>NC_057852.1:115957874-116273568 GCF_015237465.2 Chelonia mydas | reverse complement strand
CTTATTCATAGGAGTTTACTTTTTTAGGCTGCTGGTGGGGAATGAAGGAGGATTATTCCTTCCTCCCCATCCAGAGAGAGAAACCTGGGTGATTCAGTTCTGATGCCTGTTTGATTACAAATAACTTTAATCTGTGAATGGAGTCCTTCTTTATGGTCAGGTGTTTCTGAAGAGGATGCCAAAGGTGTCAAAGTTATTCTGGTTTGAAGAATTAAGCTAGCTAAGGCCTTAACCTGCTGGATATATCTCTGGTAAGATTCTCGCAAATGTGTAAAATGATATGGTAACTTTCATGAAGCAGCTCTACTTAGCAGAGTTTCTCTCTTTTCCCTGATGCATGTTCAGAGCTGAATCTTTATTTGGTGCCTATATCTATCTTTTACCAGATGTAACCCAGCAGGAAAGTCCACCACTCTCAGCTAGGAGTGGCAGATAACTTGGAAGCCTTTCCCACTCAGGGGGAGGTTTTCAAAGGTACTAATGGCAGTTATGTCCTCAACTCCCATTGATTTTCAGTGTGAGATGGGTGCCTCGCTGCCATTTGTGCCTTTCAGAATATCCTTCCTAGTGTGGTCAGACAGGAGGATAGCCAGCAAACTAATGTCTTGGGCTTGAAAGAGCTTAGGAGGGTCCTCTGTTAGATAAATAGTTCCCCCCATTTAAACAGAGGGGTCCCCAAGAGCATTTATTTTTTAAATACCTCTCTCTCTATTTTCCCACTGAGTATACACTGATCTGGGGATGGTAAATGGGTAAAAGTGGTGGCCCGTAAATCTGAGGCCCTGTATCAGCCTGGATTGGAATCTAAATTGGCTGAATATATTGCCTGTTTTCAGAGCTAATTTTATAAGAAAAGCGGGTGTGTGTATAATTTGCAAATCCCTTGCCATGCATGAAGCTTTAAAAAAAACAAAAACAAAAAACCCCAAACAAGCAAGCATCTCAACACTAACCTGATTGAATGCTCCTATTTAAAGGCTGCTTGCGCACTGTGAGGGGAACTCGGGCCAACGCAGCCAGCTCAGTGATGAAATCCTGTTCTGCTTGCTGAACACAAAGGAAGACTTATTATGATACTTTATAAAAAGAGAAGAATGCTAACAAAGTTCAAACAGTTTGATTCCAGGCCATCCTAGCCTACTCATAGGTGGGTTTGGAAGTGTGAAGAGCAAGGCAGTCACCAGGGTCACATCTGTGAACCAAAGTATGTACTAGTAGTAGTAATAAGAAGGCTATGTCCTCTGCTTTTGCTCAGCAAAGAGAAAGTGATGTGGAGATGACGAAAATGTTCTCTCCATGATAGGGTGGGCATGCTCACAACTGGCTCCAGAGGGAACTTGAGGTGAGAAAAATGCACATTAAAATGAAAATTACTCATCAAATGTTGTACTCTGTGCTAATGGAATACCCTTTAGGAGCATTGGACGTAACACATTATTTGGTCTGTTCTTGAAAAGGCTTCTGCAAACTTAGAGAGCCTGATCCACAGTCCACTAAAGTCAATGGGGAATTTCTCCGTTGACTTCAATGGGCTTTGGAAAAAGCCCCCAGAGCCCCTCAGAAGTTTTGCCACTGACTTCAATAGAAGCAGGAGCAGGTCCTCAGCTAGCTATACCTGCAACTTGTTTTACCTTGATTTACCTTTAGCTGATTTTCAAGCTGTGTTTCTAGATGATGCAATACCAATATCTTCTGTTTTAGGGAGTCCAGACGAACCTGCTGCTGCACATCAAACTGAGCCAAGAATTGTTGTTGTTGTAACAACATCCTGATGAAGGAAAGCAGGCTAGTTCAAGAGGGTTTAGCGAGTTTAACCTAGGGAATAGATCTATTTTTGTGCTATTTAGAAAGTTTCTTACAGAGTAAGAAACTCTGACTACTAAAATCACCCCTTGCAGCCATAAAAAGACCATTAATTTTGCCAAAGCAATTAATTTTAACAGTTTCCATAGTCACTAAATGCAATATGATTTTTTTTTTTTTCTTTTTTGGTAGGTTTGCTCTTCCTCCAAACTGCAGGGGCATATGTTGCTTTGGATAGTCTTTTGGTAAGATTCAGGCCCCCTTTTGTAATGTTCTAAGGTTAGAGGCTGACCTAAAAAACAATGTTATATTCTGCATGGTATTTTCAAATCAGCTCTTTTGTCTTTCCCTGTATCCTCCACATGCCAAGAGGAGTTACTTGTGGAAGCACAGCCAGAAGAGAAAAGAATTAGGAATTTCACTCTTGGCATTACACAGCTTAGTTGAGACTGAGCCAAACTTGTATTAGCAAATGTATTCTTTGCTTGGCTTGTTTTGCTGGCCACAGATTAATATTAGTACAGTAGAACCTGAATTTCTGTAACTCTGCTGAATCTGAAATGCTTCTTTCCTCCGATCAGTTATTAGCGCTATTAGCACAAGATTCCTGAGAACTATTAGTGCCTTTGATCTCCTAGAGCAGTGCGTCTCAAACTGGGGGTTGCGGGACAGGTTTAGGTGGGGCAGGAGCAGCTTCTGCCCCAGGTGGCAGGGATCAGGCCACTTCAGCCCCCTACCTTTTCAAGCCTTAGTAAGGGGGGAGGGAGGGGTCATAATCGTGTTTGTTTTTTTTTTTTTTAAGTCCAAAGGGGGTCGCCAGCACAAAAAGGCTGAGAAACACTGTCCTAGAGCATTCGCAAATAGGAACGCCACCTATACACCACCAAATTAACTGATCAAGGCCCATTTTAATGTTGAATGCTTATGGAATGTTGGCTTTTTCTCATTGCTCTTTGAGCATGGAATGAAACAACTGAATTGAGGCCCTAAACCCGCTACCGGTGAAATCAATGGGAGTCTTTCCATTTGTATGAATAGGAGCTTCCCCACTGATTTCCTTAGAACCAGGATTTGGCCTTAGAAGAAATCACAATGACAAGTGTGGTGCAAGTGTTTGATTGATTGATTTCTAAAATATTACTTTGGATTAACCAAAAACTTCATTCTCCATCACTATGTACTTCTGCTTGTACTAAGGTTGATTTAATTGTTTTAACCAGATTAGACAGAATATGATGTATCTGAAAGTCTCAATCTCATATTTACTCCAAAGAACTTTTAAAAGTTTAGTAAATGCTTTAAATTTTTTTTACAAAAAACTGTTCTGATAGCAAGTGCCTTATGTGTTACTTTATGTATTGTGATTAATGAACATCAAAATGTTTAATTGTGACAGAGCAATTCTCTGAGCTCAGATACACACAAATTGAGAATACGCTTTCCTTTTTCTTTAAAGGCAAAACACAAACAAATGTCAAGAACAAGTTTTTGTGGTCTGTTGTTGGAAGTTATTTAATCACAGCTCAGTTCACAAAACTGAAACAACTCAAGATTTAAATATCAAGAATAAGTAATATTCCCCCCGGCTCTCACCTTTGATGGACTGCCGATGACATGTTCAGGGTGCTTTGATTCATTTTTTCTTTCAATGTTTGTTCATTTTCTTCTTGTTTTTTTCTGAGTCTGTTACTTTCAGTTCTTTCTGCTAAAATAACATTTCTGTAAAATCTTTTGCTCAAAATAACAAATCCTGTGACGTTTTTACTTCGAGTTGTGACAATATATTAATTTAATTTTTTCTTATCAGCACAATTCAATACAATGCCAGTCTTTCCAAAGTTAGTGCTGTTTTAATGTGTAAAGTACATCTTACATACACCTGGTGTGTATACTTATGCTACTGTAATTTGTTGAAAAATTGGTCAGTCTTTTTGTAAGTCACTTTTTCAGACAGGCTCAGATGTAGGTGGTAATTTTCAGGCAATTATTATTTTTATCCACTTTTTCCAGTAGACTGAAAAGAAATGTACAAGAAATTCAAGTGACAGGTCACAGAACTCAGCCCAGGTTACAATCTAGACTTCTGCTAGTCTTTCATACTAACAACTAGGTTGTGAAGTTTTCAAGGCATACCCATTTTGATTTCTTTTTGAGGGGGCGATGAAGAAGGCAAGAACAAGCCCGGCTAAACTCAAGGGCCTAATCCATTCTGGGTTTAACTACACTGAAGTCAAAAACAAGGAATGGATGTAGTCCCCGGTTTCTAAACTTCTTTAGTTTTATTAGTCTTATGCTTTAATGAAGAGCACAGGCACCGCTTGTGCTAACCGCTGCAGCAGGCTCCTTGTTTTCCTAAGCACAGGGGAGCACTTGATGCAAGCACAAGCCCAATCCTCTCCTGAAAATAGTATGGCAGACTTCCAAGTGGATGAGATGGCAGCTGTTTCCAGGCAGTACGTCAGGCACAGTTGGACCTAGAGTTGACAGTAAGATAAGGAGAAAGCAAAACAAGAGGCAAGGAGCAAGAAGCAGCTGTCACTGGGCAGCATCTGAAGAAAAGGCACCAATCTGAAGTTTCTCAGACAGGTTATGGTTAATGACCGGTGGCAAGAGTTAAAAGATAGATGAAAGTGCTATAGAACTCTGTCTCCTAACGTAATAAAAACAAGAATCACAAAAGAGAAGAAGTGGTTCATAGCTATTAGAAACCTAAGATGGATAGCAGTAAAAGCACATGGGTCTTCACTATTCTTTCACTCTAGCAATTCATGATTGCTTTTGTTTGATTTGTGATTCTTCACTGGGTGTGTCTTGGGCCACACAGGTCTAGACAGTATTATCGAGGGCCTGATACACTCCTGTTTTTATTACCAACATAAATAAATTTCTGCTCTATCATGCTAGTAGGTTTATACTCAAGTAATGCAATGACAGTATTTTTCCCCCTAACTGGATCTTCAATCAAAGAGCAAAACCACATTCTTAGCAGCTGCTTATAAATTTAAATCTCACACAGCTTGTAAGCAGTAATACTGATGTGCTGAACCATTAATATTACCCAAACAGACAACAAAATGAGCAACTGCCATAACTCTCACTCCATATTTTGTCACTCAGTCATGAGTGATATTCAAGGCCTTGCTTAAGCAAACCGTTTAGACATATGTTTAAATACATCCCTATTAGGAAAATATTTTGGCACATGCTTAACTGTAGCCAGCTGCTTAGACCCATCAAAGACACTGGGATTTAAGCAGGTTTTTAAGTTCAGAGCTGACTAGGGATGCACTACTGAATCAGGGCCAAAGCCTTCAAGAGTTGAGGACACTCGCTCAGCATCTTTCAGGATCAGACCCTGAATGACACATACCGGGACCCTTTACTGCATGGCTCCTGTTCAACAATGCAGGCTCTAAAATGCATTGGAGTTCCTACCCCTTATATCACATACTTCAGCATAGAAAACTGAATGGGAGGTGGTGGTCATTGTCTGGTACAGCCACGGTCTTAGTTCGGTGAACTGGTAACATTTTGGAAACCAAAGCCTATCATTATTATACTTCCAGCACTTTGTACTGTTTTTGAAGGTACAAGCAGATCTACAAATTCAATTTACTTTGTGATGTACTGTTACAATCTGTAATGTTTAAAGATATCTTTATATGCTGTGACAGGGTGCTAAGAGCAGCACCCTGATCACTGACAGTGCTGCAGCCTAGCTGAGGGCAGGCCCAGGAAGGCTGCAGGCCCAGCTGAGGGCAATTAGATACTTTCTGGTAGGGGATTGTGACCACCTGGGTGGCAATCACCTGGGTTAACAAGGTAATTGGGGGGTGGGGAGGGAGAATATAAGGAGAGGAAACAGGAAGCAAAGGTGGCTGAGAAGGAAGCTCAAAAGGAAGCTCAGGTGGGAGTGGGCTGCAGGGGAAGCTTGTCCTTGCTACAAACCAATGTTGCATAGTTTTCTTATGTAAGAGGGCACACCTTAGCAAAAGATAAACAGCTTGGTATACATTTGTGACTGCAGAACCACCTGAACTGGCCAGGCAGCGAGGTTTACCAGGTAGCAAAGAAGGGGGCCCTGTCACATACTGCATACACGTTAATGGCATTTGTCAACAGTAAAGTTTAACACCCCATAATTACTGCTATTCTTCATACCCTGAAGGGATTTCAGTTGTTGAAGTTTTCTGTCTTCATGCCCGTCCATGATTTTTTCTATTTGCTGGTAGTAGCTTTGCACCAGTCTATTGACACCATTGCTGGTCACATATACACTCTCTACAGCTGCTTCTATCAGTCTCTCCTGCAATACACAGTACAAGTAGCTATGAATTTATTAAGGGAAGAACTAAAATGTCTGTCTGCGTAAGAAGCAAAATAGAAGACTTGCAGAAATTTCATTTTCTAAGTGTGACTGTGTATGTGTGCAAGTGCATGTCTGTGAATTTAGTACTTGTGAAATGTGCCAGATTGATGGTCTGGAAAATAGGGCCCTCTGTTTATCCACAGAACAGTATAATATGAATAGTGACAGTGCAAGCTTCCCTACTAATATGCTTCAATCTGCATCTGGAGGGGACCCCTTCTATGATGGAGGGGTTCAGTCTCCATAACCCATTCCACACTAGACTGCTAATGAGCTACAATGCACACACAGCTCTCCCATTTTTCACTGTACAGTAAATTAAGCAGCTTCTCCTCTTATCTCTGTCAATCTTGCTATATACTTGAATATGGATCAACCAATTTTCATCTTGACTGACTTGGCAATCATTCTGTTTAATTCATAGTATTTATTACCTTAAACTCCTTGTAAATGGGTAGTGTTGGGTAGTAAATGGTCCCAATATGCTCCTAACCATACTAAATCTGTCTTGGAGAGAGCTCTCAACTCTCTTATACTCCTGAATTGGGCCTAAGACCTGGTCTGGCTGCCAGGATGAGTCAGCAGAAGAGCTCTGCATCTCTATACAGCATTTGTAAGATCATACAACAGGTTGTAGTTCTTCCGCTTGTGATGCTTTCTTATGCTGGATAATAAATTACTCTAGTGTCCCTCCATTTTATCAGACAAAGTACTTCCCATTTCCTAAAAAGGCTGATCAAATACCTTGAAGTCCTCTCCGTCCTCAGAGCTTTGATTAGCAGCTTCTTGCCGGGCATGCTGGAGCAAGGCCTGCCCAGTCACTTGTTCCATGTGTTGCTGTACAAGCTGAAGAGCTTCTTGAATTTCTGCAACTAACTGCTGATGAAATTCCAAACGTGTTTGTTGAGTTTCCTCCTCCAGCTTCTCCTCTTCTTCCAGAATGTGAGATTCCTAGTAATCACATAAAAGCTATGAGAGCTACATACCTTTAATGCCAAATAACGGGACATTAGACTCTTGATTCTTTAGGAAACAAAGACATCCTTGGGATAAGTCCATTGATCTTTATAGCTATATCGAAGTTGACCCTATTGTATATGTGGTTTTTAAAGGAAATTCCCTTCACCCCTGCAACAAGGCTGTCTTTTGACTACATCTAAATGTACCTATTTCTGGCTCCCTCCAGAGATGGGTGAGTGGTTGTGTATTTAGAATGTTCGTCATGTGTACTATTAGGGAGTAGTGTGCTGCTGAAGGTGTCCTCTTTCAGATGAGATTTGAAATTGAGGTCTTGACTACTTCTGGTAGCTAAGCTTTCAACAGCTAGTGTGCTAACCTCAATGACCTGGCTTTATTCCAATCTGAGTAACTACAATTGCTTACCACGGTTTCAAGTGTTTTGTATTTTTTTTTTTCTATTTTGTCCTAAACTGTTGTTCAGTTTTGCTAGGCACTGTTAAATGGATGATGTGTTTCATCCCAGAGGCAGCTGCATTTTGAATGAAGCAATTTTTGTATGGAAAGTAGGAAAACTACTTTGGGATCCTTTGCAGTGCAAGACACTAAGTAAGAACTATGCTCAGGCACTCAGATAAGAGGGTGATGAGGGCAGTATATTGTAAGGTCTTAGAAGATAACAGTAATTCAAAACACCTGTTTTCTCTAGCAGAGGGTATAAGAGGAGAGAAGGGGAAAATGAGGCACATTTTAAACATAAATTCAGTAAAAGCCAGAGAGAATAAGTAAGGTAAAAAGACTTTCTACAAAGGAACATGTTCCAGACACTGCAATTATTTCTATATCCCTTGACTCTGTCTGCTATAAATATTATTTACTTAATTGATACCTATTAGCGATGGCAGAAGCTGGTCAGGTGCTGCTTACACACAGCAATCTAGGGATTTGCTGGATCTCAAGAAGTCCCCCCCCCAAATGGGAAGCACTGAAAAGATACCGCATTTTTGAAGCAAATTCTCTGTTCTACCCATCTGTGAGCATACAGAAAGCTAACACATAACATGGCATAGTTCACTGCTGAGTGACCTTGGGCAAGTCACTTCACTTCTGTGCCTCAGATTTTCCACCTGTAAAATGGGGATAATGACACTGACTAGAGCTGGTTGAAAAATTTTCAGCAAAACTTTTCCATTGAAAACTGTGTTGTTTTGCCAAAACTGAAATGTTTCGTGCAAATGCGATGGTTTCAATGAAAATTTCATCAGGAAGTTTCTCAGGTCCAGGCTGGAATTTCTGAAGGTGGGGAGAGAGAGAGAAACCAACCCACTCTGAATTGGCAGAACAGGGAACTGAACCAGGTCTCCTACATCCAACGTAAATGCTCTAACTACTAGGCTACTGGCTGGGGAGGTGTGTGGTGGGGAGTGGTTGGTCTCTGTCTCTCATGTTTTTTGTGAAAAATTCCAGAAGCTCTAATTTTTGTTCTGCATTGGAACAAAAATTAATTTTGCAACCTTGAAACTTTTTGCAAAATTGAATTGTTTACCAGCCAGTCCTAATACTGACCTCTTCTGTAAAGCGCTTGGAGATCTGCTGATGAAAAGTGCCAAATAAGAGCAAGGTACTGTCATTATAGCAGACAGCTTCCAGGAGAAATAGTTCAGTGTTTAAAAACAGTATGTTATGTAGAGCTCAGACTATTCAGATGAGTCCCATGATTACAGCAGATTTCAAATCCTTCAAATTGAGTCCTTATGCTGTGACACGTCTTGTCCTTCCAAAATATCACACTAATATGAAAAAATGACGAGTCCTTGTGGCACCTTAGAGACTAACAAATTTATTTGGCATAAGCTTTCGTGGGCTAAAACCCACTTCATGAGTGGGTTTTAGCCCACAAAAGCTTATGTCCAAACAAATTCGTTAGTCTCTATGGTGCCACAAGGACTCCTCGTTTGTTTTTGCTGATACAGACTAACACGGCTACCCCTCTGAAACCTGACACTAATATGAGTAAGGGGATAGGATGGGATAAAACAGCAACAACACTGAAGAGAGTGTTTACGAAAACTGCATTTCAAATCAATGTTATTTAGAATTAAATGTGGACACTTTTTCTTTCTTTTCTTTTTATTTTGAGGATAAGTGTCCAACAAAATAAAATTAATCTGGCAGCTGCTCGAAGTAACTACATTCCTCACGGAAAGTAAGAAATGAGAGTAGAACTATAACTACCCACAGTTATTTTGGAGAGTGAGGGTGCCAATGTTAATGCTGGACTGTTTTGACACATCTTTATTTATAATTCAGGCAGAAGTTTCTGATTTCTTTCTTTCTTAAGCCAACAGGAATTTTATTTAGCTGTTTTTCTTCTTTTACAAGGCACAAATGTCATCTCGTCATAGTTGAACTTTGGGTTTGTGTTGCTGTTTTCCTGAATGACATTTACATTTTTATACTAAATTAGAAGATTCATTGCCCCCATTACGCTATCTAGCAGCTCATCTAAAACGGCATATGCTCAAATTTAAATGACTTTTAAAAAAGACTGTAAAAGTAAACAATTTACAGACTCTCAATCAGACAATCTGTTATCCGCTCCCACCCTTGCTCATGTAAGGGCTCTGGAGTCTAGTTTTGGAGGATCCCATTTAACATTCTTGGATTTTGTCTTTTTTTGCTAGTCAGCTCCTTCCCCTTTCTCCTGTGGCAGGGGGAATCATAAGGTGCTGTTTTTGGCACTTCTTTAGAGGGCCAGTTTGTGGCTGGCCTCTACAGAGCAGTACAAGATGGGAGGGTGAAAAGAACATGCCTCATACGCTGCACCTGATCTATCCAGAATCTTGCTGGGGAACAGAGTCTCTGCTGCAGATCAGTGTCCGTGTGGGTATCAAGTGGGAGGTTTAAATGAAAAAACAGGAGGAATGTGGTAAAAATGTGTTTGTTTTAACCTGAGGCATTATTTATAATATCCAAGACTCTTACATTCAATAGGGAATATTTTGATGGAGAAAGCCATACCAAATGGGTATCCAAATTATACTGGCATCTGGTTGCAGACAAAGTTGCTGACCCTCCTACTTAAGGCACAGAATGAAAGACAGAGTCAAATAATAGGCAGGCAATTGAAGAAAGACCAGGGCTGAGTTGCACAGAAGCTAGTCATCTGCTACAGGTGTAGTTAGCTTCTGAAGGCACTTTCCATAGGTCATACAGCTACATTGTGTTTCATAGGAAATTCAACCTTACACATCCAGCAGTGTTGGATAGGTTGGGAACTAACCTGAGTGCCTGATGGGAACGTTGATATTTGAAATCTATATTAAGTATACATTAGAAAATAACTGAACTGAAGATTAACTTTCCAGAAAGGTCATGCAGATACAAACTATACTTCTTTCCCAGAGACAGACACTCAAGAAGGGCCAATGAATATATTTAACTCCCATCAACTCTAGAAACACATAAAATAGATATCAACTAGAGGACATTGCTAAGTTAGGGAAGGAAAAAGAGAAGATGGTCAGCTTCTCGAATGGAGTGAATGACCACCACAGAACATATTTTTGGGTCTGTTGAGAGACATAGGAACCCTTTACCCCAACGAAAGGTCTTTACAGTGCACGATTACTCGCTGCTCTGCTGGGAATTTCTCACCTTGTTGCATGGGCTTGTTTCCTGTACATGCTAGCACTGTGTGTTTCAACTGTTGCTTTCATATCAAATAAAAAACAAAAATCTTTGTTGTTCTTGCTAGAGGAGCCTTACAGTTAAAGGAGGAGTGATGTCCTTTGTATACCTAAGGCTGCAGGAAACCGTAATTTTCTATTGAAATGATACTTGTGCTAAGGCACCTGACATGTCAATGATGGGTATTTCTTTCTTTAATTTTTGGGACTCCTAAGGCTGCTTTCAATGCCAGACATTATACAAGGGAAGAACTATGGTGAAAACGGTCAGGAAACTATAAATACCATTGCTTTCTGTAGTTGCCACTGGTGTTCATCTTGACAGTGTGAGGAACTCTTTTGAAGAGTATGTTGCTCTCTTAGCTCCTGAAGCAAGCTTTTCTTCTGAGACATTTTCATGTGAGTCAGAGTAGCCATAGCAACATTTCGGACAGCTAACCTTCTGAGAACTGTACACAACAAGAGCCTGTGTTTCCGTAATATGTATTTAGCAGACCTGTGAAAGGGATCATGGCTTTTTAATCTCCATTTATCAACCAAACTACTTTATTGTGCGTATTTATGTTCAACAGTGACGGTCATCGCTCATAGATGAAAGAGTTACAACAAATACAATGCAGGGGCTGTCCTACAAATGATATCCCAAAATGCTTTACAGAGTTATACAGTACAGATGTCACTATGACAATTTTCCAACTTTGTAGTGACAAAGTAAAAATAAAAAATAAAAGGAGAGGAGGGAAAGAAATTAAGAAGCCTATATAATGCAGTAAAAGATCTCTTTATTTGAAATGAGGTGGAAAGTGCATGTGTATACGGGTGGATATATGGGAAGGCTATTCCAAATTTCAGGAGCTGCACAACACTCTTTGCCACCAGAAGTGATGGTACTGTGTGGTGGGACAGAGATAAGACAAGCGTTTGAGTGGAGGGGAGCAGGTAGAGGAAGTTCATGGTGCATTTTAAGAAATAAAGAGGGCAATTTTGAGCCACCTCCTGACATGGATGGGGAGCTAATGGAGTTGTCTCAGGATGTGGGGCAAGGTAGGCATGCTTGTGTGTGTTAGAAGGGTGGCATCAGCTTTCTGAACATAATGGAGACTCAGGATGTGGAGGTCACAGAGAAGAATTGCAATAGTCAGAGGAAATAAAGGACTACATGAGGACTTACGCAAAGGTGGTGTCAAGACAGTGGTATACAGTGGTAATATTGCAGAGATAGTGATAGGCAGATCTGCATGCATACTTTAGGAGAAAGATTTCAAAGTAACACACAATGTCAAAGTCATGGTCCAATGAAGACACTTGGTGTCTTAATGAAAAAAGACAGACAGAAGACGTGGAGTTGTGTTTATTGAGAAGGCTACTCCTGCCCAAAGGAACTGTATCTCTACGACATTTATCTGAAAGACGGGATGAAGTTGTAGTTTTCTTCATCAAGACAGGAAGAGAGAGTGGGCAGGAAGAAGTAAGTGTATTAACAGATATGTACAGTTGTGTATCGGATTAAAAGCAGAAAGGATTAAAGGTCAAGAGAGAAGACCAGTGAACTGAGCACTTCATCTTGTGGGAGGCTATGGTTGGTGTATAGCAGGAACCCTGGCCTGCTACAAAGTGAGGCAGAGAAATCAAGTTCCTAGGTAGCAGGCTCATTTATGAGTGCAAAGTTAGGGATGATTCAGAAACAAGAATAAATATACTGAGAACAAACCCTTTGACAAACCACAGATTGTCCTACCAGGAGGAAAGGTCCATGTGTAACCCATCATGATTACTAGTAAGCGTTAATATGACACAGTGAGGATCTTTGCTTTTCCTTATCATAGGATTTTTGCAGTTTTAGCTAGTGAAAAATTAATGCTCATTCAATTCAAAACCTATGGTAATTCTCTCTTGGTATGAATAACTGAAGAGTCCCTCTTTATCACTCCCACCCAAGCCTGGATTATCCTAGAGTTTTGCATTATATCTGCAGTTTTACAGCATTTCTTAAAAGTGATAAGACCATACTCACTCCTCACTGAGGCCGCCTAATCGGCTTAAAACACCTTCGATAATCTTCTCATGTTTCTCATACAGGTGTTTTTGCATCACAGCAGACAAAGCATACTCCTTGGTCCATAGCTAAGAGAAGAGGGGGGAAACCCCACAATGTTAAGATTTCCTCATTTTAATCACTTTTAAATGGTGCAATACTATGAATTGGATTTTTATTCTGTTATGTGTTTATGAACACTGTTACAGACCCTTATTTCCCTTGCTCTCAAATACAGAATTCACACTGCAGTATTTACAAATGCCCCTGCTGTCAAGCTATGCTGTTCAGGAGTATTTTTTCCAGTACATATGGACCTGATCCAAAGCTTGGATCAGGGCTGAGATGTGCTTCCCATTGATTTGACTTTGTGGTCTCTTCATTTGTCTGGCACAGGGAAACCAAACAAACAGGCACAATAATATTTTAATGAGTGATGTCTGTGAGCTTCAAAGGTTTTTTTGGAACACCTGAATAAAATCATACCTGAAGACCCTTTCTGAAGGGCAGTGTGTTTTTTACTTTCCCTGAACAAGGTGAAAATTTTGTCATCTTGCATCAGATGCCATATTCCATACAGAGAGACAAGGTGGGTGAGGTAATATCTTTTATTGGACCATATCTTTTATTACCTCACCCACCTTGTCTCTCTAACATCCTGAGACCGACAGGCTATAACAATAATGCATATTTTATACAGTTCACAAGGTAAGGGAGATAGTGTTGTCTAGTGGTTGGAAAAGGAGATTGGGGTCTGGCCTTACAGATTCCATTTACGACTTTACCATTCAGCCACTGTGCTGCTTTGGACATGGAGTTTAATCTACTGGTGTCTCCATTTACCCATCTGTGAAATAAAATTTAAATTAGCTCTCCTCCCCTGGCTCTCCCAGTGCAGCTTGTTCAATCAATATATCTGTCTTTTAGACTGTAAACATTTTGGGGCAGGGACTGTCCTTAACTTTGTCTTGTGCTGTGCTAACAATACTGCCGGCACTAAACCTGTAACAATATGGGCACTTATGCTCTAAGCTCTTCTATTTCTGAAGGCTGAAGCATTATATTTTTAGGCTGCACTGGAGTCAAATGACTGTTGGGTGAAATTCAAGGTACTAGCTGGCCTGAGAGAGATACTTAATTTAGAGTTTTATATCTCAAAAACTGCTTCCCATCCACTTTGTGATCTGTGCTCACTCCAGCAGAAGATGTTCTGGGTAAGTGGACAAAGCACCAGTTAAGTTGAGAGAGCTGAGCCCATTAACCCCAGCAGAGAGTTGGACCCTGGAACAAGGTGAGACTCTTGCAGGTGCAAGAGAATTGGACAAGGTGAGAAGCTTGCAGATGCTGATGGTAAAGCTTGATACTGAGTCTTCCTATCTCATATTCACTCCTTGTGGACATTACTGAGCCCACCTAGCCGCTTTTGGAAGGGCTGCAAGATGTACCTATTTGGCCAGGAGATCCAAAATGATGAAATTCTGGATTCATAGCTGACTGGTAAAGCTGCAAGCAGGTGCAGCTGCTGGTGTCAAATTAAACTTTAAAAAGCCCTTGGATACAACAGGGATGGGTGCCAACTAAATGCCTGTAATAATAAAATAATTGTACCAATATCTCTCTTTGGGCCATTCTGTTCATGGATAGGGCAGTGACACAAAGACCTACCTGCGGTTCACTACTCTGTATCAGCAGCTTTCGGCAGGACTGACATACTCGCTATACATAACACACTGTTGTCATAATCTGTAGCTAAATGATGCCATGTAAGATACCACTGGAAAACAAATAACTCCCTGATCCCTTCCATGATGGGAGTACAGGGTATGTACAAAGTTATGAGTATGTGCTAGAATTATGTTCTGGAAATGTATTTGGCAAGCAGTGCATAAACCCAGTCTGCCCTAGACAAAGAAAATGTGTATTGTATTGTCCTCAGGCACAGATCATGAAGGCACATTTACACAAAATGGAAACAAAGCCATCAACCTTGTGTGTGTGGGAGACTGCCTCGGGGTGGATAGGGCTAAAAACTTCAAATAAATAACTGAATCAACTAACTGTATACAATATTACTGTATTGTAAAAGTGTATCAAGGAAGGTCTTTTCTGGAAGCTAATGACAAACTGGTGATCAATATAATTGTGAAATATATGTATTAATACTATATGAGGAAATGTGGATAATTAATAATATTAAACTTTAAAGTCTGTGCCCAAACACAGAGAGAAACAGGTTTTCTCTCAGACAGGAGGGAAGGAAGCTATCTACATGTCTCCAATGAAATTAACCAAACTGTGACCCAAAACATGGAGGATGGAAGAACAGGAAGGGAAGAACAGCATGAGGTCATCTCGAGTGTGGGGACAAAACTATGAGTTTGGGAAGTTTTAAAGAAAGAGAATAAGCCATTGTGGCATCCATCACTGAATAAGGGGCCAGAGCTCTGGCAAGCTGAGAAAGATGGGTCCTTTAACCAATGGGGTTGAAGTGTCCTGGAAAAAAAGATTGATAACAAATCTACCTTGAACCAAGACAGTAACTTATTGAATTAAATCTTAGCCATTAGAAAGTGCATTTTTACTTTTTGTTTGTTTGTAACCCTCTCTAACTTTATTTCTTTTACTTTGCATCATGTAACCTACGTCCCTTTTGCTAATCAATTTGGTTTACTTTTAAGCTAAACCAACCCAGTGCTGTGTTTGAACGGAAGTAATTGTTAACTGCAGTTAATGTGGCAAGCTGCTGAGTATTATCTCTTTAAAAGAGCAAACAAACCATATTATTTCTCTGAATGGTCCAGAAAAGGGCTGGACGTTGCAGACCAAACAGGATTTTGGGAAAATTCAGAAGGAGGGTTTTGGGGTCTTCTTGCCAGGTGTAAACAAAGCTGGTGGAAACCAGTGTAGGGCTGTTGTGTTGTAGCACGCTGCTGAGTTCAGTGCACAGCACACAGACACTTGGGATACTGTATGCTTGTCTGCTGGTGTCCAGGCTGTGAGCCACAGCAGCAGAGCAGTTAGTGTTACAGAGCAGGGAGTGACACAAATCCTTACTGGTCTGAATTGCACCTTAGGTTGTGAAAAGGTTACCAATTGTTTCCTAGCTAACTGCATATCCCTAGAGAGCCCTTTCATTTCTAAAACTTCTCCACTATGCTGTGTATTGTGCACTCACTCTCGCTCTTTGAGCAGTTCTTATGAGAAGAGCTGAGCAGACTTTTTTTAATTTTCAGAAGGGGAGTTTAGAGATGGACAGCAAGAGGCTGCTCTCTTGGCATTGTTTTTTGGGATACCTGGCTATTGACAGAGAAGTCATTTTTAGGTGTCTATATGCCAGTTTATTCTCTAATATTTTGTGGATTAAATTATTAAGGAGAGACTCTATTTTTGCAATCAAACAAAAAGCCAAATTTGTCCATTCCAGACAGGCTGCAAACAAGCCAAGTGACTCAGAATGATCATAAAGAAGGGAAATATATTCATTGATGTTAATTATTTGTTGAGCACCACCATTGTGTATAAGGCTAGGTAAACTTCCCCTTAGAGAAAATGAGTGAGTCATATTTTTCACTGAGAGAACATCTAGCACAAGATCTAATCATAAATACTGACAAAGGTTCCTGTGGTGACTCCTTAGACATAGAAACATATTTTTCAGCTTCTTAATGGTCCTTGTTTCCAAGGTTCCCTCTCAATGAAAACCCTTGCAAACAGGCTTGCATAAAGAACTAGTCACATAGGCCCAGATCCTCGGTCATAAGAGAGAGGAACGCACCGCTGAGAGGCCATGTGCACAAAGATAGCGTGATGCCTCCTTTGCGCTCCTATCCTCAGTCAACTCTGCACTGGTCTGTTTCAGCCTCCAGCTACAGGTCAGAGCAACATGTAGGCTTCTTTAAACTATGCCAATGACCAAAGACAGCAGCTGAGCCTTGCTGGAGTCCAGGGAGCCCTAGCCATATCCCCTTTCTCCTGGTTCACCTGCTGGCTCTACGCCTACAGAGGGTCTCCCCTTATATGCACCACTTCAGAGCTGCTTTGTACTACTGATGTGGCACAATGAAATCCAAAGTCAAGAGAGAATCTGGGCCCTAGTCAGATAAGTGTTTGTCAGGCAAACTGAAAGGGAAGGCCTGCAGAGAATCCAGTCTTCTCTCCTGCACTGAGCTTCCATAGCTGCACCAGGCTGTTAGGGAGCTGTGTAACATGTTAACGCTTATAGCTGGTTACAGTTTCCCCCATTCTCAGAGTGGCTCTGTGTGACTCTGAGCCCCAGCACAGGTTAGAGATGCCACGGGGCTGCTCTAATTTCCACCACCTGAATATGGCCCCTGAGTGTGCTTGTTACTCCATGGCCTTGCCCTCGTACCAGTCTGCAAAGCAGGCTGGGAGCACTGAAGGAAGAAAGTGGGACTATCAGGAAGGCTGGTGCAGCCTATACCATTCTCCTGTGCATGAGGCTGCACGGGGAGGGGCTATATGCTCCTGAAGCACAATCCTTCCCTGAACTCTCCTGAGGTGGCATGCCACAGCATTTCCCGTTCAGTACACACCTGTGTCTAAGTGGTTCAATTTGGCCCTAAATACTATTAAAATCTCACAGGTAGATTAGTAGTATACCCAGTTTAAGGATGGGTAAACTGCGGTACAGTGGGTGGGTTAAATGACTTGCTCTGTGGTACTGAGAGTCAACGGCTGGACTGGAACTTAAAAGCTCTGATTCCTCATCCCCTTCAAACCACTACAGTCCACTCTCAATCCAGGAACAATAACTGAAGTGGGAGTATTAAGGTTGGAGAGGAATGTAACTAAAAGGCATGCTAGACTACTTGAAAAGAAGAGCTATTTCAGTCACTGAAATATTGAGCATCCACCAGACTCAGAGAGGGAGAGAAGATGCACATGATATGTCAAGATTGATTGAATAAGCAGACTCTGACCTTTGTGGGAGTCAAACTAGGGATCTGGAAGGCTCACTGATGGAAGCCCCTTCCTCCTCCTCTGTCTCTGTACATTTTGCTGCAGCTTTGTTTCCTGGCAACAGGCCAATTATGTGATATGCTGAAGCTGTGGGCACTGCTCTCAGCCAACAAAAGAGTGGAATAGCTCTCCACTATGCAACCAAAACCACACAATTTTGTGAGTTACCCTCAGACACAATGGCAAATTGAACACAGCTATGAGCTCACTTCCATGTTCTCCTCCCCCTTCCCCCCTTTTTTCCCCTCTGGAATTTAAAAAGGAGGAGAGGATGCTGACATTTTTAGTACCTAGGAAGGAATGTTGCTCCGCCAGCCTGTAGATAGTGTGTGATGCATGCTGAATGCCAGGTAACACAGTTAACCAAGCCCAGCATCTGGCTGTGTATAACTAGTGCACAGACCTTAACTTTATTTTCTCTAAATTGTAAGCTAAGGGGCTATCATGCAAATTGCACAGCACTTCTTTTCTTTCTTAATTTATTCCCATTTGCACCTGTTTGTGTCCTCTAGGTTGCAGGCAAAATTAAACTATCAAAATGTCTCTTAAAAAACCACAAAGCAATGAAATAAAGAGGATTTTTTTCTAAAGGGACTCCCATCCTAGATGTGCTCTAAATCGCTAAATGCAAAGAAAAATACACTTAAAAAGAAATACAATCCACTACATGTTAAAGGCATCTTGAATCACCTTGGTAAGAAATCTGCAGTCCCCTTAGGAAAAGTACTTTGGAAATGAAGAGACTAAAGAATTACATAGAATAGCTGATCATATGCTCTTACTTTCTTCAAAATGCAGATGAGAGCTGTGTGCCCTACGTAATTATGCCTTGTAAATTTAAAATGTATGTAAATTATATTTTATATGTATATATTGGTTCCTATATAGTACTGTAGTAGCTGAGTGCCTTCCAGTAGGGTATTAAGTGACATGACTAACATTTGTCATGTGGTTCATTCTCTCATCCTTGCCCCGGGGGAAGACTTGTGTGTGCGGTGAAATGTTTGTTTTGGTTGAGTTTTGTTTTGTTTTAAACGTGCACACCAGAGAAGACAGGTCAAAGATGTGCACCTTACACTTGAAGTGGAACGTGGTGAGGTCTTGATTCTTAGGGAAATTTACCAGCACAGCTATGCTGGTATAATTACATTGCTAAGCTCTGCTGTATACCTGTGTGGATGCTCTCTTCGGGGACTGAGTGCCTTTTTTTGGGTTTAGTTTAAACCAATTCCAATGAGACAAAAAATCAACAACAAAAAAAGAAACTAAATCTTGGAGAGTATCCACATGGACGGTTATACCATCATAGCGATAACAGTATAATTATACTGGCACATTTCTGCCCGTCCATTTCCCAGTGCAGATAAGCCCTTAGTTCCTGTGGAAGTTTGTTCCACAATTTTGGACAGGCCCTCGTGAAAACTCTTGTATAGACAAGTGTTACACTGAAAAATGACCTGTCAATTATGATGGCAATTTAGAGAGGGGTGTGATGATAGTATAGGAATATCTATTATAATACAATAATTCTATGATGATTAACATAATTGTCTGCTAAAGCCTTTATTCTTTAAAAAAAGAAGTATATGAAACATTATCCTTTTACTCGGCCATCCCATTATGAATGTTGAGATGCACTAAAACTGGAGGGTATTCAACAGCCTCATTTACATTCGGAATACATGCTTGGGATTGAACTGAATGGCTGCTGAATTCTGTCTTATAGTGCTGTCTAAACAGCCGTTATCTAGCAGCATTAACCCCTCTGAGGCTATGTCTACACTACCGCGGTAAGTCGACCTACGCTACACAACTCCAGCTACGTACCTTAGGTCGAGTTACCGCAGGGTCGACTTACCTTACTCTTCTTGTTGGGGGTAGAGTACAAGGGTCAACTGGAGAGTGATCTGCAGTCAATTTGGCAGGTCTTTACTAGACCCGCTAAATTGACCACCGGTGGATCGATCTCAGAGCATCGATCCCTGCCATAGTGTAGACCTGCCCTGAGGAAGATATGTAATGTACTCTTCACCATGCAATGACGCATACACACAGATACAGTTATTCTGAAGATGTGCTGGAGGCCCCTAAGTCACGGAGGATAAATATAAATGACTTTTTGAAATAAGGCAGTTTGGAGAGCAAGCTTGATATCTCAATACATTTTATCACTAGCTAATTTCAGATCTTTAGAAGATGAGCTAATGGAACTACCTTCTTAGCTCTCTAGTCAATGAATGCCAGTGGTATTATGATTGTGGGTGCCTAAATGGCATCATTATGAAGGGATTCCAGACTATTTGTTCTTTCTCCATCAGTTTCTTTGTTTTCCCCTTGTAGCTCTTCTCTCCCTCCTCCTCTGCTCCATTTTCTAATTTCCTTTCTTCTTTCCTCTCCCACTTACAACTCTGAATTTCTCTGCTCTCTCACTTATTCCAGGCTAAAATGCCACCTTGTCTTGATTTTTCCTTTTCTGGCCACCACTTTCAAACATTTGTTTTCCCTGACCATGCACAGCTGTTTGATGGCAATTCTGTATTGCAACTCTCCTTGGGCTGGGATCCATTCAACCAGAGGGAAATCTGGCTCATTTAATCTCAGTCCCTGAGTTCAAACTCCCACCTCCTTTTCTGTTAATAGTGGGCCTAATCCAAAGCTTCCTGAAATCAATGGAAAGGCTGTCATTGAGTTCACTTGGGTTTGGATTAGACCCTAATTCCTTTGTCACTTCACTGACTTTAAACATGTGTGTTGCCCAGGACTGATTACCTTTCATTCAAAGAGCTGAAATGACCCTTTCAAAAGCTTCCAAAGACTGGGTCTTTCTGTCAAATGGAGTGCAGTCCAGTACTGGCTTTATACATATTTTAAAGAGACCCTCTCCAACATATAATCAGAGGGTAGAACAGGTTTTATACATTCAAGAAAGGTAGGGAAATACAGGATTTACATATGATCACCGTTAAATAGACTTAGACACTGGCAAAGATGTAATGTTTTGAAGTCAGATGTTCTCTCATTAGTCACTACCCTTCCTCTAGCATTTCAGCTTCTACCACTCAAAAGCTAACTTAAGCATTTGCAGGATTGGAGCCTAACTTTTTAGTGTATTTTAACATTCTGGAGTTCCAAATGTTTGTGCAACATAGAAACGGAAGAGGTGACTAAAATAACTATTTTTCAGAACAGCTGAAATAACAGGCTAGCTATTTGTTCCACTCTCCTATGACAGAAAAGATAAAATCACCACCTGAGATGCACATGGAAAAACTCAAAACCATGGAAAAGGCAGGTGGAGCATACTTTAATTTAATTTATTGTTTAAGCTTTTTATATTCTCAAGTTTTCTAAATGATGTAAAACCACTTTATGGTAAATCACACAACTAGCTTTAGTAGGACGCTTTAATATGGTCTCACACACATCTCACTTTTCATGGAGGAACCCATAAGAATGGTTGTGGAGAACAGTTTCTTAAACACCTTGTGGCAGCTGATTTGCTAATTACTACCAATCATTACCTTAATTTTTATCCAATTTGAGAAAATAATTTCACTGGATTCTATGTATTTAATCAGCTGAAGAGATCACTGCAAGGTAGTATTGTGTGACTACTACATATATAAATTATATCCAGAGGTGCTATATAATCAAGCAGGACCATTAATACATTTTAAAAGGACAGCACAAAGTGAAAGCCAAAACAAGTGGTTAAACCGAGAACATTGAAAAACTAGTTGTAACGACTATAAGTATGAAATAGTTTGTGACGTGAGAATTTTGATACCTGCCACAATTTTTGAATCCATACCTGTTTTTCTTCTTGCCGTTGTTCTTGGAAGAGCTTCCACTGCTTTTGTCTACAGCTGTCCCATTTCTCTAACTGAAGGATCAAATTCTCCTGACATTCTTCTTTTAGAAGTTCACATTCTCTTAAAGACAGACCAGTCTTGGTAGGAAGAGTCTGAAGAAATAACTCTTGCACCAACTCATCTAAAGTGTGGGAGGTTCCAGAACACAGTTCCTAGCAAAACAGAGACACAGATTAATTTGTCATTGCTTACATCTCATTCCCTTGTCCACCTCCTCTTGCTCTCTCTTGGCATTCCAATTCTCCTGCCTTACACAGCCCTTCATTTCATTCTCCCACTTTTGGTTTAGTGACTTCTATCTTGCTGCTTCTATCTAGCTGCCTGTTCTCTTATATATACACTCTCTCTCTATCTCTCTCTCTCTCTCTCTCCTTGAAAACTATCCTTATCTCCCTCCCTCCCTGCACAGCTCTTTAGGAAATACCTCCCCCTTATTATTAGTAACTCCCAGATCCTCCTCCTGAACTGTTCCCCCATATCTTGTTTTATTTAGGCCCCAATTCTGCCATCACTTAAACACATGCTAAGTTTTATGCACATCAATAAGTCCACTGGAGTTATGGGAAAGGATAGGTCTTGTGGTTTAAGCTCTGGCCTACCACTCAAAATATATCCGTTTAATTCCTGGCTATGCCACAGACTTCCTGTGTGATGCTGGGCAAATTATCTAATCTCCTTTTGCCTCTGTTTACCATCTCTAAAATGGTAACTATACTCCCTGTCTGTCTTGTCTTTTTTTTTTAAACAGTAAGTTATTTGGGAGAGGAACTGTAAATACAGCACTTAGCACAATGGGCTTTTTAGACCACTGTAATACAAATGGATAGTAAGAAGTTATGTACATATGTGTTTACATGATTAGGTCTGTGAATTGTAATATTCTCAATGTGTTAATGAGTCTGATCTTGATTCCACAAATATTTATTGATGTGTTTAACGTTAAAATATGCATAATACCACTGAAATCACTGAATATTTAAAAAGAAAATCTAAGTAATTCAAGACCATGTGGAGGACACAGTGAGATCAATGGCAGTTTTGCCAAATGACATTAGGATAAACAGGATCTGGCTGTTAATAAATGTGCTTGTAAAAGATGCAAATGAATAAGTACCATACTGTGTGTGGAAATGGTGCTATCCCTTTAAAAGCAGGGCAGACTGGGAACCTCCTCCAGGATAATAAAATAAGAGATTAGCAGCAGGACAGCAGTTTGGCTCAGGCTCTGATGAAGGACAAGCTCGCAGTACTACAGCAAATGGCTACTAATGGACCCCAGGCTGGAGGTATGGGTCATGTCAGATTTTATTTTTGTTTGTTCCTTTCTCTCATTGTTGATAAATGGGGATTTGGCTTTGTCTCTTTAATCTTCACAATTCTTAGCCTCTGAACTCTAGCTGATTCTGCATACACCTATATGTCATGGTGAAAATACCTAAAATGTATGTCAGACACACAGACAAATAAGCTGTGGGCAGTTGTAGGGTAAACTTCATTAGTCTGCCTGTGTGCACCAACCCAAGGAACTACCCTATGACTGAGAGGGGAATTCAGTCTCTGTACCCATTTGATCCTTGGCCCCAGTGAGAGGACTGGGCAGGTGGTAAATTCTGACTAGTGCCAGATACAGGTTTTTGTGATGTGGACTTTTATGAACTGAGTACCAGTTCATTCTATGTAATATATAATCTTGCCAAACAGCCATCAGAGGTCATCATCCTGGATCTGAACTGGACGTCTAGATATAACAGACTCCATATCCCATTACCAAACGTTCAGTCATCCCCCATATTTCTTTTGAACCGTAGCATTCAATGTGTGGCTCCTGCCCCATCTACTGCATCCTGTCCAAATTGTGCACTAAATGCAGAATTATTAATTTTCTCATGGGCTCTTTTATGGCACTCATCACCATACCCTCTGTATGTTTCAAAAAGTGAGTTTATCATCACAACATAAGAATGGCCATACTGGGTCAGACCAAAGGTCCATCTAGCCCAGTATCCTGTCTACCGACAGTGGCCAATGCCAGGTGCCCCAGAGGGAGCGAACCTAACAGGTAATGATTTAGTGATCTCTCTCCTGCCATCCATCTCCACCCTCTGACAAACAGAGGCTAGGGACACCATTCCTTACCCATCCTGGCTAACAACCCAGTGAGAGAAGGTGGTATTCACATTTTACAGATGGGACATTAAGGCACACAGGTTAAGGCCAAAGTGTCCACCAACCATTCAACTTGAGATGTCTTGGAACTGGTTTTTCAAAATAGTTACCATTTTTATAGCACTTGATATGTTCAGAACACACCCCTCATTGACTTTATTTGATTGTGAGTGCTCAGCACTTTAGCAAGTTGGGCCCAGGTGTCTCAGGTTGGGCACTCAGAAAATAAGGAACACAGAATCGGTGGTCATGGATACAATGATCAGCTAGAACAGTTCTGGTACCATTTTCCTTCCCCAATTTCTGGTTTTGGCCCATTGCTAACAATCAATACAATAATTTAAAAAGGTAAAATGATCTAAAATGACTGTGGTAGCACTTTCAATATGTAATTATTAGTGAAGTTATATTACTGGACATGAGCATATTTGGTCCAGAACATTCCTCCCATAAAAACACCCACAGGGGGATGAGGTTTGGGGGAGAGTCAACTGGTATCTCCATGCAGGTCTTCTTGCAGAGTTTCTTCTCTATCCTCCCCAGCTTGGGAAAGGGGTTTCCAGCCCCAAAAGGCTCTTGTTTTGATGAGCACTTGGGAGACCTTTGCCCAGCCTAAGTAACTAGACTGGGTACTGGGAAACTTGGAAAGGGAAAAAATCCCTCCACCCCCATTCTGTGGAGCAGAAGCAGAGTTGCTCAGTGGCTCCTTTGTGCAGTCTAATGGATAAAGTAGTCTCTGCAGGCCTAGCACACTCCTGCCTGCCCAGGAATGAGGGCAAAGATGGGGAGGATCCAAACAGTAGTGGATTTTCTGGCCTGTCCATAGCTATCAGTGCACACAGAATCTTCCATTCAGGTGGCTCCATCTTGCAGGGCCCCTAACCTTGCCTCTCCACCCCCAGCTTGTGCTGTTCCTCAAGCTCCCATCTCACCTGTGGGGGCAGGGCTTGCACCTTTGTAGTTACTTATCTAGTTTGTGAATCGGATTTAGCTTAATCTCTATGCAGAATGGCATGTTTAAATTCTCTCCTCGGCTGCTGTTTCTTTAGTCTAAAATTCAGGTCTCCAAATTCTGGGATTTAGCATCAGCTCAAAAAGATTCCATGTCTGATCTCACGATCCCTTTTAACGTTTTAACAATGTCAGTTATCTCTCTTCTAACTCATCTTTTCCCTGAGTAAATATCGGGGGGTTTTTCTTGTTTTTCAACAGCAGTTAACCCTCCCGTCCTGTTACGGTTCTTATTTCTTTCCTATGGACTAACACGGTTTAGAAGGTATCTAGAGTAGTCTGCAGCCACACCTGTTTCTACTGCAGTTCCACTAGCTCTCAAGCAGAGTCAGACCGGATTGATATTTGAATGAGAGACTTCCAGTTACCATTACCACACCACTTAGTCGTATTGGGTTTTCTATAGGTGGCACCCCAGATTTATTGCCCTAGTATGGTGCTGGTATCGCATTGCTTCTCATAAGGAAATCTCCTGCATGAAATGGAAAGCAGAGGTCTTGATCGCTTGCTGTCATGGAGAATCTCATGGCTTTCTGCTTAAGGAGTAAAGGAATTATATCCTGAATATTTCTCAGGGGCCTGGGTTCTGCCTGTACCTCCTGCAGGCTCAAACAGATGTTGTAACACTACTTAGCAGGGCACAGCAATTCTACCCAGCTGAACTGTGGTTGTGTTTTGCTTCACAGAACAGCATATGAGAGAGAGAGAGAGAGAAAGGGGTGATCCCTAGATCAAAGTGGCTTAATTATTTCTTTGTAAAGCACTTTGACATCTTCTGGTGAAAGGTGCTACGGAAGTTCAAAATACAATTATAGGGACAGTTTTTCAGATGAGCCACAACCAGACCTTCCTCTTTTATTTTTCCCAAGAACAAAACTATGGGTATAAATACAGTACGCAAATAGGAACTTGGACATCTAATGACTAATAATTGCACCCATGATGATTTGTAAATGCAAAAATATGAATAACCTGTAGCTGCTGAAAGAGTGAATATTTAATTTGTAATGACACCCCCTTCTCAAAAGTCCTACCGTAAGGGGGAAGCTCATCTGTCAGGAGCATGTTGTGCGACTGATCTGAGAATGAACTGTGGAATGATCTCCCATAAGAACTAAGGACCATCACAAACCACATCTACTGCAAGTGCAAGGCACATGTTTTCCACCTGCCTTCTCTAACATACATGCAGAGCAGTATGTACATTAAAAAAACAAACCCCACATGATCCACCATCTTACCAAACCAAACAATGCACTGCACACACAGTTTTATCCTATGACTGGAAGTGGGGAAAGAATGAACCACATGTGACAGACCTTAGTCATGTTGCCTACTGCATCATAAGAAGATGCTCAGTTACTATGGTGATGAGGGTAAAGTAGGAACCTACCTAGGAAAAAGCTTCTGTATGTGGAAATGCTAATGGAGGCCAGATTCTGCCAGTTTGACTCAAGCTGAATATACGCTTGTTCTGCAAGGAACTACTTGCAGAGTAAGGTATTACTCAATGTAAATAAGGGTGGTGGCATGTGGCTCTAAACAGAGAAGTTGCTTTGTATATTGCTATTTAATGAGCCACTGCAATTTTAAGTTTCTTTTATACAAGAGTAACAAAGTACTGTTTCCAATACGTATCTTATTTTTGGACTGGAACGTCCGTAGAATGGTCATCAAATATCTCTTGACATATCATTTTTTTTGTCCTCAGAACTTTTACTTAATGCAATTTATTCAAATTGATTCCAATAATAGAGTAGCTGATTGCAGAGTTAAATGAACATGTTTGTAATGACAGCCAACCTCAAGCTTTTTCAAAAATCGTCCTTAGAAATTCATCAAGCATAAATAAATATCATAATTTAAACGCAGAAGTGAAATGGTCTTGGATAAATGCTGGATGCCTTTGAATTTCAAAGGAGGAGACATATATAATCACACAGGATAAAGAAGGGAAATATACAGCTGATGGAATTTCACTAACCGCAAACAAAAGAGCAACATTAAAACACAAGACACATTGTAAACTTAGATCTTGGTGAGGTGAGGTGAAGAATGATTATAATGGAGAAAAAGCCCTTGAGAAACACTGAGCTGGATTCCAAGTGCTGACTAATACATACTATGTATTGTTGGTTTACGCCAAAAAGTGACTGGAAAAGAGGGAAGTTGGAGGGAAGCTGCCCACAGTTGGAACTTGTCTACAATGTATAGTTATACTGGTACAACCGCCTGGGTGGACACTCTTATTCTGGTGTAAGAGTGGCTTTTTTTCAATTTAGTTTGCGAGGGGGGGTTAATCTCACATTCTGAACCAAAAAAAAAAAGGCCCTCTCATGCCAGAATAAGAGTGTCCTAACAGAAGGTTATAGTGGTAAAACTAACTTTACAATATATTTTTGGTAAATAGATATAAAGAGAGGGCCTTTATTAATAACTCTATTGATGATGCACAAATCAGAACAGAAACCAGCTCACGCACCTATAGCAGTGTAGAACCAGAATTGCTAACAGAACAAACAATGGTAAAAACTTATTTTAGTGATTAGAAGTAAGCAGATATGAGTACCTCCTTTGTAACGTACATTTGCATTTAGGAAAATGTGAAGTTTTAATTGAACAACAAACTAATTATTTGACTGTTTCTTCACCTCTTGAATTGAGCCTCTCACTTGCTCATGCCTCGGTGATGCATGCCATCTTTGTCTTCGCATTGTGAAGGAGTGTGGAGATATCATGGAATGGCAATGGCAAAATGGAAATGAAGGGCCTGATTGTGCCTGGCCGTAGCAAAGCCACGCAGGAGAATAAGCTCCCTCATTCCTCTAGGCAGCCTTGCTGCACCTCACTTCCAGGCATGATGGGTGGAGAGTGGGCTGTGCATGGCATCTGCAAGACAGTGGAGCGTGGGCAGGGGGAGCCTTGATTCTGGCTTTCTAACGTGCTAGCCAAAGCATCTGGGATTCCAAGATAAAGGAACTGCATAAATTACTCTTCCCCTGGAGCAAGAGGTGCAAGAGGAGAGGAGAGGAAATGGGAAGAGACTGTGCTTCTCTGAGACATAATTTCTTCCCTGGGATTCTCCTTTGCCTTTGTTTCATGCCCCAGGTAATAGACATTTTTAATAACGACTATTCCTTGTACACTCAAGCTGGTGGAAATCATGGTAGCTCTGTTTGACTTCAGTGGAGATACACTGGTTTACACCAGCTGAAGATCAAGCCTGTTCTTAAAGCTTTTGGAGAGTACAGTAAGTTCCTTTTCATTCACAGCCTATGCCTCTTATGTAGTGTACTTGCTGATGTCATCCTTTTAATACGATCAATAGCAGCTATGCCTAGGAGAGCGAGGGGGACCACTATTTGATATTGATGCATTAGCTGATCACATCTGATGGACACAGATAAAAGGATGCTTATTGTAAAAACAGATGTGAGTTTAGTTTCCTGAATGTAAATTCCTGGTAGATATCAGCCAGTTTGCTAAACCATTGAAGAACTTGCTTTAGTTTTACATGACTGGCAGTCTTAACTCAGGACGGACCCAGGAGTGGAATAGCAGGTACAGTATAGAACGTAGCAGGTTATGGCTGAGTGAGAGGGAGCTTTCTGTCAGCCTGTCAATATTAGAAACATTTAATTCACCCAAATATTTTTAATGGAAAACAAAACTTAGCCAAAAGCAAGGCTGCAAGAAATAGGATTTTAAGCTGGTCCTAAAATGTCCGTGAAGTAGAATTTCCAACAATGGAATACAACTTCCATAAGTATTGTGTTCAGGGGGAAATATCTTTGATGCTAAGGACATCAAATGAAATGACAAAGGTTAATGACTCCTATACAGAGCATACGTATCACATGTAATACCAGTAGATATGCTGACTTGCTCTTCTCAAATTAAAAAATTACCAGAAAAAAGCACTTACTCAGATTCACAAACACAACCATCCAAACCATTTTTCCCCCTTTCTGAATGAGTAGTTTGTTCCTCCAATATACTTTTCCTAGAACCGTTACACAAACTTACTCCAGCAGGCGTTCATCCTCTACTAACTACAGTGCCACTGCTCAGTTTTTTCAAACTTTATCAAAACCTGATAGACAAAAAACGCACAAGGCAATGAAAACTCTGATAAAGTGGAACAAATGCACAATCCTATAATTAGCATTTACTAAAATGCCCATGAAACCAGGTGTGATATGGACAAAAGATATCCATGACACACCAGACTGGTCACAATTAATCAAAACAGAGCCTGTTAGACTACAACTAATCATTTTTTCAGCTCAATCAAAGGTCACTGATTTTTGCTACCATTAGATAGCATTAATCTTACACACATAATAACAAGATGACAAAGCATGAAAACTTCGCCAATAACAACAATTTCCAATTAGCAAGACCAATACTAAATATTACAAATTCAGATACTCGTTTAAAAGTGTCAGTGAACCAACACTGTGAATAAATTAACTCAGTACCTAGAGCTTTATCAGTAAATCAAGAAGCCTCATATGCTTTCCTTGTCTCTCTTGCATTTCCTCTATGACTGGGGTCACCCTAGCACTGAGGTCGGCAACCTTTGAGAAGTGGCGTGCCAAGTCTTCGTTAATTTAAGGTTTTGTATGCCAGTAATAAATTTTACATTTACGGGGGCCCCCTGACGGAACCCCAGACTGGCAGCAGGCTGAGCGGTGCCGGCAGCAGATGGAACCCCAGACCGGCAGTGGGCTGAGTGTCTCAGTGTGCTGCCGGTCTGGGGTTCTGTCCGCCGGCCCCTGCCAGCCGGGGTCCCGGCCACCGGCCCCACTCAGCCAGCTGCCGGCCTGGGGTTCCGTCTATCCAGGCTGGCAGCGGGCTGAGCGGGGCCGGGACCCTGGCTGGCAGCAGAGTGCCACTAAAAATCAGCTCACGTGCTGCCTTTGGCACGCGCGCCGCAGGTTGCCGACCCCTGCCCAAGCACCTTGTCTGGGAAAAGTATTAGGGCATGAGATGCATTTTCCCTTTCCTGCCTTGTATCTGGCACTGGTGCCTTCCTGCTGTAAGCCTTGTTTGCTGTTGTGATTGCAGAGTCCCCTGGTTGATGGGTTCACCACTTGACTATACTCTTAGCTGAATACTGCAAGCTGAAAGAAGGGGAGCAGGCACTATAGGGTGCCAGGCTGTTGTAGCAAGTTGGTCTACCACGGCATGAGATGTTGTCTCATTTGATATACTATGCAAACAGGATCCAAACCAAGGTAAGCTGGCAAGGTAGACGTATTTAAAAATGTTTCCTAGTTCTAATTACCCCTGGGGAGATTGTGTAGGCAAACTTTTCTAGTGGAAGCATAAAGGTGTGTGGTCACTTAGAGAGGAAAAATTCTGCAAGTCTACAAAGGAAAGTTCTCCCTTATATTACCAAGAGATGACTTGTGGTCAGAGAATAAGTCATGAGTGTTCTTCATCTAGAGTGCTAGGAACCACACAACTATCACAGATTAGGAGGAGACCAAATTCATTTTCATTTGTTACATCCAGATCTCCTAGAGTAAAAGACTAAATCCCAAGCCCATTTGTGCACTAACCTAGCCTCTCGAAAGCTGCAGAATATCAAATGAATGATAAATCTCTGAAGTTTCTATGCCTGAGGTCTAGCTCTGTTTTGTAACTGGATTGGAGATTTTCAGACTTTTTCGCAGCCACTAGCACAAATCACCTGATGGAGCTCTGCAACGGCCTCAGTGCTTTGGCAGTCATCCTCTTCTTCCAGGTCATGCAGTGTCTGTCTCTGCTTCTCTAACATTTCATGGCAGGCCTAAGATTAATAGAAACAAAATAGGGAAAAAACCGTGTAAAAATATATCTTTTAAATAGCTGAAACCATGGTCAGCATGAAAGCTACTGACTGACAAATAAAGAAAGGGTACTTTTTTGGCAGCATCAGGGATCCAAGTACTGTAAAAACTAGTAGGGAAAAAGCTGTCCTAGCTGACTGGTAGAAGATCATTAGCAAGGACTGAAAAGCATTAGTACAGTACAGTATAGCTGAAAACTGCCCTCTGTGAAACTGTGAAAACACAAGGTAAACTGGTGATTTCTGTACCTATTTAAAGTAGGCAGGTGTCAACAAAAAAGTCTTTAGCAAAGAAGAAAGGATTAAATCAGCATAGTCTGAATTACTGTCTCACTCCAAAGAGAGAATCACTCCAGAACTGGGTTGAGAAAAATCGGTGGGTCACAGAAGAGATGTTTAGTCTACCAGTCTGTATACAAAGCTGTTCTGTGAACTGATAACTTCACTTTCTAGTATTTTCAGTCTGTTCACCTTTCATGGGCACTATACTCCATATAAAAAGAAGCAGCACTAATCCTAGGTAATGCTGATGACAGTAGCTCACATACTTAGTCACCTATCATTACAATCAAAAGACAGACTGTATGGGCAGAATGGGCAGAAGAATTCACATGACTTCCTACATCTCACATGCCACTGGACTTCCCTGAATCCATTCTTGCTTCAAATCCAATAGCTGAATAGGTTGAACTAGAGCATATCTTTTAGGAAAACATCCAATCTGTATTTTAAAATTTCCACTGATGGAGAATCTACCATGTCTGTTGAGTTGTTCTGCTGGTTAATGACCCTCACTGTTTATTAAAAAAAAAAAAAAAAAAAGCATCTTATTTTTAGTCTGAATTTGTCTAGTCACCTTTCTCTTTGTTTCACAAGTTTATCAATCTAATTAGTTTCTCACTATACGGCATGTTTTCCGATCCTTTAATCATTCTCATGGCTCTCCTCTCAACCCTTTCCAATTTTTCAACATCCTTCTTGAAGTGTGGACATAAACTTAGAGGGAAATAAATATTCACCATCTCTGTGACAGCTTAGACAGGTTTGAACTTGCAACCACCTGAACACAAAGCATGAAAATTTCCACTAAGCTACTGCATAGTATTAACAAGAATAACTTATTTAGTTGTTAATCAAGTCATACCGAAGGAAGATGGTTCATTTGTTCCTCCATAGAGCATTTGGACTTTATCTTAGAGTGGAGGAGAGAGTCACCTGCTCACAAGGACCCATTTCACTATTGGGGTAGAAGGGTGAGAGCATCTCATGGCTCAGTTATATTTCATGGAGGAATTTCTTAACATCATAGTTTTATATCCTGTGCTGCAATACAAAAGCTGAAAAAATTGGCAAACAGCTATAAATCCCCCAGCCTGCAACAAATGTATTATTGGTTGCAACTGTTACTATGCAATTTACTGGTTAGATGACAAAGTTATTTGTAAGACTATGGTATGTAAAAATGAAGGCATTTTCTTTGCACGACTGAATTTTTCTTGCCTTTCTTCTGCAAAGTCTTGATACAAAATTTCTTAATTTCAGTTAACATGCTCTGGGTGTCTACCAAGAAGTCCATTAAATAGGAGTACAAACAAACATTAAAGTGTCCAGTGAATAGAAAACTGCATAATAAAATTAACTGTTTATATTTGATCAAGACAAAGAGCCTAAGAGATATAAAATTCCACTACAGATACACGTGTTTTAAATGGCTGGAAGCCTGCTCCTACACTGTCCCCCCCACCCCCACCCCCCGTACATTATGGAGAGTGTTCTTTAACCAAACTTCATCAAGGAAGCACTGCAGACAAAGTATAGTAATTGCATTATCTAACTTACACAATGTAATTACAAAGCTCGGACTGCAATAAGAAGTTGTAGCATTGAGGTCAGCAAAATCTGTCAGTTTGTTGTAATGGGAAAAAAGTTTTCTCGAACAACCTAGCTGAGTTTTTACATTTTAAACTGTTCTATTAATTTTAAAAAACAATCTAATATTGTGGGGCGGTATCTTAGTAAGTAGACATGCTGCCCTTAAATCATTTCTTTCCCTGATAGTTGAGGATGAATTTTAAAATAATGTAAAGTCTGTAGTTCTCGGCAATTACAGAAGTCCTGTCGCTTTCAGCATTTAGGGTTTCATCATTCTGATAACATCACTGTTAACTTTGCCAGTTTTGCTGTAAGATTATATAATTATTGATCAAAACACCATGTCTTAAATCAAAGTATCCATGAACAACCACTAACCTTAATTCAAAGCAACGTGCCCTGCCAAGTCCTGTGTTGCCAAAATTATTAACAGGGGACCCCTTCAATTATCCCCTCAGGTGACATTAAATATTCTCCTCTACTTCACAATCTTCCAGCATAGATTTTTAAGGCCAGAAGGCACCATTAGAACATCTACTTTGATTTCATGGATAATACAGGCCATAGAATTTCACTTAGTTACCCTTCTGAGACCAAAATCATGTGTGTGACTAAAGCATATCGTCCAGAAAGGCATCCCATCTTCACTGAATCCCATCCTCTTCCTCTCCCAAATTCCACAAATCCTTTCACCCAACACACCCACCAGAGCCATTTCCTTCACTCCTCTTGACGAACCAAAGTTCCCTGTCCCCAGCACCTGAAGAAGGTCTCTTTTGGATGTGTCCCCCTACCTGGCAGCTGTTCCTCACAGCAGCACTCGTGGGGTAGGCAAGTCATCCTAGAGCCTCTGCTGTCAGTGGTAGCAGCAGATTGGTTATTGGGATGGGTGACTGTAGGGACTGGTCACTTAGGGGATAGATTCTTGAGAATGGCAGCTCTTCTCTGACTGGTGTTGGCCTGTCCTAGATGGTCTGAGGGGGGCCAAGAGGAGGAGTGTGTTTTCCTATTGTGGTGGTGGTGGGAAAGTTGGGGGAGGCAGGCTCTGGTCCCTCTCCCAGTGTCAGCTCTTTAGCTCCATGCTGGAGCTGGGCAGGCAAGCACCAGAAAGCTACAGGATTTCCACTCAATATGGAAGTAGCCTAGGGCATGTCTACACTACAAATGTAAGTTGACCTCTGTTAGGTTGACTTACAGCCATCACAGTAATTACTGTAGTGTTTCATGTCCACTCTACCGTCCTTCAGTTGGTGGTGTGTGTCCTCACCAGGAGCATTTCTGACAACTTAAGAGGGCCAGTGTGGGGGGCTGACAACCCAGGCTCTCAGCTCTGTGTGCAGCTCCCTGCCAGAAACCTGACTGCCCCACTGTCTCCCCTCCCCGCCCCCCCCAGATATTAGCTCCCCACTCCTCACCGGGAGCCCAGCAGCTGCACCAAGGCAGGGAGCGCAGCAGTTGAACGGAAGCTCCCAGCTCCCCACTGGCTGCACAGAGGCTTCCGGCTCTCCGCTTCCTGCCAGCAGCCTGGCAGCTACACGGACGCTCCCTGTTCCCTGTGGGGAGCCTCAGCACCAGCCTGGCTAGGCGCAGGGAGCCGGGAGACTGCCACCCTCTAGCTGTTTCCACCCGTCCTGGGGTGACAGCCCAAATTCCTTGTCAATTTCACGGCTCCAGCATGTAAGTAACCTGCAGTGTCTACCCAGACACTGCTTCGCCTTCACTATGCCGCCATAACTCCACCTCCACAAGAGGAATAGGGCTTATTATGTCAGTGTGGTAGGGCACTTACATCGGTAGGAGCAAGGCTGTAGTGTGGACACTGACATAATTAGATCAACGTAAGCTGCCTTACGTCAACCTAACTCTGTAGTGTAGACCAACCCTTGGCCCTGCATCCTCTCCTTCTCTTTGCGTGCTGCTGACAGTGTGGAAACTTCAGGGCGCCTTTTGCATGGACTTCCTTTTGGCACTGGTTGCAGACACAGTATGAGAGTTCCCATTGCAGCAGTTGCTACAGCAATGGAGGGCGCCACCACAGCACTGTTATTCCTTATTATTAGTATTACATTAGCACTTAGAGGCCCCAGACATGCTCTGCCAGGCCAGGCACTGTACATACCCAAAATAAGAGAGATTCCCTGCCCTGAAGAACTCAAAAGACAACACATCGTAAGTATTATTATCCCCATGTTACATGAGGCGGATCTGAGGGACAGAGATTAAGTGATGTACCCCAGAAGTTTATAGAAGAGCTAGGAGCATGGCAGCTGCCCAAGCAAGCGGGAGGTGGCTAAGTCCCAATCTCAGAGAGGGCTTTAAAATTTTAACAAGCAAAGCCAACCCTAGTATTTTGGGGCAGGCCTATGCAGTCCTGTCCCCCATCCCCAACTCTGCCCTAGGCTACTGAAGACATGTCATGAGGACACAAGCTGGCAGTTCTGGTGGACTGGGAGAACCTCAGAGAACGTTACAATGGCCCTAAAACAAACCAAATAGTGAATATAAATCTTTACACAGTCACCTTCAGAAACTCATCGAGTTCCCCTATTTTCTGAGTTTTACTGAGGAGATCCCCTTGTTCATCCTTCTGAGCTTGTTTGAGCTCTCTTATCTTCCTTGCACGACATGCCAGGCGTTTCACGATTAGGTCTTTACCTTGTTGGACACATTCTGGAATATAAAATGTAAATGATTAGGTGTTACAAATCTATAATTTGGGGAAAATAAGTGTGTGAACTTTCATTTCTGGTTTAAAAATGGATATAGTGGTAAAAAAAAAAAAAGCCTGTGTTCAAGCAGTTTGACTTTTATTTCTTAAATAAATATATTCTATTGTAGGGGTGGCAGCACTGTCCAGTGTATAGGGCACTAGACTGGGTGCTAGGACTTCAGGGTTCTATTCCTGGCTGTGCCTCTGACTTGCTGCATGATCTTGGACAAGTCACTTGGCCAAAGCTTTCAGTATCCACTGATTTTTTTGTTTTATTTTTTTGGTGGGGGTGGGTGCCAGCTTGAGACATTTGAGGCCTAACTTTCAGACACTCCACAGCTCCAGATGAGTTTGCCTGGCAGATCCAGACATCTGCTATCCAAACCTCCCTCACCTCTGTCTTTTCATCTGGTATTCACCTAACGCCCTCAAAAAAATACTAACCTTTTTTTCCTATAGATACCTAAATAATTCACTAGTCCCCCAAATAAACCATGCAGCTAAAGATGAATTCAGAAAATGAATGTTACATTGTGGCAGCTATTCTGCCACCATATCAAGGTGTTTTAGCTATGGGAAGTTCCTTGTTATGGGGAGATAAAGCAGTGCATTATATAAACTCTGCACATTACTCATGCCCAGTGCTAATTTATTATAAACATCAGCCTGCCACCGAACATAAATTCCCTGACAAATCATTTGAAAATGCACTTAAAGTCCTTAATTAAAAATCTAGATAGTGCAGTGCCCATTCCCCACCGCCACCCCCTAAAAAAGTCTACACTAACCTTGGAGGTTTAAAAAAACATTTTGAAATACAGTCCAAGTCTACACTACAAACTTATGTTGGCATAACTATGTCGCTCAGGGGTGTGGAAAATCCCCCCTCCCGAGTGACGCAGTTCTATGTTGACGGGAGGGCTTGTATGCAAGAAGTTTGAGATAATCTTTTAATACAGGAGGTTGCTTAATACGTGTGTACAGATTTTCTCTTGCAGACAAAAGGACCTACTTTGCATAAAACTAAGGCATTATCAGCTGCATCTCTGTCTTGCAGCAATACAAATATGACTGCGAGAAAAACAAAAGGAATGAACTCAAACTTTAAGGGCTTACTTTTAGAAACACACAACAGCCCCGAGGTAGGCATATATGTCCTCCTTTTAAAGAACTAGCAGGGCGCATCCATTAAACTCTTTGCTTAAACTGTTGTTCATATGACTACTTACCAATTTTTTTAGAGAGGACAAAACCTGCGGAATGGGGATTGATGGCCTTTAGATATGGCAAAACTCACACTTCGAAACTAGCTGAGAATATGAGCAACTCTCCAGTGAGAGTATTTACATTCAGGCTGTTCAGCTCCTAGAGCTTTGACAGGGACAGCATGCCAATAGGGCAGGTAAAGAATCAATTATCCTAAGAGAGCCAGATTTGCTTTGCTAGCAGACAAAGGGTTTTACTCCAGACTGATCACTTCAGAATCAAAATTATTTAACAAAGACAGCAAGTATTTACTTTCAAATATAAATATATAAAACCAGCTTCCAACCCTACCCCACTTGGTGCTTGACCCAATGCCCACTGAGTTGAATGGAAAGATTCCCCATGACTTTGATGGATGCTGAATCAAGATGTTATGAGGGGGACGAGAGACATAAATACTCTTGTGGCAAACCACGGAATTAAATCAATACAGAATAATGTAGTGATATGTTAAACCTTTGCTCCTAACTGACTAGATACTCTTTATTTAAAGTGACAGGTTTCAGAGTAACAGCTGTGTTAGTCTGTATTCGCAAACAGAAAAGGAGTACGTGTGGCACCTTAGAGACTAAACGATTTATTTGAGCATAAGCTTTCGTGAGCTACAGATCACTTCATCAGATGCATAAAGTGGAAAATACAGTGAGGAGATTTATATACACACAGACCATGAAAAAAAGTGAGGATGTATACACACAGACCATGAAAAAATGGGTGTTTGTCACTACAAAAGGTTTTCTCTCTCCCCACCCCACTCTCCTGCTCGTAATAGCTTATCTAAAGTGATCACTCTCCTTACAATGTGTATGATAATCAAGGTTGGCCATTTCCAGCACAAATCCAGGGTTTAACAAGAATGTCTGAGGAACAGTGGCGGGGGGGGGGGGGAGGAATAAACAAGGGGAAATAGGTTACTTTTTATGATGACTCAACCACTCCCAGTCTCTATTCAAGCCTAAGTTAATTGTATCCAATTTCCAAATTAATTCCAATTCAGCAGTCTCTCTTTGGAGTCTGTTTGTGAAGTTTTTCTGTTGTAATATCGCAACTTTCATGTCTGTAATCACATGACCAGAGAGATTGAAGTGTTCTCCGACTAGTTTATGAATGTTATAATTCTTGACATCTGATTTGTGTCCATTTATTCTTTTACGTAGAGACTGTCCAGTTTGACCAATGTACATGGCAGAGGGGCATTGCTGGCACATGATGGCATATATCACATTTGTAGATGTGCAGGTGAACGAGCCTCTGATAGTGTGGCTGACGTTATTAGGCCCTGTGATGGTGTCTCCTGAATAGATATGTGGGCACAGTTGGCAACGGGCTTTGTTGCAAGGATAGGTTCCTGGGTTAGTGGTTCTGTTGTGTGGTATGTGGTTGCTGGTGAGTATTTGCTTTAGGTTGGGGGGCTGTCTGTAGGCAAGGACTGGCCTGTCTCCCAAGATTTGTGAGAGTGATTGGTCGTCTGTCAGGATAGGTTGTAGATCTTTGATAATGCGTTGGAGGGGTTTTAGTTGGGGGCTGAAGGTGATGGCTAGTGGCATTCTGTTATTTTCTTTATTTAAAGTGGTAAATATTCAGAGCAATGCACAGGTTCACAACTCCCATTAATGAAAGTGGAACTCTGATTCCTAAATTCAACTTGTATCACTCCAAGATATGGTTAAAACTCGGTAGGCTTCAAAGTCAGTTTAAAAAAAAATCAAATACACAACTGTAATAAATTCCTCACACGTGATGAGCAGAGCGATAATGATGGTTAGATATGTCTGTCAAAGTATTTTGATTTAAGTCAAAGTAGAACAGTTGTTAATCAGAAAAGGACAAGTCCCCTACCCCCTCCTATACCCCAGCCATGGGGCATGGAGGCATGGGAAACAATAAAGAGCCTGCAAAGTAAACTACAGTGCTCTTCTCCATGACCCCCCATCACTCTTTCCTGAGTTGGCTGGGAAGACATCTATAGCTCTGTGGCCAAGAGTCAGCATTCATCCATATTGAGTAGGGAACTATCATGTGCTGCTTCTATTCATACGGGCTTAGCAGTAGGGGGACAAGATTTCATAGAATCATAGAATATCAGGGTTGGAAGGGACCCCAGAAGGTCATCTAGTCCAACCCCCTGCTCGAAGCAGGACCAATTCCCAGTTAAATCATCCCAGCCAGGGCTTTGTCAAGCCTGACCTTAAAAACCTCTAAGGAAGGAGATTCTACCACCTCCCTAGGTAACGCATTCCAGTGTTTCACCACCCTCTTAGTGAAAAAGTTTTTCCTAATATCCAATCTAAACCTCCCCCATTGCAACTTGAGACCATTACTCCTCGTTCTGTCATCTGCTACCATTGAGAACAGTCTAGAGTCATCCTCTTTGGAACCCCCTTTCAGGTAGTTGAAAGCAGCTATCAAATCCCCCCTCATTCTTCTCTTCTGCAGACTAAACAATCCCAGCTCCCTCAGCCTCTCCTCATAAGTCATGTGCTCTAGACCCCTAATCATTTTTGTTGCCCTTCGCTGGACTCTCTCCAATTTATCCACATCCTTCTTGTAGTGTGGGGCCCAAAACTGGACACAGTACTCCAGATGAGGCCTCACCAGTGTCGAATAGTTCAATCAATTTGGTTCAATTTGGTTCAATCTTGTAGATAGTGAAAACCCACCAAGGGATATGAAAATGCAGAGCAGGGCCAAAGGAACTGTGAGCTGCAGGATCAGAAGTTTTCATCTTGCAAATAGATGCAGGTCCTTGATACATGGGAGCTGGTGGGAACCATGACTGCATGAACAAAGTCTAAGGACACAGTTTCCAAATTACTAGTAACTGTAGCTGCCTGAAGTATTGGGTGTTCAACTTAAGACAACTTAGAGTCCTGTCTTTCAGAGGGAGGCTACTCAGAACTTTCTTAAAGCCAGGCCTCCTTAAGGAATATCAATTTACACACTCCAAAATTGAGGCTCCAAAAATTATTATTCAGTTTTGAAAATATTGGCCTACACTTCCTATTTCCCTGCATGTGCATGGCACTGAATATATGAAAACAAGGCTCTTTCATCCTGCCCTTGAAAAGCATAATGGGGAACCTGGAATGCCAGGAGTTATTAGTTTGTTGGGAGATCCCAGCTTCTGCAATGCATGAGGGACTTCAGGTTAGTGAGCCATTCTGCTCCAGATTTTCTAGCTACAAAATACCTGTCTGTTTAAACAAAATTTCATGGTGGAGGAAGGGAGGGGAGAGAGCTAAAATGCACCCCCCCTTCAAAGTTAGTTTAGTTCTTTGGGGGGGGGGGCAGGTTTATCCCTCAAAATCTAAGTCTGAACACTCATTTTAACCTCAGGAAGATGGAGAGATTAACTGAATTGCGATTATCAGCCCTGACTAGCCTTTTATAAAGGGCTGATGCCACAACTGTGTTTTTTGTTTTAAACTTTCCAGTTCCATCTGCTGGTAGGCGAACGTAACACAATGGTTTGCACTTACACAACCGCCACTGGCCTTAAACTCTATGATGGTATGAACACCTTTTATCCAATGATTTCCAAGCCCTTACCAAACATTAATTAGAAAACCCTCCCAATACCGCTATGTCATAAATATAAAGGGAAGGGTAACCACCTTTCTGTAAAAAGAAAAGGAGTACTTGTGGCACCTTAGAGACTAACCAATTTATTTGAGCATGGGCTTTCGTGAGCTACAGCTCACTTCATCGGATGCATCCGATGAAGTGAGCTGTAGCTCACGAAAGCCCATGCTCAAATAAATTGGTTAGTCTCTAAGGTACCACAAGTACTCCTTTTCTTTTTGCGAATACAGACTAACACGGCTGTTACTCTGACACCTTTCTGTATACAGTGCTATAAAATCCCTCCTGGCCAGAGGCAAAATCCTTTCACCTGTAAAGGGTTAAGAAGCTAAGGTAACCTCGCTGGCACCTGACCTAAAATGACCAATGAGGGGACAAGATACTTTCAAATCTGGAGGGGAGGAAAAAGGCTTCTGTCTGTCTATGTGATACCTTTGCCGGGAACAAATCAAGGATGTAAGCCCTTTAACTCCTGTATAGTAAGTAATCTAGCTAGAAAATGTGTTAGGCTTTCTTTGTTTTGGTTTGTAAATTCGCTGAGCTGGAGGGAATGTGTATTCCTGTTTTTGTGTCTTTTTGTAACTTAAGATTTTGCCTAGAGGGATTCTCTATGTTTTGAATCTGATTACTCTGTAAAGTATTTACCATCCTGATTTTACAGAAGTGATTCTTTTACCTTTTCTTTAAATAAATTTCTTCTTTTAAGAACCTGATTGCTTTTTCATTGTTCTTAAGATCCAAGGGTTTGAGTCTGTGTTCACCGGTACTAATTGGTGAGCATATTATCAAGCCTTCCCAAGAAAGGGGGTGTAGGCTTGGGGGAATATTTTGGGGGAATAGGACTCCAAGTGGTCCTTTCCCTGTTCTTTGTCCAAATCACTTGGTGGTGGCAGCATACTGTTCAAGGATAAGGCAAAGTTTGTACCTTGGGGAAGTTTTTAACCTAAGCTGGTAAAAATAAGCTTAGGGGGTTTTTCATGCGGGTTCCCACATCTGTACCCGAGTTCAGAGTGGGGAGGGAACCCTGACACCCTATGAGGCTGATGTAACATATTCATTTTACACATGGGCACAGTGAGGCACAGAGAGATTACACAGACCACACAGGAAGTCAATGGCAAAACCAGGAACAAGACCTAGATGGCTTTACTCCCTGTTCCAGAGCATATACCCTCCCTAGGAACAGCAGTCCAGATCCCCAAAGGTATTTAGGCTCCTTACTTCCATTCCTTTGAGCATCTGGGCCAGCATTCCTAGTTCATCCATTAGTATGCTTCGAAAGAGTGAGATTTCATGTACTGTTATTACTCTTCATGGCAAAGTGAGACAAGTCAATAACAAAATGAAGCTCATAGGTCAATGAATTTTAAAGATGAAGGTTGGAAATGTCTGTTTAAAAAGTACTTACCGTTACTGTAATGTGCTACTTGCTCCCAGAAGGCCTTGTGCAGGCCTGTTAAAAGCTCTTCTTTCTGCGAAAGAGAGAGGTTGCTCTTTATAGTTAACTGGTCCAATATGCCAGCTACAGCATCTAGTCTACATTTACTTTCTTCTTGTATCTTTGTCTTCAAAAAATCAACCATTTTCACCATTTGCTCCCAATTAAATATTCTTTCCTGAATGTCCTGAAAACAAAACAAAAATACTATGTAAAAAATTAAGTGCAGGCAGAGTGCTGAATCTCTGTAACATGCTGAGCCCTTCATTAACCCATTCAATACTGAATGATGCAAGAGACAAAACCAGTGACACTAGACAAACTGTGCCCTCCAGCGACCCATTCATTTGATTGTGTGTGCTCACTTGCACCATGGAAGGGGTTAAGCAAAGCTGTCTACATTTTCCATCCAGTGCTTCCTGGCTCCTTAAGGAATGAAAATAAATCTAAAATGAATGAAGCAACATGAATAATAAGTTAGCACCGCACATTTCAATGTTGAACACAGGCTGATGCTGAGGGGGAAAAGATTCACTAGATGGAGCAAAAGGATAAGATCTAAGGATTTTTTCCTCCTAAAATACTGCCCAGCTGGTCAGTTTTCATTTAAGAATGAGCACGGCTATAGGATTACAATACCACTGTGGAGTAAGTCCTAATACACTGAGACTGCTTAAGGTATATAAAACAGTGTAGCTCAGTAAATGATTGAAAAATAAAAGCCATTACAGACTGACAGCTTCCATTACACTATGGTACAGGAAACCCAGGTTCATAGCCCATCTAAGAAATCTTGCTCCTCAGGTTAGTGGTGCTTACATAATGGCTTGAGATGGGGAGAGGTGCATGATGCTGGTAAACCAAGTGCCAGCTCTACCCAAGGCTGTAGGCTTTATCTAAGAACTGACAAACTCATAGCTGGAAACCAAACCAGCTCACCTATATGTTAGTTTTGTTCAAAATAGGTATTAGTCTTAAAAGAATGTAGTTAGTGTTTAGACTCTGTGAAATGCTCGTAAGTTGCTGCATGCACTAACCTCATTAGTAATGGCTGTATTCCATGCTATAAGGAAATATGTAGGTTATGCTTCATAACTTTAAAAGTGTTTACAATGAACTTGTGAACCCAGGTATGGGAGTTGTCCATCCCCATTAAGGAGGCCTATCAAGATGAAACAGCCATTGAGAAACATCACAGTGCAAAAGATTGTGAATGGCCCTATCACACCTTGGAAATGCTATGTGCAAGAGAGCTCATATCATGGATAGAAAGGCCAAATGTAAAAGATAAAACAGGGTCACAAGAAAATTTGTCATCTCTTTGCTTGTTTGAACTGTCACGGGGCCAGAAACATTAAACAAAGGCAGAGATCCCCAAGGGTTATCCCTGGGTCTGCTCTGGGGATATTTTGAATTGACAGATTACCACATCTCTGCTATCTTTAGGAATCATGGATGGTTCCTTTGAGTATATGTCTGCTTGCTTTAACCGTTTCTTTTTACCTAGTTAATAAGCCTTTATTACAGGACTGGCTACAGGCATTGTCTTTGGTGTAAGATCTAAGATACAAATTGATTTGGGGTAAGTGCCTGCTCTCCTGGGACTCGAAGCAACCTGACTAGTGTGTGATTTTTGGTGTAAGTGACCACTGACTGTATCACTAAGTCCAGCTTGCCTGGGTGGTAAGACAGACTGGAAAGTCTATGGGGACTCTCTGTGACTCTATGTTAAGACTGTTACAGTGATCCAGGATTTCACATCCATTACAGAGTTGGTGAAGTCTAATTATAGAAAACACCACCAGTTTGGGATGTCTGCCCTGTTTTTGACGCCTGCCCTGAGATAGGCACTCGCGGTCGTGAGCAACTCCAGACAGCGTAACAGGGTGACCCTTAGCAACTAAAGGAGAAGATGGTCCTTCTCCAAAGAGCTAGAAGGTCCATGAAGGCAATGTCAGGCAGAACAACTTATTAAATGTTGGACCCAAACATGAGAAATAATTCATTTAGACTGAACATTCATATTGAACCAGGCACAACTGAGGAAAGTCCATGTGTGTCTTTCTGTGGACCACGGTGCAGAGAGACCACCTATAAAGATTATTTGCCAATGTGGGTCATTCGTTTTATTTGACTCCTACATTGAACGATCATAAATCATTAGCTACTAACCACTACATATTTTATGGGTGAAAAAATGCATCTAGAGGCCATAGTGGGCCAGATTCTGATCTCATTTATACTTCTGTAAATCCAGAATAATTCCAGTGACTTCAGTGGAGTTACTCCACATTAATATCCCGTATAACTGAGAAGGATCTGGTCCAATTACATGTTAATTATGCATAACAGTATGTGTTTTTTGTTGCATTAAAATGAATACACTTGTAAATGTTACTGCTTCCTCTCTCAAGGCCAGGTTAATAAGAGGTGCTGAGGGTCTTCAATTCCAAAGGAAGTCAGGAGAGCACTTGGAACCCTTCTTAATCTGAAGTATGGCCATCCAGGCATGGTGGAATACATACATTTTAAAAAGAGGTCTCAATGCGCAGGTTAATGTTTCCCTTCCCCATCATTAGGTGTAGTGCTCTTGCTGCTTGCTGATTGTTCTCATTAAAATCTTGCAGAGCATTTTTATTCCACCACGACTGGATAGTCGTGTTTTCAGAATCAGAATCGAAGCGATGAGAGGTCATTCATTTAAGAGTTTTTACAAACTACCAAGAAAGCTAGTCTCCTTATAACAGGTTAAAGTAAACAGGCCACTGCTGGTAAGTTGTCTACCTAATTCATAAACTCTGACTGACATAAACATTACACATTCTCATTATGCTCTAAGTTAGGATTGACTGTTTCAGTCTCTCTTCAGCTTTCTCTCCTCTTGTACTTTACCATTGTTTGCAAATCCTGAGACTGGCTTAATAACCCTTCTACTGCAATCATTCTCTCAGTCAGATTCATCATTATCTTTCCTCTTTTGGCACTTGAGCAATTTGATTGGTTCAGGAGAAACTGCTCAGCTTTGTCTGCCTGCTTCCAGAAAGCTTCCATCTGCAGAGTAGGAATTAAAACACATCAATTATTTCCCCCTTTTCCTAAAACCCCCCCATAATATTTAAAAACCTGAGAAATTAATTACCCTGCAACATAGAAAGGTGTTCTATTCTGGGAGGCAAATCATTGTAATTCAAGATGAACCCATTACAAAGTCACCATTTGGCAAAACCATTTTCACAAAAATCTCATATTTTAAAACATGGGGACGCACCCTTGGTAATGTCAGATACCAGTGTATGGTACCTGTTGGCTAATTCTGAGTCTTTATGGAGGTTAGTGTATACAATTTTATTTAAGATTGCTATTTAAAAGAACTCCCCACACATAACACACTAAAAACAGGCTAATTCAGTGGTCCCCAAACTTTTCAGAGTCACGCACGCCCCCACCCCCGGAGCTAGGGCCAGGAGCAGGGATGCGGCTCTCAGGCAGGGGGGACATGGACAGGGATAAGGGGGTCGAGGCTGGGGCTGCAGCTGGGGGCGGGTCTAGGGCCAGGAGCAGAGCCGCGGCAGGAGGGGTCTGGGTGGCGCTCCCTCCCAGTCCCTCATGGGAGCTGGCCCAGGCCCGCTGCACCCCCCAAACATTCCTCTGCACTGGGGGTATGCCCCACAATTTGGGGACCTCTCATCTAATTAGTACAATTGGGGAAAGAAGAAAGGCTAATAGCCAGTCATTACTTTCTAACAAGTTACTTTATTAACAATGTTGCAGCGTGGGAGTGCATGTCTAGAAAGATTTTAGTTTAAAACTCAGAAGTTTTTTACCAGCTGAGGTTTTTGCAGCTGTTCAGTTTGTAAACATTATATTAACTTCTCAGAAATTGTAAGCATATTATGTGGTTTAGAAAGTTATATGCCCCACCTACAGATCACCAGCTTTAGGCTCTAATCCTGTAGATACTTGTGCACACGCTTAATTCTATACATGTGACTCATTCCATTGACTTCAGTGGGATTACTTACATGTACATCTGTAGAATCAGGGCCTTATATTGTAGGCTCTCCAGGACAGGGGCTTGGGTCTGTGCAGTGTCCAGCCATCTAATGGTTTTATATTGCTGCAACACAAGGGTGCCCCAATCCTGACTGGAGCCTCTAGGTGCTATCATCATAAATATTTATTAGTAATAGTAATAATAATAATAAAGGGGGAGATTGTGAATAGCGACTGGCACCTGATTTTCAGCGGGACTTGTGCTACTAAATGTTCCCCAAAATAGCCAAGAATTGTACTTTGAGATTCTAGGTGCTTTTTCTGGAGGTGCCAATCTGCTGTGTATGGAGAGGAAAGGAAAAACCGTATAGTACTGAGGGAAAAGAGGTGCTCTACAAGTGCCTGATCCAGATGTGGCTGAAGTCAATGAGAATCTTTCCATAATATAGTAACTGTGATGTGAGGAGCAACTCCACATCTGATGTAAATTATTACACCTCCATTAAATGACATTTTACATTAGCTAATGGTTTGTCCCATGGAGCTCAGTAAGGCTAGATGACACTAATAATATCAGTTTCACACATGATTAACTCTACAGAATATTAAACAATCAGTTCTTTAAAGAATTGCCTTCACAGTCTCACAAGAAATGTCACATGCTTCTATCTCTGTCAGCCGGACTTCTGTTATCAAGTGAAAGGAACAGAGATTAAATAGAAAATCATAGAAGTTCACGCTGGCACATTTCACAAACTACCAGACAGGTCAGAATTACTGTCGGTTTCTCTGTCAGAGAGGCCCAGGGCTAGGATATATGGGCTGTTCAAGTCAGGACTAAAGTGCACTGACAGATTAGGGTGGGGAAGCTTATACATAGCCAGCCAGTATGACTGGTCTCTCATACTCATTAACTCAAATGTTGAAAAAAACGGAGAGAAAAAGACAGTCTGAGAGATTCTCCTCTTATTTTCCAGCAGACTAGATAAATAAGATCTTTTTCCACCTCCAGGTTTCCTGGCTCAGAAATTTAGTTTTGACACACTAGTGCTATTGAACTGAAAAATTATCATTTCATGAGGATCAAATGTCAACAGTAAAATTATATTTTTGCATTTAAAAGCACTTTAAACGTGTTACACTGTGCAAAGCAGTGTAGCCAGAAGAGTTACTGAGGCGTTAGTAATACTTTAAGTGTATCAAATGAAAAAGTTTATCTATGAAGTGTGCATACTTTACACGGTACAAGTGAGCATCAGATGTAAGGAAAAATATTACAGGCCACATTCTGCCTTCATTGCACAAGTACAATCCCACTGAACTCAGATGGGTATAAAAGAGTTTAGAGTCTATGCCTGTATGGTTTATTTAAACAGTGCAATTTTTGAAAAACAGTAAATGCACTAAAAATGAAAACTAGAGGAATCACTTAATTCTGACTACCAGCCTGCTTATTCCACTCTAATGCCACTTCAGTTACAACATGATTTTAGCAGCCTTTGTCTTGAGAACCACTACAGCTAGCACTTCATACAAGTGCTGAAGATATAGCTAATCTGAGATTTTGTGATATAAAGCATTAATCTATTACATTATTAAATACAGTTCTGTCACCCTTAACTGAAATATCTTTTACATAAAAGTGTACCAGTCATCTTTTCAAGATATATAATTAATTCTCTTAGTGGCTCAAAAGATATATCAGGTCCTAAAATCCTATTTAAATTAAGGTGGGGGAAAGAACGTAAGATTATAATAAGAATTATGTGATAAGGTCCAACAGCTCATATTATACAAAGGCTTGAAATATTTTACTAGTCCAACAGAGCAATAAGCATTTGACATCTCTGTGTATTGTGCAAGAACCAGTGTTCAGAAAAGAAAGATGCTAGATGCTGGCCAGAGTTAGAAACACTTTGCTAGATGAATGTACGCATGCTTTCAGAATCAGTGGACTTGTAAAACACTGATCCTGGAGTAGTGACCACAAAGAAAAAAATGTTGATTCCCCTATGAACAGAACTATGTTAATTAGAAATACAGAGATGAATACAAATGATATAGGTACATTATCTAGGATATGTTCAGAATATTCCCTCTCTTTCCTTTCTAAGTCTTCCAAGGTCTGGTACTCTGAATTACGAGCGCCCGACATCTCAGTACTCAGTAGTCTGGAAGTAAGTTGTTTCTGTAACTCTTCCAAATCCTGGAAAAATAAAAAACCTGTTACACAGGAAAATAGCTTGTTTGAATTGGAAAAAAGTATTACTTGGAAAATAATAATATACATACGGCTTCTGTTTAAAAAATGCTAATTTATTAGAGTGTTTGAGTCTTGCCCATGATTCTTCATGAAAGTAAATTCAACAAACAAGTTCAGGAAGTTTTATTTCTAGGTACTGCCATTCTTGCAGTAAATAGAGAAAACATCAAACATTAGGCATGAGTCAGTCCTGATTTACACTTTTTTTTTTACACAGGTGTAACTCCACTTAACTCAGTTTAAACCAGTGTGAGATCAGAATCAGTCCTGGTGTTCATTTCCACTGACTTTGGATACCATTAAGCATTGATCCAAGTCTTCATATTTTTAACCCTGAAAAAGTTTTAAGAGTTTTTACAATACTTTAGTGCACCCACAAGTATTTTCAAGAAGATTGCAATTTTGGCTCTCCATCTTTAACTGGCCTCTAAAATGCACATGCAGTGCTTGGGGATGGTAGGTGTATGAATACCTGATCCATGTGTGCAAATGCAGGTGGCTAGCAGTGGGTGCGCGCGCACACACACTTACTTTTACTTATACCTGCCAAAACTGTAAGGTGCATTTTTAGATGCCACTTGAAAATGTTGACTTTTAATGTTTGTAAGCAAATACTTTTAAATGGAGTAAGTGAAATAATGTCTTCCCAACGGATTTAATAAACAAAAAACTCAGTCCTTCATCCTTCTTCCATGGGTTGCCACCGAGATGCATATTTCTACACTTTCCCAAACATGCCTTCTTTCTCAAGCCTTTTTCTATCATATGATTTTGTCTCCTAAAGAATTACATTAATATCTTATGTCTTAAAGAACTGCAAACACGTTTTAGTGACCCTTAAAAATGTTCTGTCATCAAAACCCCATTAAGCTTTCATGTAGAATCAGTGAATGAAGAAATAAAAAATGCTTATTACAGCAAGGTGTCTTGTCTACTGTCCTGCTAATGCAGGATTAAATATAATATTAAATGTAATATTTCTGCTAATACCAGTGGTATTGCTCCTTGCCAAAGTAATTTTCCCTTTATGCAAATACAGTGTTTGAGGATCAGTCTTCTCCATTCAGTCATCCACAACCCAATGTTTGTAACTTTTGTAAACATTACAGGCCAGATTGTCAAGAGCTCAGTTCCCATTTAGGCATCAAAATAAGTGGCTAGATTCTTTTTCAAAAGAAGCTCAGCATGTTAGACACTGATCTCTTTAGAAAAAGTCTGGTCATTAACGCCACAACAGGAACTTTTGAAAATCTGACCTTATTTTTTAGGTGCCTCACGGGAGCTGAGCTCTTCTGAAAAAAATCTGTCTCCATGTGAGTTAGTGCTCCTGAAATGTGCTGGGTTGATAGTCCCAGAGCTGGAAGTTCTCTAGCTGTTATTAAACCAAAGCCCCTCAGCATCATTTTGTCGACCCGCTGAGAAGGGCAACCGTGTAGATTACAACTTGTGTGTCTATTACGTTAGGAAAAGAATAGAGCCAGCTGTGATTTGTGGTTTTCTGAGCTACCCAAGTGTCCATTTTGAAGTCGTCTGAGACTGGAAGCATTCTGAATAGAAAACTGCTTTTCAGCAAATCAGAGTTTCTCATGAAAATTTCACTTTTCTGTCTATAACTTTTGAATTTTTATGGAATAACATCACTATTTATTTTTTTATTTTTATTTAGGCAACTGAGAACTGGAAAATTTCTTGGCTTCCATTTTGACAAATTCTAAGTATTTTGTCGGGGGGTGGGGGGGGAACACCTGGTCTGTGAGTGGGGAAACGATAATCCTACAACTACCACCCTTATGCACTCTATGTGCATTGAGATTATTATTCCCATTTTACAGCTGGGGATCTGAGACATGGAGAAAGCAAGGGTGTGTCTACATGCAATGTAGCCCCTGGTCAAACTCAGGCTCAAGTTTAACCCCCTTTCATTTACAAAGAAATCAGGCTAACCCAGGATCCCAGGACCCCACAGAAGTGGAGGGTCTGAGCCTGAGTCAAGCTGGGACCCAGGGTTCAAGCCCTATTGTTCTGCTGTGTACAAGCAGTCCCCCCTGACTAGGCTTGGGGTTAGCCTGAGCTCTGGGACCCTCTCACCACACAGGGTCCTAGAGCCGCAGCTCCCGCCTGAGCCCAAATATCTACACTGCAATTAAATAGCCCCTTAACTCCAAGTCAGCTGGCATGTGCCAGCTGTGGGTTTTTAATTGTAGTGTAGACATAACCTAAGTGACTTGCCCAAAGTCACACAGGAAATCTGGGGCAGAGCAGGGAATTGAACAATAATCTTCCAAGTTCCAGGGTAGTGTCCTAACCACTGGACTATTCCTTCCTCCCCAGGCTCCCCCAGACTGCACTGGCTGCCTCAGATAAAATCAATATTTAACTCTTGACATGTCTTACAGTAGCTCTGTTAGATGAAGGAAGAGACCAGTGCTTTCAAACATCATTACCTAAAGGTTAGGAGACATTATGGAAGTGGTCTACCCCGGTAATATTCATGTGTCTAAAGTTTGTCCCTATCCAGCATCTACTTCTGAAACAAGGATTTACTCCTTTAATCTCTTTTCTTTCTAAATATGATTAACTTTTAATATTAAATTTGAGGATCAAAGGCAGTGAAGTGATCTTAATACAGAAAACCATGGAGATATAGGCTATCAGATACAATTATAGAGAGCTCCAGTGTTAATCCATTGACTGCGGGATTACATGATCAATCTAAATCCCTACTGACAAGTGCTGACGTAACATGAGAAATTTTAATTCTAGACTAACTACCTCTTTTTTTTAAAAAAGGGATGCAGAGCTGGTAAGCTTCCAGCAATTTTTTCTTAGTGCTGAACGATTTTTTCTCTTCTGTTCTCTCACAAACATAATGTGATCCAAACTGTGACTAAGAGCAGCTTTCAGCAATGTACATTAATTGTAAGTGTGGAGTGTGAAAAGCCTCAATCCCAGAAATGGAGTTCGATAAAGTATATGGTAGGAGAATAATTGCACAGAGAGAAAAACAGGTACATTTTCTTGATAATAGCTTAGAATTTCCTGCAGGTACTGCACCCCCTAGTATGTTGTTGTTGACAATAATAGGTGAGCCCAGATAATGAATTTACACCTAGGCCTGTTGAGGCTACGAGTTGAGGTTGAATTTAGCAGCGTTATCTCAATTTAACCCTGCACCCATCCATACGACGAAGGCCTTTTTTCGACTTAAAGGGCTCTTAAAATCGATTTCTTTACTCCACCCCCGACGAGGGGATAAGCGCTGAAATCGGCCATGCTGGGTCGAATTTGGGGTACTGTGGATGCAATTCAACGGTATTGGCCTCCGGGAGCTATCCCAGAGTGCTCCACTGTGACCGCTCTGGACAGCACTCTCAACTCAGATGCACTGGCCAGGTATATAGGAAAAGGCTCGTGAACTTTTGAATCTCATTTCCTGTTTGGCCAGCGTGGCGAGCTCACCTGCACAGGTCACCATGCAGAGCTCATCATCACAGGTGACCATGCAGTCCCAGTATCGCTGAAGAGCTCCAGCATGGACCGAACGGGAGATACGGGATCTGATCGCTGTACGGGGAGATGAATCCGTGCTGGCAGAATTCCATTTGAAAAGGCGAAATGCCAAAATATTTAAAAAAAGTCTCCAATGGCATAAAGGACAGAGGCTACAACAGGGACCCGCAGCAGTGCTGCATGAAAATTAAGGAGCTCAGGCAAGCCTACCAAAAAACCAGAGAGGCAAACAGCCGCTCCAGTTCAGAGCCCCAGACATGCCGCTTCTGTGATGAGCTGCATGCCATTCTAGAGGGTGCAGCCACCACTACCCCAACCCTGTGCTTTGACTCCGTCCAAGGAGTGGGAGGTAACACGGAAGCGGGTTTTGGGGGTGAGGAAGATGATGATGATGATGAGGAGGAGGTGGTTGTAGATAGCTCACAGCAAGGAAGCGGAGAAACCGGTTTCCCCAACAGCCAGGATCTGTTTATCACCCTGGACCTGGACCCAGTACCCCCCCCGAACCCGCTCCCGGACCCTGAAGGCGGAGAAGGGACCTCTGGTGAGTATACCTTTATAAATATTATACATGGTTTAAAAGCAAGCGTGTTTAATGATTAATTTGCCCTGGCATTTGCGGCCAGTACAGCTACTGGAAAAGTCTGTTAACGTGTCTGGGGATGGAGCAGAAATCCTCCAGGGACATCTCTATAAAGCTCTCATGGATGTACTCCCAAAGCCTTTTGCAAAAGGTATCTGGGGAGGGCAGCCTTATTCCGTCCTCCATGGTAGGACACTTTACCACGCCAGGCCAGTAGCAAGGATAACTATAGGCATTTCAACATCCGCAACGGTTATTTTCTGGTCTGGAAAGTAACTCCCTTGCTGCAGCTGTTGAAACAGACCAGAGTTCCTGAAGATGCGAGCATCATGAACCTTTCCCGGCCATCCCACGTTGATATTGGTGAAACATCCCTTGTGAGCCACCAGTGCTTGCAGCACCATTGAAAAGTATCCCTTGCGGTTTATGTACTCGCTGCCTTGGTGCCAAGATAGGGATATGGGTTCCATCTATCACCCCACCACAGTTAGGGAATCCCATTGCAGCAAAGCCATCCACTATGACCTGCACATTTCCCAGGGTCACTACCCTTGGTAGCAGCAGCTCAGTGATAGCGTCGGCTACTTGCAACACAGCAGTCCCCACAGTAGATTTGCCCACTCCAAATTGATTCTCGACTGACCGGTAGCTGTCTGGCGTTGCAAGCTTCCACAGGGCTATTGCCACTTGCTTCTCAACTGTGAGGGCTGCTCTCATCTTGGTATTCTTGCGCTTCAGGGCAGGAGAAAGCAAGTGACAAAGTTCCATGAAAGTGCCCTTACACATGCGAAAGTTTCGCAGCCACTGGGAATCGTCCCAGACCTGCAACACTATGCGGTCCCACCACTCTGTGCTTGTTTCCCGGGCCCAGAATTGGCATTCCACGCCATGAACCTGTCCAACTGACACCATGATGTGCACATTGCAGGGGCCCATGCTTTGAGAGAGGTCTATGTCCATGTCCTCCTCACTCTCGTCACCGCGCTGCAGTCGCCTCCTCCTCGCCTGGGTTTCGCTTTTCTTGCAGGTTATGGTTCTGCATATCCTGCTGGATAATGTGCGCAGTGTTTATAGTGCTCATAATTGCCGTGATGATCTGGGCGGACTCCATGTTCCCAGTGCTATGGCATCTGCGCTGAAAAAAGGCGTGAAACAATTGTCTGCTGTTCCTCTGATGGAGGGAGGGGCGACTGACAACATAGTTTACAGGGTTGGTTTACAGGGAATTAAAATCAACAAAGGGGGTGGCTTTGCATCAAGGAGAAACAGAATGGCCCCCTCAAGGATAGAACTCAAAACCCTGGGTTTAGCAGGCTGTTGATTTCACGGAGGGAGGGAGGGAGGAGAAAATGAATACAAAACAAATCTGGTCTATTTCTTGTTTTGATCCACTTCATCTATCTTTATACATCTTGCTGGCAGCAGACTGTGCAGTACGACCGCTAGCCATCGTCATCTCCTGGGTGCTCAGCAGAAGACAGTGCAGTATGACCGCTGGCCATCGTTGTCTCCTGGCTGCTCATTAAAAGATGGTGCAGTAGGACTGCTGGCAGGACTGAATTGCCATGAGAGGAAACTTAAAAAGGTAATGACCTGGCTGAGTCACTCCCATGTTTGCTCAGGTGCCCCTGACCTCATCGAGATCGGTTAAAAGAGCACCCTGGACTACGTCGATGATGGCTACCAGTCATACTGCATTGTCTGCTGACAAAAGGCAATGGGCTGCTGCTGTGTAGCAATGCAGTACCACGTCTGCCAGCACCCAGGAGACATACGGTGATGGTGAGCTGAGCAGGCTCCATGCCTGCCATGGCATGGTGTCTGCATGGGTAACCCAGGAAAAAAGGCGTGAAATGATTGTCTGCCCTTGCTTTCATGGAGGGAGGGAGGGAGAGAAGGGGGTGCCTGACAATATGTACCCAGAACCACCCACGACAATGTTTTTGCCCCATCAGGCATTGGGATTTCTACCCAGAATTGAAATGGGTGGCGGAGACTGCGGGAACTGAGGGATAGCTACCCACAGTGCAACGCTCCGGAAGTTGACGGTTGCCTTGGTACTGTGGACGCACTCCACCAACTAAATGCACACAGAGCATTTGTGTGGGGACACACACAATCGACTGTATAAAAATGCTTTCTACAAAACCGACTTATATAAATTCGACCTAATTTCATAGTGTAGACATACCCCTAGAAATCATTCATGCTAAGGTCTAGAAAACACTGTTTTCCTGACAGGACTAAACCGTGAAAAAGGCTTTTCTCATAACAGACTGGAGACAGCACTGTAGTAATTGGTATTTTTTGATACAGACAGACATTCAGCCACAAGTTGTTATGAACAATCCACCACAGGGGTTCAGCAATCATGTCTTTCACTTAATTTTGCCTCTTCCCACTCCCAAAAAAGAGGAAAGTTTGAAATACACTACAAATGACATTATTCCATGTAAAAGAGATCAACACAGGAGGGGCATATTGCTGAACTTTCACAAACTGCTTGCATTAACTTTTATTTTCTGTTGGCTGAAATATTAAACAATGGAGACACTTACAGTTTCCTGCATCAAAATGATTTGCTGGTATAAATCTTCAGTAATCCTCTTTTTAAGGTAAAAATCAGAGAGGTATGTTCTGAGAACCTGAATAAATACCTAGGTGAAAAAGGAGAAATAAATATAAAACGTAATCAATTTGATAAGACTTGTAAGGTCACTGTGGTAATCATTACTGGTGATTACATGTATGAATGAGGATGAGTTGTAAGTGAAAATATATTAATAGCAGAAAAGATAATTTACACTTAAAATAGTCATGCTCAGACTCTCCCAATTTGCCTGGGATAACATTCATTATCTTCCAGTATTTCTTACACTTCCTATACTCCTATAAAGACAGATGTAATTTTACATATCTAAGGCAACTGACAAATTTTAAAGCATACGCAAGGCCTTTCATCGAAGGATAACAAAGGGACTCACAAACATCAGACTTCATGTCTCTGCTTTGGGTAGCTGGCATGTTCAAAGTAGGGTGGATCTTTTCTAAAACTTTACGTGTGCCCAAGCTGTCGTGTCCTCACAAATGCCTGTAGTGTAATGCTTTCACCTTTAAGCTGCCATCTTGGGATTGCTCAACTGTATTTGTTTACCATTTGTAACCAAGCCACTCATTTGTATACCATCTGTAACCAAAGAGTTACAGGACCTGGGAAAATCCCAGGCTCTGGGAAGATCTCTTGAAAACAGACCTTCAATTAAATAGACTCTGATCAACTTCCTGATCACAATATCGAGAATAGCAAAAATATAACAAATTATATTTTAAATCTTTGGCAGAATCTTCACCCAAGTCCCTCCCACTTATCTCCTTGAAAGCCAGAGAGAAAAGATAGTAAATGGATTATTGTGGGGTTTTTAACTGTTAATCTTGAAAGTGAACAAATAAAGTTGTTGTTTGAATGTGTTCAGCTTAGCGGCAGGATATATGACTCTCTTTTTTCTCTCTCTCTCATTTACACCAAGCAGACACCATAGAAATCTCCACAATACATATTCAAAAAGTGGAATAGCTTTAAGTTAACACTTGATGGCTGAATTCCAAACTCTTTGCCATTAGTGTGGCTTCAAAGGACAAGAAGAAAGGGAAACCTTAGCATACTGGATCCAAAATGGGGGAAGCTATTAAAATCCTTTGGGATGGATTCCTTGCTAACAAAAAATAATTCAAGGAGTCACTTGACAAGTCAACGTTGCAGTTGAGTAGAATTTGGAAAACTTATTATCAATAGACTTGCTGGTAAAACAAGACTCAGTAGGATGGAAAAAGATACAAGCGATGATGACTTGTACCTCACCTGCTGACACTATGGACATGAAAGGCAGAATGCACCCTCTGAAAATAAAACTGGAAGACAAAATGCTAATATTTCAAATACTGTCAAAAATATCAGAATTAAAGCAAACTATGAAGATAATGAAGTTAAAACTGAAGTGTCCTTCTTTGAGACTTGACTCTCAGAAGCACTAACATGGAGGGCAAAAAATGGAACCTTCAAGACTGAACCATCCACTGTGCCTTGGACCAAAAGCCTACTAATAAAAACCAACTCCTGCTACTCAGAGTGCAGTTTTATGACTCAAAGTTTTTCTCTGCCTTTTGTGGAATTGTGGAGCTTCTGGTCAGCAATCAAATGGTCTAATCAGCTGCCTTTCAAGGTTTCTGTTATGTTATGGCACAATGTTGTAACTTTTAGACCTGTCTACAAGTTAGTTATTGATCTTGAGATCAAATTCGTTGTTCTTAATTCACGCAAATTGAAGATCATCTTAGACACTGATGCCAGAATTCTTTTAGTCTCCCATAGATGCCTTTTTAAGAAGATGGGGAGGAGCCCACCAAGAGAGGACACGTGAATGGGTCAAATCTACTCCCCAGGCTTACTCTGGTTCCTCTCCTTCCAAGAGTGTTTAAAAGTCTGTCTAGAAAATGCTACCTCTTGAAACATGCTAATTGCATTAATCAGATTTACTTGTTTCTGACATAATGTGAGCATAATGGAGGTTTGGGTGCGGGGGGGGTGAAAGGATTATACCCAGTGTTTAGATTGCTTTAGTTAGGCTATAATTGTAATGTTACCCCCTTTTGACCTGAGCAGTTAGCTAAAAATTCGGGGTTTTGTAGATTGATCCAGTTAACAACAGAAATTGGTGATGGAGTCAGGTGTTTCTTCAATGTAATCTTGTTTATTTACAAAGCATGTAGGATGTCTCATTTCCCTGAACACAGCAGGGATCAAACAAGAAATAGTATCCTTTCTCACAGTTTCAAGCCCCTTTCTTCCATTTAGCCCAAAAGCTTTATCACAGCTTTTTTTCAGGACTACATTCCCAGTGCTTGTCCTGAGTCCTTGGCTTTTTTGCTGATGCTTCTCTCAACATACACACCACTCTACCAAGCAATACCCAGCATAAGGTCCTGCCCACATATATCAAATTCCTGAGCAGACTTCCCAGTGCCTTTGTGTCGGGTGGTACCATAAGGCCCTCTGGGTCTAGAACCCAGGCCTACAGAGCTACCAGGTAGCTAGGAGCTCCAGGCTGCCACCCAGCAGCAGATGTAACCATGGTGCGCTCCACTTCTCATAACCCTCTGTGGACACAGACTGTGGGACATTCCACCACAAGGGTTTGACAGACTGCAACCCCATGGCTCTTGATTGGCTCCCTGCCCTATATAAATCCAGGGGGTGTTTCAGGAAGTGTTTAGGCAACAGTGGGGATCTTCTATGGTTGCCATGATTGTTCCTGCTCTTGAATTCCTGGCTTGACCTTGGATTGATTTGGACTTTGCCTCCTGACTTGGACCCTGACCCTTGGGACCCTGGCCTGGACTTGACTGTGAACACCTGTGTTCTTCCCAGACCCAGGTTTGCCCCTACTCTGACTCTTGGCCCTGACCGCCCATGTTGGGATCCTGACAAGTGACATGTATCTGTGGTTTGGCTGGAGGCACCTCTTGCTTATTACAATTTAAATGAGGGTAGTGGTTACACCCTCCTGTTTGAGTGTGGTTTAACCCCACCCATAACAGTAACAATGATTCTGTATTGCACCATATCTGTATAAAATCCCTACTCTTTTGTCTTAATCACAGAAGTCCATTTTGCCCAGTCTGTCCTTCTCTCCTTGCTAAAGGCTTCTTTTATTTTTATTTCCCCTTCTACTCCTCCCCCATCCACTTTTTTAATTGGGGTCAGGTTTTATTTTTCTCTCCATTTGAGAAGAATAGAGCCTTAAGCTTTTTTTTTCCCCCTCCCCCTTTAAAAAAACAAAACACTGACTCTGGCTCACAAATCATGAGAATATTTGCAATTTGTGTTAGCAAGAAAATCATCTGGTTTGTTTATTAAGGGCTACATTGTAGCTTTCCAATGGGATGTGAGAAAGGGGTGCTGCATACCTGGGCCAACGCTAGAACAGACCAGCGAATCAACTCTGACTCTCAGAGGGTTAAACAATCCTCTGTAATACCAGAATACTTCTCATTCTGCCCCAGCTCAGTTGTGCTGCCCAGAGCATTGTGGGGCGCAATTAAGACTCCATCCACCCTTCACCCCTGTCTGCCCACTCCCCAACCAATGGAGGCTGCTCTCTTCTTGTAACTTGTAATGTGGGTAGCCCATGCAGCAGAATAAGGGGGTACTTTGACTTCTGTATCCAACTGAATCAGGGCAATTGTGCCCGTCACAGTGGTAATGAATGTGTTATATTGACTTTTCTTATATTACCTAGAGAATGCACAATCCTTGACACTGCAAAGCATTAACACCCATAATTGAAGACATACATGTATCTATAAAATGTTTGTTTCTCTACATGCTATAGGATAACATATTTTATGCAAAATTTATAGTTTTTCTTTCTTTCTTTGTTTCTTTCTTTCTTTCTTTCTTTCTTTAGGCCAGGCAGGACCATTAGATCACCTAGTCTGGCCTCCTGTATAATACAGGGCATTAAATTTTACCCAGTCACCCCTGTATTGAGCCCATATATTCATGACATACAGACAAATAAAATATAGTGCAGTAAAAATACAATACTTTCCTCAATGGAGTCTGATAGGCAGAATGAATTATGTTGACTAGTTCCTAAGCTTTCTGAAGGAGCTCCCATCTCTAATTCAAACGGCTATATATAAAAAATTTGTACCTACCACTTGTTTTTCCCTTCTTAGTTCAGTATCAAGCAGCAGCAATTTTTTCAAAAGAAGACTATATAGGCACAGTTTAACATCAAAACTAAAATAAAGCAGAGGTTTAACATTCATTAGCAGCAATCTACTTACACTGAGCCAAAGCATCACTGCAAAAACAAAACTGATAGAAAATGGTAACGCTCTTGTAATTTTGTTTCCTTTTTTCTTTTAAGTGCTGAATTCTCACAAAAGCAGTCTTCCTGGAACAACAGTCAATTCAATTTTCATATTGTATTTTTTTTTATACAAAGTACTTCAAAATGTTGCGGAGTATGAGATAAAAAGAGACAATGCTTTAACACATTAGAGACACAGCAAGCCTAAACAATATGGATGGATGGGTAGAATAAAGGGGGAGGGGGAAAGCTGTAATTTAAAACTGTAATAATAACACTTAGTATTTAATGTTTTACATCTCCAGTTGTGCTGCAGTAACATTAACTGACTGATCCATGTCCCATCCTGTGACAAAGTTTCTTATTCCCTATGTTGCAGCTGGGGATACAAAGAGGTAAAGATAGATATTTGCCTAGAGCCACACAGCAACTCAGTGGCAGAGTGAAAATTAGAACCTGGATAGACTCGGTGTTATTACAGCATGGCCATCACTGTGGTATCTGAGCAGGGACCTATTTCCCTCACTGCAGGATGAGTAACCCCGATTGATATGGGCAGAGTAGGCCCCCATGAGTTCCTGCCTTCAAGTCCCATGATACAGGGCTAGATCCTGCAGGGTAATGACCACTCTGGCTCAAATTCAGCACATGCTTAAGGTTAAGTATGTGAGCTGTCCCACTGGGCTGGGAACCGTGCACCGGACACTTTGCAGGACTCAGTTCGCAGTTATTAGTCATTTACTGAAGAGTAAGGTACTGCTCAGTCTAAGGGCTTGTCTGCACTGGCAATTTACAGCGCTGCAACTTTCTCGCTCAAGGGTGTGAAAAAACCACCCCCCTGAGCGCAGCAAGTTTCAGCGCCGTAAAGCGCCAGTGTAGACAGTGCCCCAGCGCTGGGAGCTGCGCCCCTCGTGGAGGTGATTTTTTTTTAGAGTGCTGGGAGAGTTCTCTGCTACCGCTCTGCCGTGACTACACAAGCCACGTTAAAGCACTGCCATGGCAGTGCTTTAATGTTGCTGGTATCGACTAGCCCTAAGTAAGGGTTGAATCTGGCCCTAAATATGTGCTTTGTTAGTATTAAGGACCCAGTTCTGACACCCTTACTCATGTTTGTTTCTGTGCTACTACTGATTGGGTAAGGAACTAATAAGCATGACAGACTCAAACCCTAAGTTACTAGTATATAAAAAAAATTGCTGTCCAGGGACTGATCTTTAGTAGGTGGAAAAGCTTTTGCATCCTGGTTTTAAAAGACTGGGAGGTGTTGAGAGGAAAGTAGTAGCAGTTCAGACTTTGTACTATGTGCATTGCTCATCCATAGTTATTTTTATGTATAAATTTGTATCAATGTTTTTAAATCAATGAAGACAATAAAATGATTGTATCATCAATGCAGTTTGGAGTGAGAAAGACAATAACAATCGTTTTCAGCAGGAAGTGTTTTAGGAATCTTTGAAAATGTTGCTTATTATGAATCTGATCCTGTGAGGGGTTGAACCCTTTTAGTTCCCAATGATTGTAATGGGAGTGGAGGGGGCTCAGCATCCTGTACAAAGCATGCTCAGTATCTGGCAGGATTAGATTCTATCTGATCAACAGCCTTTCAAAGCTAATATTGTAGTATTATCACAATACAGTAACAAGGATTTTTTCTCATGATAATGCTGTTACACAAGGCTATTGTTGCCTGTACTCCTTTCCCCGGAATTCTGTCATAAGTAAACCAATTTGCACACAACAGTATGCAGTTTACTTGGTTTCCAAGAAGGTTTAGCTTCCTATAATTAAGTTTGGACTGTATGCCTTCAACACATGGATTTAAGAACCCTGATTCTTCATCCATACCAGATCTATATCAGTTCGTCTGAACAAAACAAGCGTGTGCTTTCAAATGATCAAACTTTATCGCAAGTTGTTTCTGTACCTCTCACAAGTCAGAACTTCAGGGAAACAGGTCACCTTCAGGAAGGCTCGGTCCTGAAATCTGTCGTCACTAGTTGCAGAATGTATGGTTGTAGATGAACTACAGTCCTCCTTATCTCCGTGACTCAAGGATCCAAGGCTGCTTGAAGTAGAATTTTCCATTATCTGATTAGGCAGAACAGCCTGCTTTGGATTCTCATGCAAAGATGGATTGGATGATCCATCTGCCAGGGGCTAGGGACAAAGAAAATGTACATGGTTCATACCAAATAATATTAAGATGATGAGCAGCTCATGAGTACTGGATACTTTCACAACTTTTTGCAATACTGTATACAACAAAATGTCTATTCAGAACTTATGTTTTTAACTGGGAAATATGTTTTTCTATTAAATTATGAACATATTGCCTGTTTAAGGGACAGATCTTGCAAAGTGCTAAATGTCTCTTGGGCCAAAGTCAATGGAAAACTTCCAGTTGACTAGAGTGGAAACTGAATCAGGCCCATGTGAAGTGCTGAAGATTTCCCTCCCAGTTGAGGACAGCTAGCACCACATAGGATAAGGCCTGTATCAATTTGCTATAAATAAAAAAACCCACTGTAAGGTAAGAAGCTTAATAGTAAATTTCTTCCAGTGTTTCCCACTCTACAATTTACAGTCACAGAATGATTGTCACTTCTTTTCACAAACAGTCTAAACTCTTACCCTAAATTTTTGATTGATTGGATAGACGACTTTTGCTTTTAATGCAAATGCTGTGATGTTACTGTTCAAAGAAGACTCATTTCCCTGTATGGAAACAACAGAAAAGTACTGTAAGCTTAGGTAAGAACAGCAGCTATGATTAGATCTTTAGCAGAAGTTCCATGCAGCCCTTTTGGTTGGATAGCTTAGGAATTTTATTGATCACAGATTGTTTTTGGACTTACACGAACTGTCTTCTCATGGTCCAGGTCAGAGCATGAAGCCCAAAGAAGAGGAGAACCTTCTATGGTTTTGTAATTGTTTTGGAAGTTTATTACCACAGCTCCATCTCCAAAAAAGAACTTTGCTCCAGCAAGTGATGATAGACCATAGCTCATTTTCCTTCTCTTCCCTGCCCCCCACTCCAGTGAAAGAGAAATCCAGTTTTCCTATGAGATTTTGAAATTACTTTAATATATATGGCTAATGGAGATGCCTGAGGATAGGCTACCATGGTCTGACTAGGAATTTTAAATTTAAATACAGAAACAATAGATGAAATAAAACTAAATTAAGTAATTTTTCAAGAATGACTTAAAATATAAATACTGGAAAACCCTTAACTATGCCCCTGAGAAAAGACAGAGGTTCTTTCAAAAGGACTTTTTATAGATAATATATTCTGTTCAGCCTCTTGGCTGCAAATTACAGCCAGTCAGGCTTCCTGTTCATGCTTTTTAGTTCATTTCTTCTTCACGCATAGCTGCAGTGTGGTGATCAGCCTTGGGTTACACAAAGTACACTGGGAATGTGGGCTACATACAATAACTGAAACTGTTTCAAACAAAGTTTTAGGAGGGTTTTTAACTCTTGCATTTCTTGTATTACTAATGGAACAATCTGGTTTGCTGAAATTTATGCAGTTGCTAGTTCCAGGATTTTTGTAAGAAATGGCAAGGCACTAAGGGAGCCCAACAACAAACACTGAAATGAGCAGAGAAAATCAAAATGGGTCATGCATTGTGGCTGCACATAATGTCGGTTTCACTTCCAAACTTTATTTTTTGTTTCAACAACAAGTGCAAGACACAGAGGGCCAGGCGGCTAGACAGTCATACCCCTGCTCACACTGAGTAGTCCCACTGATTTATATGCATATACGCATGGTGTAGGAGACGATTGCAATGGATAAGTACTAACCTAACCAAGCACATTTTTCATCTATGCTAGTTAATGACTTGGTGGCTTAGCCTTTGAACACCTTTTGTCAGCAGTAATTGGAACAAATTGGCTTTGTTTAAAAAGTGGTTTGGCAGAGAGGGGGTGAAATACCCTTCAGATAACAAGGCTATACACTAAGGGCTTGTCTACGCTGGCAATTTACAGCACTGCAACTTTCTTGCTCAGGGGGTGTGAAAAAACACCCCCCTGAGAGCAGCAAGTTTCAGCGCTGTAAAGGCAGTGCCCCAGCGCTGGGAGCCGCGCCCCTGGCAGAGGTGGTTTTGTTTAGAGCGCTGGGAGACCACACAGGCCACGTTAAAGCACTGCTGGGGCAGCGCTTTAGCTTTGCCAATGTAGACTAGCCCTAAATGTGTTACAGAAGTGCTTTCATATTTGTGACGTGTACTATAGAAATTACTGTAGTTAAGGGCCTGATTCTGCCCTTCAATGGGACTACTGCTATGCATGAAGCTATGTACATGCCAAAGTATTTGCACAAGACTGGGGCACATGACTTATGAGGAGAGGCTGTGGGAACTGGGGTTATTTAGTCTGCAGAAGAGACGAGTGAGGGGGAATTTGATAGCTGCTTTCAACTACCTGAAGGGGGGGGCGGTTCCAAAGAGGATGGAGCTAGGCTGTTCTCAGTGGTATCCGATGACAAAACAAGAAGCAATGGCCTCAAGTTGCAGTGGGGGAGGTCTAGGCTGGATATTAGGAAACACTATTTCACTAGAAGGGTGGTGAAGCATTGGAATGGGTTACCTAGGGAGGTGGTGGACTCTCCATCCTTAGAGGTTTTTAAGGCCCGGCTTGACAAAGCCCTGGCTGGGATGATTTAGTGGTTGTTGGTCCTTCTTTGAGCAGGGAATTGGACTAGATGACCTCCTGAGGTCTCTTCCAACCCTAATATTCTATGACTTTCCCCCAAAGGAAAAACTAATCATTGATATGAATAGAAAATATTTTCTGTTCATGACTAGTCCAAGAACACTCAGCCATTCAGCCATAAATTTGTCATCTATCTTGGACACATCTGAAATGAGAATTCATTTCCCATCAGAACTTTACAGTACATTTAAAGTGTCTATAACAAGTACTGGCTATAGTTAAAATGCTTGTACCTACTTCCATTTGCAAGCTAAGGACTGGGCCGGCTGGACAGGACTGACATGCTGTGGCTGAGCATAACTTATTTTTTATAGGCAGAATGAGGAGCACAGTTTAACTACACATTTTTAAAACAGTTGCATTCCTGACTCCCTTTACTGTGTGGAACACAGCCAACTCAGTTTTAAATGAAAGGCAGTGAACTGAGATCATCAAAGTAATTCCTTTGATTCTTTTACACATTTTGTGGGTTTTGCAATAGTGGACCAACTCCTGACTAAGTTGGAGTACATAAGCCCCTGGTACCATTACGGGGGTGCTCCAGACCAGTCTGTCAATCCTACAGACAGCCATATGAACATCTTAGTTACTACTGGGTCCTATGGAGCTGCAGAAGGGGGTGTAAAATTAGCTCCTCTCCCATCTACCAGTCACCTGCAGACCCTGGCCTCTGTATCTCCCATGATCATGGAGCTGCAGTAACCCCTCCAAAGCATCCTGTGAGTGGGGAAAAACGTGGGCCCTAGCAGAAGGGGAGGCTCAATCAGAGCTCTTCAAAAAACCCAATCCTTTTGAATTTTTGGTTGTGAGTTGTTGAATTTCTGCTCTCCCTGTTCTCAACTGTCTCTGGAGGGGGTTCCTTGCTCCCTGATAGTCCTCTAGTCCCAGCTGCCAGCGCTGGTGTTTCAACAGGGTTGTTCATTTGACCCTGCACTCTGTCTTCAGCTGTCACTGGAGAGACTGCTGTCCATGTATGGAAGTCTGAGGACGGTAGGTGGAGGGCTAGAAGACATAGCTAAATTTGTAGAGATTGCAGGGGATTGGACTAGATGACCTCCTGAGGTCTCTTCCAACCCTAATATTCTATGACTTTCCCCCAAAGGAAAAACTAATCATTGATATGAATAGAAAATATTTTCTGTTCATGACTAGTCCAAGAACACTCAGCCATTCAGCCATAAATTTGTAGAGATTGAGCAGGGGATTGGACTAGATGACCTCCTGAGGTCTCTTCCAACCCTAATATTCTATGACTTTCCCCCAAAGGAAAAACTAACCATTGATATGAATAGAAAATATTTTCTGTTCATGACTAGTCCAAGAACACTCAGCCATTCAGGCAAGTTGGATTTGCGGAATGGGTTGGGGTAAAAAGAGGCAAACTGAGCATATGTGTAATTTGCCTTAACTACCCCCATATTCCACACAGATTACCACCCCCCACAAGCTTAGCTGCCTAAGCTTCCAAACTTCCAAATACTCCCCAGATACTCTTCAGATGTCAAAATTTGTTCAGCTCAATGTCTTATCCACACCACTGCTTGGGAGGGAGTGTATTGACCTTATATGACCATTGACTTCAGCTTAAAAATTTGCAAATGTGTAAAGATAATGAACTGATTTGCATAAAATGTCACAAATGGAGCAACACAATTTGGCAGCTATGCATACCCACCTAACTTTTGACTTGGGGCCTGAGATTCAGGTTTTGGGGGATTTCTCAGACACCTAAGACAGTTTCCAAAATCACTGGACCTTTGTCACAGCCTGAAATAGCGCTCCTCAGGTACAGGGCCTGGGCAGATCTTTCCTAGGGAGTATCAGGGTTAGGTTTTGGTCCATACATATTAAAGAAGTCTGACCAGATTGCAAAGGCTATTGCATTTCACAAGCTAGAAGAGACACTTTTCCAGAAACTTGATATAACAGAAGAAAAACTTAGCTATATTTTTCACATGTTGAATTACAAGGCATTATATTCTTCCACTTAATGTAAAGATAAGTTGGATGTATTCCAGAAACAACTCTGTCATACGAGCCAAAGAAAGAATCTCATCAGTATAGTTTTCTTTTAAAGGGTTATGAAGTAAACACTCTGTAGCATGATAAAAGTTGACCTGCCCTTTAATATTCAAAGCCCGTCACTTAAAAAATGAATGAGCAAACCTGTATCCACATGCACAGAAACAGGTCAGCTAAAATACATGGAACAATAGGATTGCAGTAGAGCAGGATTGAACCCTAAGAATCCAACTCCCAGTATCTAAACAAACTGAGTGGAACCTTAACATAGCGGTTTTGTGATCCATTTTACACAGAAGCTGGATATTTTTGCCTCAGTCCTGCAGTTCTTACTCAAGAAAGAGTCCTAGTGAGTTAAATGGGAGTCTTGCCTGAGTAAGGACAAGAGCAGTGGTTCTCAACCTTTCCAGACTACTGAACCACTTTTAGGAGGCTGATTTGTATTGCATACCCCAAGTTTCACCTCACTTAAAAACTACTTGCTTACAAAATCAGACATAAAATAGAAAAGTGGCACAGCACACTGTTACTGAAAAATTGCTTCCTTTCTCATTTTTACCATATAATTATAAATCGATTGACATATAAATATTGTACTTACATTTCAGCGTATAGTATATAGAGCAGTATAAACAAGTCATTGTCTACATGAAATTTTAGTTTGTTCTGACTTTGTTAGTGCTTTTTATATAGCCTGTTATAAAATTAGGCAAATATCTAGATGAGTTGATGTACCTCCTGGAAGACCTATGTGTACCCCTGATTAAAGACTTGATGCTCTAGTCCAGTGGTTCTCAATCTTTTATAGTAAACTTCCCTAGTTTAGTGGATTTGTGCAATTAGATTACAGGCTCCTCTTCAGCTGTGAATTCTAATAATTTAAAGTCAGAAGAAAATGCTTCACAGGAAATACCCAAATTTGCTGGGTGCTGGCAAGGTAGTTGTGGGAAAGAAGTGGGAATATTGGCTGCTACCCTCAAATTCGTAATATGATGGTAGAGTGGGAAATAATTCCAGTGGATTTGAATGGGAATTTTGCCTGAGTAAAGACTGTTAAATTGTGCCAGGTAAATGTAAGTGAAATCATATTTCCAGGTATCAACAGATTATAGGTTCAGGGCTCTTATTCCTTTGTTCACTGAGTCTCTGATTTACTGCGTTCAGTTTCCAATCTCTTTATTACATCTGTATGGCAACTATCATAACTTTTGAAGGGCCAGATCCCAAGCCTGCTGAAATCAACAGCATTTGGATCAACTGCTAAGTAAGCAGGCTAAAATATCAGACAAAATAGACGTCTACAAAAGGAATAAATTCTTACTTCGAGCACCATTTCCTCCTCTGACGTTTGAGTTTCTGTTTTCTTCTTTCTGGGTAAGGGTACATTTTCATCAAGATGTCCATGTACATCCGAGTGAAAGCTTTCCAGAAGCCTTTGGGAATCATCTTTCTGAAATCCCAAAGCAAGAAAATAAAATAAAATGCAACTCAAACCACCTCAATTCATCTGACATCTTAGATGGTCCTGTTTTATTTATAGTAATATCCTGTGCAAGTTACAAAGTAGGTACAAATGATTATTTTAGACAAATTATTTCAGTTTTCTGAAAATGAGTAATAAGCTTACAGACTGAGGAAACATTTTTTAGTTTCTTTCTGCATTTGATTTACTCTTCTTCCCCAGAGCTGGAGACTTGGCCCATGGAAAGGTGAAAGACTCTGGTAATTGTACATTCAGTGCCAAGAAGCCTCCTTCCCACCCTCACCCCACAGCATCAAATGACTGCAGTATTGAGGAGCGCCAATGGAACTACTCATGTGATGAAGTTACACAGGCGCACACAGTGTTTTGGACCCAAGTAATGGACTAGGAAAAGTTAGTGAGAATAGACCATGCACCAGGTATAGGATGGGTCAGAAAAGCTACAACTTTGAAACCATCAGTGCTTAGGAAACTCCAACCAGTACAGAATGCTGTAGTGTGTCATCTCAGTAGTACGGGCTACTGCATTCACATCAAACCTGTCCACCACTCTCCAGACTAGCTTCTCATAGACTAATGAGTCAAGTTCCAGGTCTTGGTCTGTATCTTGAAGGCACTCAGTGAGTGGGTCTAGGATATCCAAAAGATCACCTAAAGCTCTTAGATGAGGACCATTGTTCCACGCTGCTTCTCAGTGAAATGTTTTTTAATAAGGGTAAATCCCATTGATGCAGGTGACAGAACTTTCTGAAAGGGGGGGGATCTGAGACTAGGGAAAGGATATCTGGGGGAGCTAAGGACCATCACCAACTTCCACTCCAAGTGTAAGGTGCATTTCTTTGACCTGCCTTCTCTTACAATCATATAGCAACATGTATATTAAACAAAACCCCGCACCAAAACCTCCACTGTACGCACTTTCTCTCTGCAGAGAAGATGAGAGAACAAACCACACTTGACATATGGCACAATAAACTTTAACGGGAAGGCACTCAGATACTACGGTGGTGAGCATGGTATAAGAACCTATACAGAATGTGATAGTATGGTACTCAGTTTAGGCAAACATGATGGTTCAATGCTTTTTGGGGGGCAGAAAGAAGAAGAGGGGCTCTGCAGCCCCTGCAAATGCCCTTCAAAGTACCTACAGTGACTTCATTTCCATCTCCTGCCGCATGTCTCCATTTTACTAGCTGTTTGTTGAGCTGTTGAGCTGTTGAAAAGATATTGCCGATGCGACTTTTCACCTCTCAGTCCAGTCTTGTTATAGAAACTTAAACTCTCCTTTTAGTAGTTGACTGGTCGCACAATATAGAATGTAATTAGTTCTTTTAGTACCTTTCCATATTATTCAATCCCTCCAGCCCCTACTTATCCAAATCGTTTTTGTTGTTTTCCACTGACTTCCCTCCCATCATCTCTCAGACACTAGAGGTGTCCAGAACGGTACATCATATTCTATGTACAATTTTATCAGTGCGAGATAGTTTAAAAAAAAAAAAAAGCTTTCATCTTCCTAGTAGGGTGACAAGATGTTCTTGCACATGTAGCCCAAAAGAGGCATTTGCTTTTCTTGTCTCATATTTCCTTGCAAGTTCACATTCAGTTTGCGACCCACTTTCAGCCATAGTATTTCTCACCAATACTATTCACAAGCATTTCTTTCCCACTGAACACCTATAACTTGGATTATTTATCCCCAGTGAATACTTGCATTTTTCCAAGTTGAATCTCTTTAGTTCCTTCCCACATTTATCACCCCATTAGCTCCCTCCTTTCCATTGCTTTTTGTCCTCCCAATGTATTATGAATGTAGTTAAAGTGCCATTCCACCTCTTCTTATAGATCACTAATAAAGATGTTGAATAAAATAAGGTCTAAGAACAATCCCGGTAGTGCCTCATCAAGCTAATCTACCAGAATCTCGTGACTGGACAAACTCTATCTCAACAAGGAAGTTTGCAGGTACAGGGTAAAACTGACTGGAGGATATTACAGAAGAACAGAACACTGCTGGAAGGCACTGGCAATAATGACTTCTTTTTAAATACTCATACCTTATGACCACAGTATCGGAATGACCAGACAGGTGAAGACAGCAAAAGGATAACATTTGTACTTTGCTATACTGAGCCAACCGTGACAGCAATATAAAAATTGAGGTATTGACTCAGAGAAGCTTCCACCTCCATAGAATGCATTGATCTCGTACCTGAAGTGCATCCATTACCAGGCAAAAGCATGGCTTCAAGCAGAGTTTCATATCTTCCTCTTGAAAGCAGATGGCTACACAAGTATTCTTCTCTCCCACCAGGCCTAATTATGATCAGTCTTGTTCCGTGTATGTGTGTGTGTGTGTGGAGTGGGTTAGTTATCGTTGTAAAAGAGGTGTGGCTAAAGAATAACAAACCACCCACTGACTGCAGAGAGAACACTCTGCATGGCACTGGATCCTCCAACTGTGTCGGTGCCAACCATTGTTACATTAAATTAACTCAATATTATATAGGTCTAAGTCTGATGCAAAAAAAATCAATAATGCTGTTCTCTGAAAATAACCTGGAGTAGTATAAATAATTCCATGGATATGTACAATGTAAATAATGCTGGAGTCTCAAGAAACATTTGTGATAAAGAGCAAGGAACAACCAGGGTTACTCTTTAAAAGATGATGAAAATGTACATAGTTCTCTAAAGAGGACTAAAATCAGACAAGTACATGTTAAACATCAGAAAGAGCATGTGCTTTGGAAAACACTACATAGCAGTTTCACCCCAAGCAAGTTGTAAAATGTATACAGTATGCCTCATTATTATTCCACTTCATATATTTCTAAAACACCATGGGATCTTTCAGGAAGACATCTGCAAACCAGGCAAGTCTTCTGTTGTGCCCTAAAGTGAAAAGCCAGAGGCCATGTCTGTACAAGAAAAGTTACAGCGGATCAGCTAAATCGATTTTAAATTAATCTAATTAAACAGGTCTCTCTCGTGTGTATGGCGTCTGCAGAGCAACAATTAAACTGGTGCAAAACTCCTAACACACACCTACTTAAATGAGTTTAATCCTTGCTTAAACCCCAGCTTGTGTCAGTACATTACCAAATGAACCTAAATTCATTTAAGCAAGGATTAAATCAGTTTAAATGCATGCATCTATATTAGAAGTTGGATAGTTGAGAGTATGTAGCTGAGAATGTTAGACTACCAGAGTTTCACTTGAGACTCTGTCAGCCTTATCACTCCTGTTGATTGGGGCTGCTGAGGTGGGTGACAGAGAAAGAGACACTTGGATACAGACTGGCTCCAGTCGATTGAGGGCTTCATCTGCTAGAAACAGGCTCTTGATGAAGATCCACTATTGGATAGGGAGCCAGCAGAAAATGTAGAAAACTGGGGTGATGTCCTCATGTCTGTCTAAATATCCCAATAAGCTGGCTGTTGTCAGGCCATCTGAAGTGTTTGTACGGCTGTCAGCTTGAGTCCCCTCCCCACACACACACATTCTGTCTAGATACTTTTACAGCCCTCATCTCTGTAGTACCTGAACATCCTGGAGTACAATGTAGTAGAGAACACCCTGACGGAGTGTAGTGGAAAGGTGGTGCATATGTGGATCAGAATGGGTAGTTTGCAGTAGTTAAGAAAGGGCACATTTTCCAATCGAGGTGAAATTGGAAAATGGCACTTCTGGGCCGCTGCTTTTTGGTATCTAGGAGCAAGCAAAAAGTCTCAAAGGAACAGCAGGCTGTGCCCCTTCTTGACAAATAAATATGTCTTCAATGGATGATGGAGTCAGACCTGCATAGGTCCTTTAACTACAACCCAATTCCTACCTCTGTTTTACAGACTGAGTTTGAGATAGCTGCTTTTCATCCAGGTGCTTATCTTATCTCATAAGTAATGTTACTGACATATGGGGTCCCAAAAGGTATCCTGTTGTTCAAAGGAGAGGACTTTGTATAAGTGAAAACTCCAATTTGATAGCATGATAATGTTCTAATTCAGATGCTCAGTGCCAAAACCCAGCTTGACCTAGCTGAGTTCAGTTGCTCACAGTGGCTCTTGCAGTGTTGTTGCCCCATGATATCTGGTAATTGGCGTTATTGTGGTGGACTAGAAGAAGCTGCATCTGTATTAAATATAGATGGTAAAACTGAGGAGTGAAAAATTGCCTAGATCAGCGTTTGTCAAATGAGCAGCAAAGGCCTCCTGGGCGGGGATGGAGGAGGGTGGGGGGGCGGTGAAGCAGCAGTTGGGCCCTGCCCCCCTCTGGAGCCCGAATTGGCAGAGGAGCAGGCAGCCAATGTGAGTTCCCCACCTTCCTGCAGACAGTGGGGCTCGGGCTTCTGGCTTCAGCCCTGGGGTGATGGACAGCAGGCTCCGGTGATGAGACTTGGGGCTTGAGGCTCCAGCTATGCAGCAGTGGGCTCTGTCCCTGGGCTCACCACTCCCTCCATCACTGCTGGCCCCCGCTGCCTCTTCTCCGGCTCTGGGCTTTGGCCGCACAGCAGCAGGCTCCATCTCCGGCCACGCAGCTCCGGCTCCGGCCATGGGACCCCAGGATTTGGCTGTGGGCTTCAGGCTTTGGCTCCAGGCTCTGGCCCCAGGCTCGTACCCCTCCATCACCCCAGCCCCCGCTATGTCCTCTGGCTCTGAGCTTTGGCTGTGCGGCAGCGGGCTTTGTCCCCTGGGGTTCAGCTGCGGGGCCCCAGGATCTGGCCATGGGGCGTTGGGCTCTGACCATAGGCTCATGACCCTCTGCCTGTCATCCCTGGCCCGCACTGCCTCCTCCATCCCAGGCTCCAGCCGCAGGACCCAGGATCCAGCCATGGGGCTTTGGGCACTGATCCTTGGCTCGCCCCCCCCGGCCACTGCTGTGTCCTCTGGTCCTGGTCCCCGGCCACAGGGTTTCGGGCTCCAGCCTGGCCCCTGGGCTTCAGCCCCGGGCTCCAGCCCCGGGCTCACTTCAACACCCCTCCCATCGCTGCTGGCCCACACTGCCTGCTCCAGCCCCTGTTCCATCACCCCTGGTCCCCGCTGCCTCCCAACCCACTCATTTCCCAATCCAGGGCTTAATTTGTCCCCCAGTTTGCTGGGACTGAGTAAATCTGCTGTGAAAAGTGATATTTGTATGTTTGTTAATATCACTTTTCACTGCCTCCCAGCTAGCTAGCAAGCCTGCTTCTGTGAAAAATGATATTAACAAACATACAAATATCACTTTTCACAACAGCAGACTTACTAGCTAGCACATCCAAAAAAACCCCAACCAAACCTAAAGAAACAACAACAAAGAACATGCAAAGCACCTTATTTTTGTTTCTATTCTGTTTAAGTCCAGTAAAGAACAGAGACAACTGTACACTATTTTTATTATTGAGTTTGCAAAAAAAAAAAACCAACAACCCCAAACCCCTGTATGATAAATTACAATGATTTGGACATGTATATATGCATATTTATTTATTTTTCCTAATGTTAACTAAGTATTTTAGGAAAAACTGTCAGAGTGGCCACCAACAAGAGTTGCTTCCCGTAGCTCCCATCGGCCAGGAACGGCGAATGGCGGCCACTGGGAGCTGCGGGCGGCTGTGCAAATGTAAACAAATAGTCTGGTGGACGGCCAGCAGATTACCCTGGAGGGCCGCGGGTTGCCCACCACTGCTCTGAGGCCACCAGAAAATTGGTTGTGAGAACCCTTTGCCTAAACCAAATCAGAGTTTTTGCCACTTTCTTGTACCAGAATGTGTCAGTGTTTTAAAGAGTGGTAGAAAAGTACACTTATCCTTAATTCTGCCAGTGTAATTTCTGGGGCGGTGCACAAAACTCAGTGGGGTCCAAAAGGATCCCAATGCTGAATCCAAGTTTTGTGGCATTTCTGCTCTGGGGCATGCCAGAGTCAGTCTGGAGTTTTAAGGTGCAGCAGGCAGGCTAAAGATGCTTTGTATACAGCGAGTGGAATTTGGACAATTGGGGACAACAACTGGCTGGATGCATTGATTAGAAATGTGTTTGAGCAATAGGAGCACCTACGTTTGTTCTCTATTTAAGTAAAGGAAGTTGAGTAGTGAGGGCCAAAAACTGGCTGCATCCAGCAGGGCCTGTGTGTCAGACCTGGGATTTTGAAGCATTATTGTGGTTGGGTGCAGATTTTCTTGTGCTGCCAGCTAGATCCAGTAGAATCCAGGTGTCAGCTGTGGGGTTGCAATGCTGTTGCACCAGAATGTGTGATACAATAGAAGCATTTACATGTATTCTCTGCGTACCCATTACAATTTGGAGAGTTAGAGGCCCAAAGCAGGCTTGATTCAGGAGGTGACAGACCCGGTGTCCTGTGTTGCTGTTGTGCATCAGACACTGGTTTGGGTTTTTTTAGAGCAAGAAGAGTGGCCTGACAGTTTGTTGTACTCCAATTTGGGAGGCGGAGGCCAAGGCTGGCAGGATCAGGTAAGACCAAGAGTATTTACCCAAACCCACTCAATCCGCCCGAAGCCAAAACCTTCTACTGCAAAGATCCCATCCAGCAACGCGTACCTTGTTTTGCAGAAGAGGCCCGATCACATAGAAACACAGCAGGAGCGCGGCGCCGACGCCCAAGGCGACCCCCAGCAGCACAGCGGGAGCCAGCAAGCCGGGAACCAGCTGCAAGGATTCCACCCAGAACTGCAGCCCGACCTCCCCTCGGCAGGGCCCTGGCAGCGCCTCGCCAGCCGCAGAGGCCATGAGCGAGCCCGCACAGAGAGCTCGGGGGGGGGCACCAACTCCGCTTGGGACGGGGGAGGGGCCCCGGGCTAGGACCCAGAGCCGCGCAGCGAGCTCGGCTGCTGGGCAGCTCCCGTTTGGCGAGCCCAGGGCATCCCGGCTCCCAGCCCTCTCCCTGCGGGCCGAGATTCGCGGCTGGGGACCAGGGCCTCCAGCAGGGCCTGGGGGAAGGGGAATCTGCGCTCGGGACCGGCCCGCCAACCCCTCCCCGGGCCGGGAGGGGAGCGATCGCGGCTGAAGTCGATTGCGCCAGATCTGTGGCTCGGCGCCTCGGCAGCTCGGCCTGGTTTGGAGCCGGACCCCCTGGAGAGAAACTTTCCCCGGGCCAGTAACTCGGCCGCGGCAGCCGCGCTCCCCTGGGGGGCTCCTGCGCCCGGGGCCCTGCGGCGGCGGCTGCTTCCCTTCCCCCCCCCTCCCCAAGCGCCTGTCTCATGCGAGCAGCGGCTCCAGGGGGGCTCCGCTCCCCGCCGCTGGCTCTGCTGGCAGCCGGCTGCTTTGTGCGAGTGCTGCTGCTGCTCCCAGCCCGGGCCTCCCCGGCTGCAGACGCCCCTCGCCTCGGGCAGCATCCTCCCCATTGCAGAGACGGCGCTGGGAGGCAGCGTTTGCCCGCGAGCCGCCCGGTGCTCGGAGATCCCCCTCCTCTCGGGGCCGGGCGCGAGGTCTCGGCGGCCCTTGCCGCTGGCTCGCGCTTTCCTTCCCCCGAGGAGTCAGCCCGCGGCCGGGCTCCCCGCCTCCCGAGCGGCGGATGGTGCCGCCAGACGGCAGCCCAGGTAAGAGGACGCTTCGCCGAGGGTGTGAGCGCCTGCCTGGGAAGCCCTGGGGAGATGCAAAGGGCTGCGGGTGATCTGATACCGCTTTGCCTTCCCAGCGCACCCTAGTCCCGCGGCCGTAGCGAGTCTAACCTCGCCCCACCTCGGGCAGAGGCGTTGAGCCCCGTTTTATCAAATGAGGAAGCTGAATTGTAGAGACGTGAAAGGTCCAAATGCTCAAAGGCATCCGCTAACCTGGGGTGCCCAACGTTAGCCTACTTCAGATCTGATTTTCAGAGATACTGAGAACTTGCTTGGCATTTCTAAAAATTAGGCCCTTGGTATTGGGGCACCATTTCAGATTTGGGGGCAGGGGTAGTGCTTAATTTGTCATGAAAGAGGTGCCAAGGCCCAAGCAATTTGATACTGGGACTCAAGCAATTTTTTAAATTTTCATAACTGATGCAGCAAGCCCAGAGGTACTGGGGCAATGAACTGCCAAGCCTAGAGGTGCTGGTGCCCTGGCAATCCCTGGCACAAATTAAGGGGGTGGGGCAATTTTAACCATGATTCCAGGGATTACATAGGCACTTGAAAACTCTAGGCTTTTTTTTTTTTATAAAAAAAACATATAACATAGAAATTAGCGGACAGGAGCAGTGTATCTAAATTCTATGCAAAGAACGAAAAAAATATATACAGACAGCAATTAAAGCCATATGTTAAATTTATATGTAAATTTAGAACAATCCAAAAATAATACAGCAAGATAATCCCAAGCCTTGAGGTATCCGCTTTGAAGCCTTAACACAGATATCAGCAACATAGTTTGTACACTATCTTTAGTAGACAGAAATAAAAGTCAATAAAATCTGCTTATGCCTGCAGCTGTTGTTTTCTAAATGTCTTATGTTCCAAATTGCGAAGAGGAGAATGAGATGGGTAATTTGTTCCAGGAATGTTGAAAGATAAATTATTGAAAACAAACACACACTCCAGATAGGAGCTAAAACAATGGATAATGCCATGGTCTCGTCTTGGCAAAATCCAGGTGTTCTGAAGCTTCACATTGACAGGCTAAAATTACCAAGTCTCTTACATGCCCATCTCCCATTGTGGATCTTAAGTAGTCCTTAACTCTCTTGAGCACAGAGAAGTACCTCTCTCTTGATGCTGTAGAAACTGGAAGGCTCAACACAATAATCTACAGCAAAGAGTGGTAACCCCTTGGTAAGTCATTGAGAACATTCCAGAATTCAGAAATTGAAGTCAGATTGTTGGTGCAATGTGCTTCTTGGCAACTTTGATTCTGCATCCAGATCGCCAAAATTGGTGCCTGTCATCCATAGTGATCTGCAGTTATTTTCAGTTTCTCATAATCAAGAAAATTTTCATTCTTTGGGTCACAAGCAATTACTGCAGAAAGCAAACTGGAGTTGGAGGTGAATCGTCTATCAAGCTCAGCAAGAATTCTGTCCAGAATAGGATAGTAGAGATCAGATTTTATAGGTTCTTGAGTGCTCTTGGGAACATCATGTGTCGATGACTGACCCAGTGTACTATAAACAAAAACGAAGGCCAGCTTGGAGGATATTTTGTTAGGTCTTCTTGCCATTTTTGTATTGCTGTGCTCAGCAGTTGCGATTGTCAGACCTGGAATATCAATTTCAAGTTCTTTGGCAATGATTTCAGCTTCATCACACATCTCCTTCCATTTGCTTTCAGATGTTCTCATTTATTGAAGAGCAGCAACATTGCTTGCTACTAATTCCATGGCACCTGATAGATTCAAGTTTTCATTTTGCAGTTCTTCTGAAGCCCTGTGCAAAATCTTGAATATTCTTTCCAAAACCAAGAGCCTCAACAGAAAGGAATAGCTCTTTATCTTTGCCATCAAGCCCTTTGCAATACTAACTGATGGTCCATCAGCTCTCTGAACTGAAATGGCTTCCAGTATTTCCACTACAGTGCCAATTATGCATGTATTTTCCAGAGGGAGTCACAGCGAGTTTCATACAATCTACCTAGTTCAGGTACCTTCGGGCCTAGGTCCTGCTGTGCCTTAACAAACGGTTCCCAATACTTGTAATTACTGCTAAAGAAGATGTACAGTGCCTGAGCAAATGTAAAGAGTCTCTGACACTGGGTGATGCTGGAACATGTCATTGCAGACACAAGATTAAGCCTGTGAGGACAGCATTTCCCATAAAAGGCATGTGTAATCCTTTCCTGAATTTGAGCTTGTACGTCTTTTAAATGTCCACTCAGCACAGAAGCTCCATCGTAGCACTGGGCAAAAATGTAATTAATATCCAGCCTCAAATGCTGTAGTTTTTCAATAATCATTTTTGAGACAGATTCAGCATTTAGATTTTCCACGTGGAAGCAGCCTCCTGGAGCTCTTTCCTGAATGGTTCCTTTTTCCACAGAAGCGTAAAAGGAGACACAGCTGTTCTTTTTTTGGTGCATCTTTAGCTTCATCAACAAGGACAGAAAAATACTTGGTGTGTTGTCTTTTACCACTGGCACTTAGGTTGAGTCTACGCAGGAAAAGCTGTGCACAGGTTAGCTGTGAGGTAGCTTGAATCCAGCTAGCCCAGGTAGCGATAGCAGTGAAGGCAGTACAGCCAGGCTTCAGGCCGGGTAGTGCAAGTCTGGCATGGACTTTTGGTGCATGCTTGGCTGACTTGTCCATTCTGAAGCCTGTGCTATGCTCTCTTCACTTCTGTTGTTACCCATGCTAGCTGGATTCAAGTTGAACAGACAAGCCCATGCACAGCTTTTGCCGTGTAGACAGGTCTTTAAATCTGATGATAATAGAGGCTGGTGGCACCTTGTCTGCATCAGGACTCCCAGCTACAATGGTGGTAGCTCCGGTGGGGAACTTCTTCTACAGTCCCTTCCTATGGACATAGCCAGCTCTAGCACTGGGTGAATTTCCTAGTGCAGACAAGGCCATTGTCAGACTTAGTATCTGTGCATCAGTTTATTCTTCTGGAAAGTAGGATCGTATTACCTACATCAAGAGTCACCTCAACCCATCCTCTGTGAGGCTGTCAGATTTTAATTTGTGTGCACTCTTCCATTTGCTCTGGTAATGGGGAAGGGGTAAATAGTCTGAGAGCTGAACTTCTGTTCTGTATGCAGTGATGCGAGTAAGTTTTATTTAAGTCTTCATGTTTCCTATTTTGATTTATTCTTACAATTTAGATCCTCAATACATTAGCCTCCACTCCAAATCTAACCACTCAGCCCTGACCAAACTGTCATTTGCCGAGGGGGAATCAGTGATTACATATGAGGAAATCACATACCACAAGGGTGCTGGAACTAGGGGTGCTGGGGGTGCAGCAGCACCCTTTGACTTGAAGTGGTTTCCATCATATACAGGGTTTACAGTTTTATTCAATGGCTTTTAGTACCCCCACTATACTAATTAATCCAATGCCACTGCATACCAGTAAATCATTTTCTAAGTCACTAAAACACAGATCTCTATTTTAACTTCAGTTCACTGACTTTCATAAACTCATTTTTGTAGTTAATATTTTTATTGTACACTGAAACTGTGGATTACATTTGTAACCACACAGATCACTTCAAGTCACATTTGACAACTGGCGTTATATAAAAGACATTTTACAGAAGTATAGACATCTTTGCCAGGAACTAGGTATTTACTGTAAATCTCAAATGAGACCACAGAACAATGGCATACTGGTTAGAATGTATTTAAAAATGAACCTTTGTTTTTAATTAATTTTAGTTCATTTAGTTTATCTCCTTTTAACTCATGTTTACAGATTAATATAATACTTTGTAATTTTACGTTTACTTCATGTTTAAATATTTTATTTACTATTTAATATTTAAATATTGCTTTCCCATAGCTGCTTGTCTTCTCACTCCAGGTTAAATGTGATCAATTAACAAGGAAGATTTTTAAATTCCCTGCCCTTGCTTAACCCTGAAAGGCAAATTGAGTTCTTTTTGTTTCTTTCATCTTCATCAATAGTGCATTGAATAATTCTGTTGATGTATGAGGCCGGACAGAATACAGCTTGCTTTTCGTGACTGATATTGGTTCCTGTACCACTGAGAGTAAAAACATGTTTGTATCCATAAAATAAACAGATTTGACGTGAAACAGAGAAAGTATGTATTGAATTGTGGTGATGTTTTTTTACAGAGCTGCTTTTCGGACCACAACTGGACTTTAAAGAAAATCCCACGTTTATTTTGGGCAGGCTGGACATACAAGATATATCAATGAACAATCTTCTTATCCATCATCTAAGTCATTAGCTAGGAGAGTGTGCGGTCTTGAAGATAGAGTAGCAGAATGGGGATCAAAGTTGAGATACATTTCTGGCTCTAATACTAACGTGTTCGGACGTCTTGTGTCAAGTCACTTAAGGGACACTGGTTAGGTTTAAAATGTTGATGTTCCTGCCCCACAGATCTCAAATCTAATCTTTATAATTCCATATGGCAGGCAGGCAAGTATTATTCTGGTACAAATTTCCTTAATGTAGACAGGGCTTAAGACTGTCAAAAGAGTTTTCGACAAAGCCAGTCTATAACACACACATCTTGGAGATTTTTATACTTACGTGGAAGCTCCTATCAGTGCTAGGGCCAAGGCATGAGAACGCAGACCCCAGGTCCAGTGCACTATTCACTACTCACTGCCACTTCTGATAATCTTATGAGTTTTGAGTACAGAAATCAGAATTTGTACTTCAGTGTAAAGCACATCTCCAGTTTGAGACAGATTAAACTGTATTAGAAATGTATTTTGTAAAGAAGGTCCTGGGTTTATAGTCATTCTTCTTTTGTGTTAACTGTAGGTTGTTACAGATAAACTGCGGATTCAAAAAAAGAGAGACTGCTTCGGTATGACAGGTATGTATTCATTTTAACTGCCCTTCCAATTGTTCTAAACCTCGAAGTGCTGGAGAATCCTGGGAGCCAGATGCTTTTAAAAAGTTTGTTCTATAATAACGTTTGCCATATCAGAAAACACGATGCACCTCTGTTTCTCAGTCGCTATAGCTATGTCTGCACTTCACGGTAATCCAGGGCCTGTGAGATCCAGGCTTGTGGACTTAGTCATTCCAAGGCCATGCTGAAACATCCATGCTGCATTTTAAACCAGGGCTTACAGTTCCTGGACCTGGGTCTCACAACTGTGCTTATGTGTCCACACTGCACTAGGCAGACCTGACTTGGGTCTGCGGTTTGAGCTGCATTCACACTGCAAACTGACAGGGCTTGGACCTGAGTCACAACAGGACTTGGGGTCTGACCCACACAACCAGCAGGGTCTAGAACCCAGGTCCTGAGTGCTTGCTGATCTGAGTCAGACTGATTTGTGTGTGGATAGAAGGGAGGCTTGAGCTCAAAGCTGAGTCAGAGCTTGGTCTTAGGATATGTATATACTGCAATAAAAGGCCTGTGGCTGGCCCTAGTCAGCTGACTCAGGCATGTGGGGCTCAGCCTGTGGGGCTATAAAACTGCAGTATTGGTGTTCGGGCTCAGGATGGTGCCTGGGCTCTGAGACCCCACAAGGGGGAATATCTCAAAGTCTGGGCTGGAGTCTGAGTCCAAACACCGGGCTGGAGTCTGAGTCCAACACTGACATTTTATAGCCCCACAGCCTGAGCCCGGTGAGCCCAAGTCAGCTGAGCTGGGCATTGTGACTCGTTGCCTTGGGTTTTGTATTGCAGTTTAGACATAACTTGAATTTCACAGATTTCCTCCAGACATATAGTGTCTGAAAAATATTTTAATGGAAACTTCATTTGCTTCAGACAATTTCCGCTGTAATAAAATCAGCTTACAGTTTCAATCTCTGTGCTCTCCTGAAGTCTGACAGAGGCTGTGTGCCCCAGTCAGGTGCCAAGCTGTGGTCAGGAGATCAGTAGTGGTTCTGGGGTCGAGCTGGGTGAGGATATCAGTGAGTCAGGGTCAGCCACTGGGTTACAGACAACAGGCAAATAGTAGAGTCAAGGACAAACCAAGGTCAGAAGCAGATTCTAGGGTCCACAGCCAGGCAAGGTCTGGAGAGGAAGCAAGCTGGCAGTCTGTGTCATTGCTCACACAGCTCCACACAGTGGCTTCCTGGTTTATATATCAGCATAATACAATCAGTGGGCTGTGGAAGGGCCGCCACTCAAGCCCTGCTGGGTGATTCTTTCTGTAGTGCCTGTCCTCATAGGGTCCTCCAGTGGAAACTCTGTCTTTGCCTCTTCTAGGTGATTCCTGAGTTTCTCCTGAACGAGATGGATCTGTTGGATTCACTTGGTGGCTGGTGGTAGCACCAGGGAGGCTGGCAGTAGTGCTGGGTAAAAACAGGGCTGGAACCCATAATTAGCAAAGAAGAGGCTCCAACCTGTGGAGTGTAACACTGACAGAGACTGGTTGGCAGAGGGCGGGATTGAACCTGGGACTTCTGAAGTTTAGTGCATGAGTCTCTATTGCATGAGCTAAAAACCACATGGCTCTTAGCTAAGGCTGTATCAGACTCATTAATCTCTAGATAGTCTAAGTGCTGCTAGAGGGGGATAGAGCGCCACATCAAGCAGGCATGTCTTACATATTTCTCCTAGCTGAGGAAGCGTGTCCCAAGCTTCAGCAACTTCCCAGTTGATATCCCGGATGAGCCCTCGCTTGTAACGCCGATAGAGCCCAGTCGTTGGGATCAAATCTAGGACCTTGGAAGCTTAGAGTATGAGCCGCTACTACATGAGCTAAAAGCCACATGGCTCTTAGCTAAGGCTGTAGCAGACTAATTAATCTCTAGATGATCTAGGTGCCTCTAGAGAGGGACAGAGTGCCACATCAGGCAGGCATGGCTTACAGTTATCTTAGTGACAACTTACAAAATGCCTCAAGTACTGTTCCAATACTTGGTTCACCCTTTCAGTTAATCCATCTGTTTGTGGTGGTAGATGGTGGAGGTGGAGATGCGGACATTGAGTAATCTGAACGCTTTGTGCCGGAAGCGGGAGGTAAACGTGGGCCTTGTCTGAAACTATGTGGTCTGGAAGTCCATGGAGATGGACCGGGAGTTGGGCTGTGGTCTCGACACAGGTGGTTGCAGGAGATAAGCCATTTTAGTCAGATGGTCTATGGATGTTAAGAATATTATGTGACCATCAGACGCTGGGAGTTCCACAAGTCTTGGCTGATGGTGGACAAAGGCCTAGCTGGGGTCTCCAGGTGTACTAAGGTGCCGAGAGGTCGGGTCCAGGACATCTTGGTACATTCACAGCACTCATAGGAGTCTATGTAAACTTGGGCTTTGGCCAGCATGCAGGGCCACCATAAAAAAGGGCAACCATGCAGGAGGTGTAGGGCAGCCAAAGTGACCCACCAATGGATCACTGTGGCACAGCCGTAGCATCTCCTGTCAAGGCACCCCAGGGGAACATTTATGAGTTCATTAAAATATGTCATCCCGTCCCGCACGGAACTGTGCATCTTAGCTCCTAATAGCATAGACTGTATTACTTGGGCAAGCGAATCTTCTTTTGAGGCAGATCGGATAAGGGAGAGCCCGTCTTGCTGAATTGTGGAGGAACAGGGCCTCAGAAGTAAGTCCTCCTTTTCCCGGTGGTGTTCCCCTTTTCGTGATAGTCAGTTTTCACGATTATCAGATAGATAGTGTCAGTTTTCCCATTTCAATTTCCCAGGTGGCAGGTAATTGTAAACTTGAATCAAAAGAAGAACAAGTCTCATCTTAGTTGCCTCTGGTTCAAAGCTCAGGTCTTGTGGAGGTAATGGAGGTTCTTATGGGCAGTAAATACCTGTACTGCATGCTGAGCTCCCTCAAGGTAGTGATGCTATTCTTCTAATGCAGTTTTGATTGGAAGCAGCTTCTTGCCCATATTTCATAGTTCATCTCTGCGGGGATGATTTTTTTGAGAGTAGAATGCACAGGTATGAAGAACTGACTGGGGTCTGAGTCACTGAGAGAGTCCCACCCTGAGGGCCACGTTGGATGCATCTGTTTCCACTATAAATGGGTGAGTTGGGTCAGGGTGTGCCAGAATTGGGGCAGTGGTGAAGGCAGTCCTGAGCTGGTTGAAAGCAAGCTGGGCTTCAGGCAGTCAAGTGAATCAAATGGCTTTATGAAGGAGGCAAGTCAGGGGGCTGTTTGTTCACAGTCCTTGGCGATGAATCGCCTATTCAAATTTGCAAAGCCTAGGAAGCACTGAAGTTCTCAGTGGGTCTGGGGTGCTGTCCAGTTATGGATGACTTCCACCTTCTGCATATCTATCTGAATGCCCCATGTAACCTAAATATTCAGTGGTGGTCTGGTTGAAGGTGCACTTCTCTAGTTTGGCGTAGAAACTAAGCTTTCATAGTCTCTCCAGGACAGACTGACATTATGGCAGTGCTGCTCAGGGCTTCCTCAGAAAACACCAATATATCATCAAGGTAGATGACTATGTAGTGATCCAGGATGTCCCTGAACATTGTTTATGAAATGTTGAAATGTTGTGAGGGCATTGGTTAAGCCAAACAGCATTACTAAATATTCAGAGTGCCCATATCAGGTCTGAAAAGTTGTCTTCCATTCACCCCCAGGCCTTATCCATGCTAAATTGTGTGCCCCTGAAAGATCAAGTTTAGTGAAAAGGTCCTGGCAGTCCGGCAATTCCGGGATGAGGTGCAGGGATACTGATTTGAATAGTCACCTGAGTCAATGCATGATGATCTATGCAGAGGCATAGTAGCCCGTCCTTTTTTCACACAAAGAGGGCTAGTGCCCTCCTACGGAAGTGGATCTCTGAATGAAGCCCATTGTGAGATTGTCCTGCTATACACGTGTCATGCATCCAGCTCTGGTTTAGACATAGTGTCTATCCATCCACAGGGCACCTTGTCCTGGGTTATAGGTCTATTGGACAGGTGTAGTCCCTGTGTGGGGATAATGAATCTGCACATCCAGGTAGCCTCAGTACTTGTCGAGGAGGCTGAGCTTCTGGTCTGGGGCTGCTCTCTTCTGGTTACCCCTCACAGTCCAGGGTCTTGCTTCTTAGGGTCTTATCCAATCCTGGGATCCTGGATGCGACCACTTGGGGTTGGTCGATTTGTTGGAGGCAAGCTATCTGGCAATATTCGGAAGAGACGCTAATGCTCCTCCGCGATCAGGAGATCCATGGGGAATGCAGCTCCAACCAAGGAATGCCAAGAATTATTGGAAAGAATGGAGAGCAGATCACATCAAAACATACTATTTCCTGATGCCCTTCCATTTCGGCCTCTAAGGGGACTGTCTCTTAGGTCACCAGTCCTGATGATAGGGATAACCCATCAATTGCTTCCGCCAGGTCCGGTGTGGGTTTTGGCAGGAGAGGGATCTGGAGGGTTTGGGCTGTCTTGACATGTATAAAGTCAGCAGCAGCCCTGGAGTCTGTCATCGCTAGTTGCAGGGGAATCTCCTGCGCTTGCTCCAAGACCCTCAACTGCAGTGGCAATTGGAAATGCGGAGAGAGCCCATGGTTCCTGAGTTGGGTTCTACAGAGCATGGAAGTCTGGTGATGCCCGGGTTGTACCCCCACTACTGGGCCTGGGCTGGTCTATTTCCCTGAGCTCTTTCAAGCTAGACAGGAGGAAAGGGTGTGTCCTGGCTCCCCACAGTGAAGACAGGTTCAGCTACTGTGAACATTCCTTCTCCTCCAGGGTCAGACATGACCAGGGTGACCCAGGTTGACTTGCACGGATTCAGGACTTGGTTCTACACGTTTGGTGTAGAGGGGGGGCATAGCAGTAGTAACATAAGTTTTTGCTGAAAAGCATCCTATTTTTTTCTGTTTTGTCCTACCTCCTACCCTCTGGTTTATTCTCACCGCGTCTTTGACTTTGAAACAAGAAAAGCTAATGGCAACACTGGAAATTGAAGTGCAGTAAATTACTACCTTTGTCTGTTCATTGGTGTGTGTAATTGAAGGGACTTTAAATTGGTTCTTGTGAGGGCTGCTTTTAAGGACACAGAATAACTCCAAGGGGGAAAAAAACAAATATAGTAAACAGATGCATTTTTGAAAAACAAAAATAAGACCAGGTAACTGAAAGGTTTGTTGATGTTAGGACTCATTAGGAAAAACAGATTCCAAATTTCTTTACAGATTCAAAATATGCAGCTTTGGGGGAAGGGCTAACCATTAGAATTACTGTATTTTTTATTAAAAATGCACATTTTTTTTCTATTGGTAACTGAACATCAGCACTGAGCTTGGCACTTTACACCTAAGACCTGGCCCATGCCCTGAGGATCTTACAATCTGCTGTAATTCTGACACTGACAACACCAGTATGGTTTGTATGAGTTCGGATGTGGTGCAGAAGTTTATGAATGTCAAAGCCCTGGTCTACACTAGGACTTTAGGTCGAATTTAGCAGCTTTAAATCGATGTAAACCTGCACCTGTCCACACGATGAAGCTCTTTATTTCGACTTAAAGGGCTCTTAAAATTGATTTCCTTACTCCACCCCTGACAAGTGGATTAGCGCTTAAATTGGCCTTGCCGGGTTGAATTTGGGGTACTGTGGACACAATTCGATGGTATTGGCCTCCGGGAGCTATCCCAGAGTGCTCCATTGTGACTGCTCTGGACAGCACTCTCAACTCAGATGCACGATTGTTTGCCGTTGCTCTGACGCAGGGAGGGGCGACTGACGACACGGCTTACAGGGAGCTAAAATCAACAAAGGGGGTGGCTTTACATCAAGGAGTATTTCAGGCAGAACTTCACGGAGGGTTCCAATAAGAAATGGTGCACCTAAGTTATTGTTCTTATTGGAACAAGGAGGTTAGTCTAGCCTCTGATTGATACATGGCTAGATTTACCTCTCTGCACCTTCTCTGTGAGTGACTGCAGTGTGACCTAGAGGAATGAGTCCCCTAGACGGGGGGTGAGGGGAGGTGTCTGCAAATGAGTACAAAACAAATCTGGTCTATTTCTTGTTTTGATCCACTCCATCTATCTTTTACATCTTTGGCTGGCAGCAGACGGTGCAGAAGGACTGCATGCCATCCACATCTCATGGCTGCCCGGCAGAAGATGATGCAATAGGACTGCTAGCAATCCGTATCACCTGCCTGCTCACCATAAGATGGTTCAATAGGACTGACTGCAGGACTAAAGAGAATGACTTGATCAAGTCACTCCAAATTTAGTCCCTGCGCCCATGTCTGCCCAGGCCGCTCCTGATCGACCTCACATAGGCGACCAGGAGCACCTCGGACATGACGATGACAGCTACCAGTCCTATTGCACCGTCTGCTGCCACAAGGCAATTGGTTGCTGCTGCTGTGTAGCAATGCAGTACCGCGTCTGCCAGCACCCAGGAGACATACGGTGACAGTGAGCTGAGCGGGCTCCATGCTTGCCGTGGTATTGCGTCTGCACAGGTAACTCAGGAAAAAAGGCGCGAAACGATTGTCTGCCCTTGCTTTCACAGAGGGAGGGAAAGAACGGGGGCCTGACGATATGTACCCAGAACCACCCGCGACAATGTTTTAGCCCCATCAGGCATTGGGATCTCAACCCAGAATTCCAGTGGGCAGCGGAGACTGCGGGAACTGTGGGATAGCTACCCACAGTGCAATGCTCCGGAAGTCGACTCTAGCCTCGGTACTGTGGAAGCACTCCGCCGAGTTAATGCACTTAATGCACTTAGAGCATTTTCTGTGGGGACACACACACTCGAATATATAAAACCGATTTCTAAAAAACCGACTTCTATAAATTCGACCTAATTTCATAGTGTAGACATACCCAAAGAGTGGACTTCCAGGGTTCTGCACCCACTGCTTGCCAGACTTGCTGAACCTCTTAAATTCCAGATTACTGCATTTGTTTTTGTGACTAATAGTTGCCTCCATTTCAGCTTTCTCTTAAAAAGAATGTGTGACCCACTTTACTTCATGTGTGTCATTCATCCCCTTATAATGGCTGGTCCTTAGAGGATAAAGTCTACTACACATGACAGCTACAGAAGTCAATCCTCTTAACACTGGAGTTCCAAGATTCGGTCCCTAATGATGACCAGTAATTGAGGTTATTGCAAATGCAAGATCCACCTCTTTGCACATAGCCATTGGTAGTCTCTTCCATTTTGGTAATCTAACAGATTCCTCTCTTACATATCTATCCCCTGGACTCATAGGAAAGGGAGCAAAGAATATGGTCTGTACTTGGACAGCAAAGATTTTTCTTAATAATTCATGTATCTGACACCTAGGTAATATGATATTGTGCATAATATGAATATATGGGATTTAGTGAATCCAGTTGTAATCTCGATGGCAAAATATTCAGTGTCACCTTTCACCTGTTGCAATGACTTTATTGTTTTAGTTTTCTAATATTTTTATTTTGCAGTTCAATATAAAGTGCTTCCTGAGCACAATAGGGTTCCAACCTTTGCAACTGATAACAAGTTTTGACTTCTGCATATGAAGTCAACGGGTTGCTTCATGGGTATAGAAGTCCATCTGTGTACTGTCATTTCAGGGTTGGAGTCTATATTGGCATCTCATTTATTATGGTAATCATAATTGTTTAGTTAAATCCTGCTCACCAGGGCTTTGATTTAAGTCACCAAATTCACTTCTAAGGGCTTAGTCCTGAAAGGTGTGAGGAGGTGTGAGGTGCAAACAGAACCTTACAAAAAGTAGTAAATACTACATGGGATTGGGCCATAATTCAACATAACTAATCCCAATAAAATACAACAGAAAAATATCCTTTATAATATGCAGAAAATATACTGTTTGTTTCACATTTCTTTGGTTGAAATTTTTTACACACATTTATTTTTTTGTTGAAAAAACCGCATTATTGAAATGAAACTTCTAATAAAAAGTTGTGGACGTTATGAAAACCTTCTGCTTCTCACAAAATTTTCCAGAATATTTTTACTGCACTATTTTAATTGAAATTCATATGGAAATTATTTTCAAAATTATCAAAAGTTTTACTAAAACCATGGGTTTTCAGTAAGCAAACGTTTTTTGTTTAAATGAAAGATTTCAAACATGAGTTTGATTTAAAAAAAATTCAGTAAAAAATAGTGAGAACATTTCACAAAAGATGGGACACATCCATTGCGAACCCCGCAAACAGAAACAATTTAGAAATTTTTAATTTAAATTGTCTTCCAATTTATTGATCAGCTCCAGTTTGATTAAACTAAGTTTTAGCATGAGCATCCATTCGTAGTAATACTGGACCGTATCCCTATCTGGAAGATGTTTAGATAGTACAGTGATGAGTGTGATATAAGAACTTGTGTTGAATAGACTAACACTATTAAATTATTTTGGTTTATATTTTCAGAGGTATTCATCATGGGCAAATCTTTTTTCAGCATGTTCTAAGATAATATTGGCATTACTGTTTTACAGAATTGGGGCCCTTGATTTGATTGTGTTACAATTTAACGAAAACTCATTTGAGATCAAAGCACCAATTAGAAACATTTTAATACAGTCTGAATGTTTAATGGTTTACTAGCAGACAGTCTTTGAAGCACAAGTCTTTTTATATTTAGGTAGCTCATGTTTATAAAGCTCTTCAATTATTCATGCTTTTCTGAAATCTTACTGTGGGCTGAAATTATTAATAGTTGGTTTAAGCCTGAAACCTGTTAATTGAGATATAATTTGCTTTAAATCTGAATGACAAAATTCTGCTTTTGGAGATACAGTACACATACAAAACCTTTTCTCTGGGCTCCCAGTGAGAGTTGTGTGCACATATCTGAGGGCAGAATTTGGCTGAAGTTTATTATGAATTGTATAGTTTTATTATTTCAGAACGTGACACTGGTTCCAGTGTTGTACACACTTCCCACTGAGAACAGAACCTACTAATTAAGGTTGTTTCCTTTGGTGTGAGAGGGAGTAAGGTCCAGCAGTTATGGCACTAGACTGGAAATAAGGACACCTAGTTCTGTTCTTGTGTTTGCTACTGACCTGCTGCCTGATCTTGGGCAAGTCACTTCACCTCTCTGTTCCTTGGTTTTCTTCTTGCCCTGTGCCTGCCTTGTCATGTTCCTTCAGGAAGGGATTGTCTCATACTGCATTTGCCTAGCAAAATAGGGCCCTTTCAAGGTTCCTTCCCCACTCTGAACTCTAGGGTACAGATGTGGGGACCTGCATGAAAACCTCCTAAGCTTACTTTTACCAGCTTAGGTTAAAACTTCCCCAAGGTACAAACTATTTTACCTTTTGTCTTTGTACTTTATCGCTGCCACCACCAAACATCTAACAGGTATATAACTGGGAAAGACCCCGCTTGGAAACGTCTTTTCCCCCAAAATCCTCCCAAACCCTACACCCCCTTTCCTGGGGAAGGTTTGATAAAAAATCCTCACCAATTTGCATAGGTGAACACAGACCCAAACCCTTGGATCTTAAGAAAAATGAAAAAGCAATCAGGTTCTTAAAAGAAGAATTTTAATAGAAGAAAAAGTAAAAAGAATCACCTCTGTAAAATCAGGATGGTAAATGCCTTACAGGGTAATCCGATTCAAAACATAGAGAATCCCTCTAGGCAAAACCTTAAGTTACAAAACAGGAATCTTCATCCCATTCAGCACAGCTTATTTTCTCAGCCATTTAAAGAAAACAGAATCGAACGCATCTCTAGCTAGATTACTTACTAAGTTCTAAGACTCCATTCCTGTTCTGTCCCCGGCAAAAGCATCACACAGACAGAGAGCCTTTGTTTCTCCCCCACTCCAGCTTTTGAAAGTATCTTGTCTCCTCATTGGTCATTTTGGTCAGCTGCCAGTGAGGTTATCCTAGCTTCTTAACCCCTTACAGGTGAAAGGGTTTTTCCTCTGCCCAGGAGGGATTTTAAAGGTGTTTACCCTTCCCTTTATATTTATGACAGGCCCCAATCACAGAAATGAAGGGCTAGAAGGGACCTCATGAGGTCATCTAGTCCATCCCCCTGTGCTGGGGCAGGGCCAAGTAAACGTAGACCATCCCTAACAGGTATTTATCTAACCCCTTCTTAAAATGGTTGGATTCTCTTTGCTACTGCTAGGCACAGTGGCAAGTTTTTGCCACATGGGACCTAGAGTCCGTGAGACAGATGCTTTAGTTCTAACATAGTGTATTACTTTCACTTTCAGCTGTAGAATTACTGGGACCAGAATTAAAGGGAACAGATGAAGACTATGATCTGCTTTTGACTTCTGCAGCACCAGATATTTACGGGATCCATTCACTGTTTGCCTTGATCCCCTCATGGACAAAGAAGATTTTGTTCAAACGAGAGTCTACCATTAACCAGCAGCTGGTCAGTAAGAGGTGGCTGATGTTTAATATCTGAAAGGGTTGTAGAGAAGTAAGATCAGCAGTAGTCTATCACTGGGAATTTACTACTTAATTAGTATACAGTTTCTAATTGTGTCTCATATAATTATGTTCACCTTTGGTACCTTCAGCAGTAACATCTTCTAAATGCATGAATTTCTTATAACTGAGGTGACAGGTACAGTCAGGTGTATGTCATATAAATTCTAACTCTCTCAAAGTAATAAAATGAATTTGTACCATTTGATAAATTTGTTTCTTTGTGCATTTTGTCATGGAAGTCTGGTCACAGAATAATAAACATATGTCACTTAGGCTAATAAGTATGTGTGGGAGTAGATAGTTTAAACAAATTTGTATAAATAGATAAAAGAAGATTCATTGATGGGATGGTAGAGCTCTTAAATGCCAAGGTTGTGAACCGGTTTAACTTTTTTCTCTTTCTCCATTACATTACACAACTTGTGTTGTAGTTTTGTATTTAGATTGGTCCATATACAAGATTTTTGTTTTTTCCCTCCCCAGCTGGAAGATGTGCCAAGAATTTCAGTGTCTTCTGGGTATGGAATAACTCTTCAGAAATGTGCAGTGGTAAGTTTTGAGATACTGCTTTCTCTTATTTGAGGAAGTAGTAAGATCCAAATCTTCCCTGAATATTTTTTGTCCAGTTATATAAATAAGAACCCTAATATAACCCAAAGCCAGTACACACAAACAAATACTTTTACATTGTATAATAAAGGGCGTAAGTTGTTATACAGTAAATGTAATCTAATATTTCAACATTATCTGTGAGGAATGAGCTTTGAAACAATAGTCAGCAGCATTTACTAACTTTGTACAGAGTACAGAACATTACTGAGCTGTCTAGTCTTTATATTAGTGATGAGTTGATATTGCCAGTGGTATCTTAAATATAGTAACTTGTGCCATGGGTTCATGCTCACTAAAGGCTACGGTATCAGAATTAGCAGGGTGAGAACCACTATTAGAAATACCATTAGTTCTGGAAACTGTAGGAGCCCATGAGGAATGATAGCAGTAACCACAACAGCATCTGCAAATGATCAATCCTCCCTTTATTAAAAAGTTACTACACATATAATCAATGCCGCAGCTATAGATACATAAGTGAAGATGGCAAAATATCATAAAATATCCAACATCAATGTTTTCATACAGGTTGAACCTCTCTAGTCCAGCACTCTCAGGTCCAGCAAGATCTGTGTTTCGGCATGATTTTATTTTATGTTTTTTATGCTTTATCTACTTATTTCCTTGTGCCATACAATAAAATTGTGTAACAACACTAACACTTTGTTATGAAGAGAGCCAGTAAGCCTTGGCTAGGCGGTGTTGCAAGCATTGTTCCGTTTATTTGCCTCAACGAGATAAAAATAAAAAGAGACCCACTCGCTACAATATTGACCTCCTGTGGTACGGCAAATTCTCTGGTTTGGCACCGGTCAGGTCCCGAGGGTGCTGGACTAGAGAGGTTCAACCTGTTCTTGCATCCCCAAGGGTACCATCACGATAGTTACCTGTAGAGCAGTAGTTCTCAACCAGGGGACCAGGGCCCCCTGGGGGTTGTGAACAGGTTTCAAGGGGTCCGCCAAAATAAACCAGAGAGCAGGGCCAGTGTTAAACTCACTGGGGCCCAGGGCAGAAGGACCAATTCCGAGCCCCACTGCCCAGGGCTGAAGCAGAAGCCTGAGCAAATTAGCTTTTCAGACCCCTCCCTGCCCCACAGTGCCATGGGGCCCTGGGCAATTGCTCTCCTTGCTACCCCGTACTGTCGACCTGGCTTTTAATCTACTGAGAAATAGTTGTTGTGGCCCAGGAGGGCCATGGAATTTTTATAGCATGTTGGGGGGGCCTCAGAAAGAAAAAGGTTGAGAACCCCTTCTGTAGAGGGTCTTCTGATGGATTCTTCCTCCCTATTCATGCTGAGGAACCCTTTTTATTCTGTGATGAAGTGAGCTGTAGCTCACGAAAGCTTATGCTCAAATAAATTGGTTAGTCTCTAAAGTGCCACTTGTACTCCTTTTCCTTTTACTTATGCCAATAGCCCTTATGCATATGCATGCGGGTTCCAACCCCTTTTCCCTTATCTGGACTTCCACCCCCATAAAATTTGGGGTGCCTCACTTTTCATAGGCTATCCTCTTAGTTCCCCTTATTTTAATTAGCATTTATATCCATAAATTCCCATGGTAACCTGCCGTCACTGCAGATTATCCCATGATATTACAATCAAGCATCTTGCAGAATTGATGGGTACGTAGTGGCGTGTTTTCCAGACTTCACCTCTTAGCATATATTTTACAGTAACCTTGTAACTTCACTGGTATCTCCTTGGTTACCTGCTCATGCCTATCCTTTAAGGCCTAATGTGTCTAAGATTAAAATCTTACAGGCCTCAGCCTGCTGGCCTTGCATTACAGCCCAACTTTGCTTATAAACCTAATGCGCACTCATAAATGCTTGTCAATCGTACACCTCTACAATACTATCCTACTTATTGCTATACCTATGCCTACAATTTAAATCTGTTCATCACATTTAATTATATATAAATTAACCACAACAATAGATAACACCATTAGATGTTTATATAAGGTGATAAGCCACAGCAGATACTAGGAGGAAATCTAGTGTAAACATAGAGTGAAAGAAACATCTGGCAATATTTGGGGCTTTACAATCTCATTTTCCAATTTAAAAAAAAATATTTTTTCTCTCCTTCTGCTGTTTGAAAAACTCACACAAATGGAGGGAAACTGACAGGGATAACAGTGAAAATGACTATACACAAAGACTGCTGTCAGATGCACAAAGGGCCAGATTTTTTCAAAGATATTTAGGTACCTAAAGATGCAGATAGGCCCCTAGTGGGATTTTCAAAAGTGCACCAGCAGTTTAGATGCCTGACTCCCATTGAGGTACTTAACCTGCTTAGGTGGGTTTGAAAAATGGCTGTTTTTCCAGTTTGTTTATTTTGGGCCAGATTTTTAAAAATTTAGCCCAAAATAAACAAACTGGAAAAATAGCCATTTTTTCTTTCAGTTTTACGTGTAACATGAGTAGGTTTACAAAAATGTGTTTAACTGCTTGGGGCAATATTTTCAAAAACATTCAGCTCTGGCCCATCTCTACTGATGTCAATGAGACCAGAATCAGACCATTGCTGAGCACTTGGGTGAGTCCCAACCTTGATTTTTAAGAAGATGGTGCCCTTTAAAACAAAAGCACTTTTCTTAATATGCAAACACCTGATTCAAATTCTGATTTCAATGACTTTGGCTCAGGGCCCAAGTGAATAAGATGACCAAATAATGTGAACCTGTATAAATATGAATATGTAACAGTGAACTGTATATAGTAGGCAAGAGGCTGGGTATTGAGGGATTTATAAAGACCTTCTTTCAAGAGCAAGATAAGGGCTGTCCCCTGTAGATATTGATTGAAGCAAGAGCATCCCATTGAGGCCAAATGGGGTCTCCCAGCGAAGCAGGAAGCACCCAGGAGCAATTGATGACTAGGTACAAAGGGAGAAAACACAGCCTTCAGTTTCTGTTCCTGATTTTTATCTACCTAGCTCTGTAATGTCATGTATAACCATTAAGACTCCTTTAAACCCTGGGCTAGTTGGTGTAGAATTGACCAAGTATTTTATACAACCCTAAAAAGTAGATATCCACCTAAAGTAGGTTTCGTTTGACTACTGTCAAGTCTGTATGGCAGGAAGAGTCCATCTTATTTGAAGAAATTTTAAATGTGCTTAGGTGGAATGGGTTAACGGATCCACCTAATTTGGTTTTTCGTTTTTATACTGGTCAGATCAGGTTTGAATATTTGTAATTACAGCCAATTCACTCTGCCTGTCCCTTGCATGGAGAAAGATAGCGTGTCGTGCTTTACGTCAAGCTTGGATTCAGCCTTTCAAATGACCCAGCGTACAAGCATTGGGAATTTAGCAGCTGGTTTGAAAATACTGACCTGATGAACTGGATCAGATCATATGCACAGAGTGGAAAACAGGAAATGGAGAATACATATGCATTACATTGCAGAGCCTAATTAACTGTAATGTTATTATCAAAATGGCCATAGATCATAATTAGCAAGACTCAATGTTGATAATTTCAGTTACATGAAGTTGTGTGACAAAACCTCCCACTTCAGAAAGCTTTATAGAGCAGATTCACTACTCCTTTATTATAAGAAGATCTTGGAGAGAGAGAGTTTTGAAACACTTGCATATTTGATTCTGCTACTCATAGTATAATCTAGGCAGTCTTGTTAAAAAGGGCCAAGTCTTGCTGCGCAAGATCAAAGCTAGTCTGCTCCAGATGGTAGGATTATCAGGAAATAATCTTTCAATGCTACCAGTTGTAAATTAAAAAAAAAAAGTGGTTATATGTGAATTGTCTTCCACCTTTGGATCAAATTCATATTTTATTTCAGTTTGCTTATCTTGCCCTTTTCTTTGAATCCTAATACATCTGAACAGACATTTTCCTCCTAACACCTGGCTGAGCATATGGCAGTCTCTAGTAATTTAAATGGAAGAGTAAGATCTACTTTGTTCTCCCATCTCAGGAATGTTTCTGAGGCATTTCCTTTGCAAAACCAGCAGGGAAATGACATACATTTAGTCATTCAGGGACAGATTCTGCAGTCCCTTCCTCACGTAGATAATGCCACTGAAACCAGCGTGTACAGATGACTCACATGTAATGGGTGTGGCTCCTCCATTTGTACGTTGGGGGTGGGGGGAAAAGGGGCCCAATTTTATCAGTGTGCCCTTTAAACTGTGTCATTCACCAAATGGTGAGAACATCAATGTTAGTGCTTCACAGTTGCAATAATCTTATACAGGGCCCTGGTAAATCTTTATAAACAGATGCAGGGTATAAATGATTCTTTTCCTTTTGTTTTTTTGGTGAATAACACCGCTTACTGTCACCTGAATTCCCATGTCTTGCACACCAGATATGTGGGAAACATTCCTAAAGCTCTTCCACCCTTTCCCCAACATAAGATTCTGTCTGTAAGGTCCTGATCCTTCTCTCTTCCCTGATTACTCTCCCCCTCATCCCTTCTGTCCTGACTGTTTCGTCTCCTTTCCACCCTTCCCGCATTGTTGCTTCTTCACCCCAGTCTCGTGTGCGCTAGTCCAGGGGCTGATAGCATTTGCTGATTTCCTTTTAGAAACAGAGGACAAAAAACCCTGGAAGCTATAGTTGCTCAAGTGTCTCTGTGAGATGCTGCTTCTGCTTCAGGCTGACAGCATCAGGGTCTGCTGTAGGAACAAGAGCTGCAGGTTGCAGGTGAATGTGGGGACCAGCAGTTTAAAGGAGATTGTGGCCCCTGGGCATCTATTCCCTATGATAGCTGCAGCTGTAAGAAGGTCTCCTCAGTGAAGGTGAGGTATAAGGGTTTTCTCTCTCCTTTGTTATCGTTTGAGTGTTTTCTCTAGTGCTTGTCAGTGAAATATCTAAGCTCTCCTATTACTCCCAACTACTCACCTTCAAGCTCTTTCTAATCAGAAGTGAGGAGGGCAGAACTCCAATTTAACTATTATTATAGCATTCAGAAATGTGCAGATGTATCCAAAGACATCATCCCTTTGGCCAGCTGAGGAGAATTGCAATCAGAGGCAAGAGCTGTTGTTGTGAAAGTGGTAAGGAGTTGCTAGGGCCAAACACTGAACGAAGGACTTTATTAGAGTATGGAAAATTGGATTATCTGTTAAACTACTTTCTCTTTTTACTTCACATTAGGGAATTTGCCTAGAATTTTCTCCAGGTTCCCCCTCACCCCCGATACAGGTGTAAAGAAACAGCACACGTCTGTGTACACAGGAGCCACACATGAAAGGTGGCTATGGAAGCATGTTTGTGCCCCAGTCCTCACAGTGGAGACATTTTTTGCAGAGCATGGGAGGAATTAAGCGTGTGGGGCCTGATCCAGTAGGTGTGCTCTGAGCATGCCTACCTCCACACAAAACGGCGAGGGAGCAGGAGGAAGCCTCCTTTCTAAGCTTTAGCCTAATGGTTAGGGAACTCACCCAGGGTGTAGGAGACCTCAGTTCAGTTCCCTTCTCTGCCTGATGAGGAGAAGAGATTGGAACAGGGACTTCTCATCTCTCTGGTCAGGGCCGTAACCACTGGACTGTGGGATATTCTGCTGGGAAGTCAGTCTCTCCTGTTTGAAGTTTTATAGAAATAGTATGCATTGGGCCAGATTGAGAGAGAGATGAGAATGACTCTGTAGTCCACACCCCTCTTGTTTGCAATTCCCATTGGCTATCTTAGGTGGCTCCCCCACCTAGTGTGTGCTGACTTTTGTGGATTCCATTCTGAGGCACCTGTCTCTCCCCATGCATTGGATAGTAGAGAGCATAGATGCCTAACAAAGGAGTTGTGGAGTTTTGTGATTTCCAAGACACAGATTAGTTAGGTATTATAACAGCTAAATCCCTTTGTGGATCCAGGCCAAGGCCTGCTAAGTAGAGATGGAACAGTGTTGTGAAAGGTTTGAATCTATGTAAATATGTGAGAGAAGAAGCTCCGGTTTTAATTATTGTGTGACAGCCGCCTCTTAGCCAATGCTGACTGATGTAACTGTGGGGTAGACTGGAGGCCACACTTGCAGGTTGGGAGACTCCATCCTGAGAAGCAGTGATACTGAAAAGCAGTGACACTGCAGGTCATGGTGGATAATCAGCTAAACATGAGCTTCCAGTATGATGCTGTGGCCAAAAGGGCTTAGATGTATAAACACGGGAATATGGAGTAAGAGTTGAGCAGTTATAGTACCTCTTGTGTGACTGCTACTGGAACACTGTGTCCTGTTCTGGGTCTACAATTCAAGATGGTTATTGAATAATTGGAGAGGGTTCAGAGAATAGCCATGAAAATAATTAAAGGATTGGAAAACATGTTTTGTAGTGAAAGACTCAAGGAGCTCAATCTGTTTGGCTTCACAAAGAGAAGGTTAAGGGGTGACTTGACCACAGTCTGTTAGTACCTACGTGGAAAACAAAAATTTGATAACTGGCTCTTCAGACAAGGGTATAACATGATCCAGTGGCTGGAAGTTAAATCTAGACAAATTTAGACTAGAAATAACAGTAACGGTAATAATCTATAAAAACAAGAAGAATCAGAGTAAGGGAGAGAGCATAATGGTGTGTGTCTCCACAGTAGCAGTCTGCCCTAAACTTCCTCACAAAATGGCTGCTTTGAGCTGTAGCCTAGACTCCTAGAAATTTAAAGGTACAATACACAGAAAGCAAATAATAACAGATACATCCTACATCTACTACAGACCCTGAACACCCTGGATATGGCTGGGAATGCCCCAACATGTGAGCTGAATATGGAAAGGCTCCATGTTTGGGAGGAGGAAGAGTTACGGGGGTCAGAGTCTAGCTGACATGTCCCGGTGACCAACTATAGGCCCCAGAGAGCAAGTACATGGCTTGGACTTCCCAATAGGTGGGCTGAGCCCAGTAAGGCCAGTGTTTGTTGAAGAGAGCTGGTTGCAAGGAGGAGCAGCCAGAGGAGAAGCAGTCCAGGAATTGTGCCCTGCAGCAGAACAGGGCTGTTCCATATTGTCTCTCTCAGCCCAAGGAATTGAGGCTGACTCTGAGCACAAAGACTCCACTGTGCCTGCACCCAGCAAGCCTCACCTGTACCAACAACCAGGGCTTGAGATAATCTGGGTTCCACTCCACCCTAATGGGAGAGCTGTCTACTCCCCAGCAAGGAAGACCAGCATTTTTCATTGAGCCCCAACTCCAGTAAACCCCTAGCTCTGTGGGGAGACCTTGAACACTTTTTTTTTTTTTTTTTTTGTTATTTTTACTTAATTTACTTAGGGCTATGGTATTGGTTGCTCATTTGATATCCTTGATTTTGTCACATGTGTCCATTCACTTCTTTCAATTTAACTCTATCCCTTTGGAGAATAAAATGTCATTTATTCTTAGAAATTGTAATGTCTTAGGCCTGGTCTACACTGGTGGTGGGGGGATCCATCTAAGTTATGCAACTTCAGCTACGTGAATAACGTAGCTGAAGTCAGCGTACTTAGATCTACTCACCGTGGTGTCTTCACTGAGGTGAGTCGACTGCTGATGCTCCCCCATTGACTTCGCCTGCGCCTCTTGCCCTGGTAGAGTACCGGAGTCGATGGGAGAGCGCTCGGGGGTCGATTTATCGTGTCTAGACTAGACGCGATAAATTGACCCCTGGTGGAATGATCGCTGCCTGCCAATCCAGCGGGTAGTATAGACATACCCTTAGAGGTCATAGCTATTGTCCATTAATTTATGCACCTGGCCACCAGGTGGAGGCAGTTAGTGCCAAGAACCCAGGACCCATTGGTAAGACTGAAAGTTTGTCACGGTTATTTTTAGTAAAAGTCACAGACAGGTCACGGGTAATAAACAAAAATTCACAGAGACCATGACGTATCCCTGACTTTACTAAAAATAACCAGGACAAGGCTAAATATGGGAGAGGAATGGAGTTCAGTGGGTGGGCAGGGGACTGATAGGCCAAGACCCCCATCAGCGTGGGTGGCGTATAGCCCCCGGCTCCAGAGATGGCTGCAGCTGTGAGATAGGGGTGTGTGGCCCCAGCTTTAGCCCCCCCAAGCCCTGGCTGCAGCCAGGATGGGGTGCATGGTCTGGGGAGGCCGCAGGGCAGGGGTGCACAGACCCTGCTGCAGCTCCTGCCAGGTGGCTGGGATGCGTGACCCCGACTGCCACCCCCGGCAGAAGCCACAGGGCTGGGGCGCATGGCCTCAGCTGCAGCATGACCCCTGGCTGCTGCGGGGCTGCGGCACAGCGGGGGTGGGCAGCCCCAGCTCTGAAGCTGGCCACAGCCAGGGGGGCACTCAGCCCTGGGATGCTGCGGGGCAGGGCGCACAGCCCCCCGTTGCAGCTGTGCCACAGGGTTGGGGCGCACGGCCCCGGCTGCAGCCACCGGCAGAAGCCACGGTGCTGGAGCACAGCGGGGGATGCGCAACCACAGCTCTGGAGCTGGCCGCATCCGCGGGGGGTGCACAGTCCTGGGATGCCACGGGTTAGGGGTGCACGGCCCTAGCTGCAGCCCCTGGTGGAAGCTGCGGGCTTGGGGCTTCAGGGTCGAGATTCCAGATATCCAGCTTGCAGTTGCAAGCTGTTGCAGCAGGGCAGGGGCACACGGTCCTGCCTCGAGCCCCTGCTTCAGCTGCTGGCAGCTGAAGCAGAAGAAGTCATGGAGGTCCAGTAAAGTCCAAGAATCCGCGACTGCCGTGACCTCTGTGACTAAATCGTAGCCTTACCTCTAGGTCCTAAGGTGGGTTAGCAAGCCCCTAAGATGGGAGGAATAAGGGGCTGTGTAACCCTTGCAGACCAGGGTGCCCCAGAAGGGGGCTAAATAGGAGATCAAACTGCATCAAGAGAATGAAGTGATATCAAGTGTGAAGTGCATTAAGGGCCCTCTCTTCATGCTGCCAAAGCTGAGTGTTATGAATTTTCCAGAACCTGATTAGAACATTGCATTACAATTCTCCTGTATGAGGTCTCTCTGGGATTTTCAGATTCTTGTTTTCACTCAGTCCTTTCTCTGCATGAGCTGTTATCCTGGATTTCAAACTACAGGTTTTTCTATTGCACTGTCGCCAAGCAACAGCTTGATGTGTAGGAGATTAAAATCTCTCTGGGAGTTTGAAATCAAATGGAGTGTGATGTTGTCAGCAGGTCACTCAAAATGCCCTAGAAGAAAAAGCTTTAACACACACATGCACGCACACACTCTGAACTAAGTGGGCCTAGTAATTTGCAGCTAAATACTACCATTTCGCTCCAAAACAAAACTATTGGTATTTCTGGTTTTAGGTGGCTACTCAACATGGTCTCCAAACCGCATATGTAAGACTTCTGATAAATAATACCAACACACCATCTGCATCCAATGTCACAGATCTCATTCTGCTGGACAATATTACTGGCCTCCATGTTCAAGGAACCAGTGGTAATAAGACTACAGATGGGTTCCAGATATATAAGAGAGGATTCCTGAAAGGTAACTAATTATGCAGTGGCTCTGCTTTTCAATATGTGAAGACAATTTCTGTGACAAGAAAATTTCAAATTAGGATATTTAATTGTTTATTCTGGTGATTTAGGTTAAAACAAAAGCACTTTTTAACAGTTAATATATCTTAATTCCAGATATCTTAATTACTCTGCAATTATAATATTCTTTTAACTCAGAGGTGTGCATCAGGCCAAATTTGTCTCCAAGCTTGGAGCTGTCTCTGATGTCAGTGGAGGCAGAATTGGACCCTTCAGTTGTGTAACACTTAGCGCCTTCAAAATCTGACACAAGTAAAGAACGTTTCTGTATTACTTTAATTCCAATGGAAAGATTTTTTTTTTTTAAACAAAATCCTGGATGATCAATATCAAAGCAAATCTGATCTGGATAATTTTTTTATCCAAGCTGAGAGTCATGCAGATGGTAACCAAATAACTTACTGAGTAAAAAGTGAAATTATATGTTTAAAAATTCTCTCTTAAAATAATCTAAGACTCTGATCCTGCCATTAGGTTTGCTTGGGCATAAGTGTTCACCTGCTTGGAAATGACTGTAGAATTTGGACCTAAAGCATTGTCTGAAATATAGATAAGGGAGATTTTTGAAATATATAGGGTTCAATCCACAAACAAGAGCAAGTCTTTATAACCATAAATGAAAGCAAAATACAAGCTCTCTCTAGCCTTGGTTTCAACCCCCTAACTAAAAACTGGGTGTGGAGCCCTGCCCTCCTGCAGGAAATCTCCCCTTGCTGATTCCAAGTAGCTGTTCTTATATCCATTATTTCCCTGTGTGAGGGGAAAGGAAGGAAGCCATAATTAACTTCTTGCTTCCTGGGGTCATGCTATTCGCTCTGCACCCTCTTAAAGTACATCTTCAGAGGTGTTAAACTATGATTACTTTTTTAAAGTAAATAAGCAATGGCATGATAGCTAAAAACTGAATAGTTTCCAAACTGGGAAGTAAAATTAGTCCATGTGGGACTTTAGCATGGTAGGGAGTTAATAACTACATCCCATTTCTGATAATGGAGGCCTGGTTGGTGGCACAGATCATGGGGTATTGGAACTGTTGGCAGTGAGTTACTGGCTTTCAACCCAGAGATTCTTTAGAAAGAATCCCCCCCCTCCCCCCCCCCGAGAAAAGAAACTTGACTTACATTACTGAATTGGCAAACAAAGCTGGAACAATTGTCACATCTGGCACAGCTTTTATTAAAGCTGGAATTGAATTTTGTTTTCCATGCCAATGGAAGGTATTTCCATCATCATGAAGAAATCTAAACTAGGATGACATAACAAGAACAAAGCTCATTTGGTTGTAACTCTCATTCATTGATATGTCAGCCCCCAGCTCAACCTTAAACTGATCTCCAGGCACAAAGATAGTGCCATGACTTACATGTGTGTCTGCAGATAGTATGTGTTATACACAGTTACTTCATTGCTTGGAGGTGTTCTAAGTTAAAATTCCATTTCCACTTCAGTGAAGTCAGTGACAAAACTTTTTGGCTTTAGTACACTGCAGATGTATGCGGTGCGGAGAAGATTCGCCTTCCTCTGAAGCATCAGAGATTGGCCACAGCTGGAGACTGGACCCCAAACAGGGTGGACCAGTGCTGTGAGGTGGTACAGAGAATGCTCTTTCTTAGATGCCCGGTTCGTGTGTCTTGCCCGTATAACCAGGGACAAACTGATTACCAGATTTGGGGTCGGGAAGTAATTTTCCCCCAGGTAATATTGGCAAGGTTCTTGGTGGGGGTGGGGGTTTGTATTCCATTGCAGGATGGGGTGCTGGTCACCTGCTAGGATTGACTAGACTTGCCTAATCAATTCTTTGCCATGTAGCGGCCTTGGGCATTGGTAACACCATCGTCCCTCTTGTTCTTGCTCGTGGTACACAACAGTTCAGTTTCCTGAGGACTCAAATGCTTTGGTCTAACGAGACTGATTGGGCTTAAAATAAGGGTATCTGTGTGAAGGTTAATGTCCTGTGTTTATATAGGAGGTCAGACTAGATGATCTAATGGTGCCTTCTGGCCTTAAACTCCATGAAAGTATAAAACAGGAGCAAGATCAACCCCAGAATCAACTACAAGCCTGTACAGGAGACCACTCTTACTAGTTAATTCTCATTTCAAGAGGCCATCGCAAAGTATTTCCCCCAAGTTATGAGTTCAGTTCTTCTCCACTTTTATTAAGACCATCTCCATGAAGCAAATGTTTATTGGTGTCTTGAATGCTCACTTAATACAGATTTCATTGCAGTTATGTCACAAAACGTACGGGGCTGGATTTGCTACTGTACAAAGCAGGGGGTGAACTGTGCATGTGTACACCCTGTAACCACAGGGACAGCTAAACATGTGTTGGTGGCGGGTGTGTGTGGGGTTGGAGGGAGGAGGGGTTTATCTTACTGGAAAATGGAGGCTGTGGTACTGCTGCTGGCCTTCCCCACAGATTCCACCTAGGGAAGGGCGCTCCAAGGTCCATCCAAGTCTCCACTGGAGCCTCACCAGTAGAGGCTTCCTGGAAGAGAGAATGAACTTTCTCCTATCCCCTTCTGCCCTGCTTTTGCCCATGTTGCACACTGTGTTTGGTGGCCCTGCCCCTCATGCCTCTAGTGAAGTGAGGATTGCAAGTGGCTTATGCTGCTGCATCCATGTTTTAAGGGGTCTTTCTACTGATGCAGACTCGCAGCTTGGATTCTACAAGTGGAACCTAAAATGGTATTGCCATCTGTTATTTATGTTAAGCCTGAGTTTCAGAGGTGCCGAACACCTGCAGCTTCCATTGTCTTCAAGTGGGTGGTCAGCACTTCAGAAAATCAAGCCCATTATTTTCCTATAAAACTCTAAGGATATGTAACTCTGCTGGATTCTATTCAAGCCTTTTGTATTTACTGTTTTAATAAAGAAAATAAAGACATGACTCTGTAATACACTCATCTACATTTAGTTTACACACTGATTTTTCTCTTATAACAGTTGGAGAATACTACTCAGTCCACTACATTGCATTTCTTGATGCAAAAGAAACCTGGGATGGCAGAGTCTTGACACTGCCTGCTAAACTGACCTTCAACAGTTCATCACTGGTATTTCATTTTCCATTTTATTTTATCCTTTACAATTTATGTACACACAGTGTGGGAATACTGGAACCTGCTCTTGGCTGCCTAAATGATGAGGTCAGCACATAGTGATACAAGATTTTAGACACTATTCTCTGAGTGACTGTGATGAATCTGTAAATACATGAGTACTATACAATGATGGTGGGAGTGACTTATAGCACTGGGCCTCTCAAGTTCAATAGATGAAAGAAGCTAGAGCTGTATTATTTGTGTATTAGCCTATAATTTTCTCCCTACATTTGGGATCTCTCTCCATTTTATCTGTGCATTCAGAAAATAGCAAAGTTTCATCCATTTGTTTTATGTGTATGTTATAATGTAACCTGAATGTGTGAATGTTCACATTTGAACTCCTTGTAGTCTCCTAGGAGTTGGAAGTTGTGCCATATGCTGGTGGAAATGTAATTTTGTTTGACTTTATAATATGGTCTCAGGTTTACCCTGTGGCTTTGCTTTCCTAATTGTGGGCATTCTTAATGTACTTGTTTGTTTGTGGCACTTCTTTTACCATGTCTTTGTATATATGTAAACAAATACATATTAAAATCCCTTTTATGTAAAGACTGACTGACCATCTTAGTAAGAATGATTTATGACAATTCTTTAAATGGCTCTTTTCATTCAGCATTTAATGACTAATTGGAACAGACATAGTTAAAAAGAAGTCAACCATTAATTGATGGGGGGCTAGGAAACAACTTCCCCTATGTACAGGTTTTTGCAGTATTTCCTTTTATGTGGGTTTTGCACCTCCTTCTGAAGTATCTGTCCACTGTCAGAGACTAAATGGACCACTAAACTGATTTGATAGTGCAATTTTTTTATGATCTGAAGATGAGTTGTCTGTGAGCGTTTTCCTAAGGGCTAAGGCCATGCATGAAAGGAGTGAGGTATTGTGACGCATTATATCACAGCATCCAGAAAATCACTGATTCACAAAGCCTGAGTTGGATGCCCAGACTCCTAATACAATGAATAGGGAGACACAAACGCCTTAGACAGTGATCCACAAACACCAGTATGCTAGGCAGGGAGCCACCTAAGCTAGGCAATGGGAGATGCTGACCAGGTATGTGTGCACTAAGCTTCACCCCTCTCACAGAGTTAGGCACCTAAGTCTGGGCTGCAGGGAGGTGCCTATCTCTACCAGCAATTCTCAGCTGTGAACCCTTTCCTGTATTTAGGTACCTCCGCTGTTTTAGCAAGAAGCTGGAGGTGGGGGTTGGGGAGGGAGGACCTCCTGCATAACTTTTATCCCAGTGGTTAGCATTCTCACCTGAGATGTGGGAGACCCCCAGTTCCAGGCTCCTTCTCCATCTGAGGGAGAGAAGGGATTTGAACAGGATTTTGCCACCTCTCAGATGAGTTTTGAGGGAGGGCTGCCTCTTCCCCGACCCAAACCCACTCCACTGTTTTTTTGTGAACTCATCTGAGGGACCTGATCTGGTAGGTGTGCTTAGACAGTGCTTACTGGATTGGGTCCCACACACAACATAGGTGGCCAAATGCCTATCATCTCCTGGTTTGTAAATTGCTCTGGGGCTTAGGTGGGAGATGGGCCTCTGGATGTCTAGAGGGAGGCCTTTGGACACCTAGAGGGAGGCAGCAGTCTTTACACTCAGAGGCAGGAACATAGGTGCCTCGGGAACTTCTACTGAAAAAACATTAGATGACAAGTAAGTTCAGGCACCTACAGGGTTCAGAGGGAATTTCGTGCATTGCTATGGTTGCAAAACTGGGAGTTAAGTACCTAACTCCTTTTGTGCATCCAGGCCTAACTGTATTTCCTGTTATCTTGGTTTAGAAGTTGCTTGGGGTTGAGTTTTCTGAGAAGTTTGAAGACTTAGGGCCATATCACATGGGCATAGACAAGTGGGGCTTAGAGGTCTTTGGCGTCCTCCTTCTCCTCCCCCCACCATCCCCAAATTAGGGATTCCATTAATAAATAAAGGAAATACTGAGTTTGGAAAAAAGATCATTTTTCTCACTTCATTAAAAGTGGATTAATTTAGTCATGGTATAAAACTATTAAATCTTAGTATTAAAGCCATATTTAACAGTTATATTTAACAACTATGTACAACTATATTTAACAGCTGTTGTTTTATTATTTAACTCTGGCCCTCCCCAAATAAAAAAAGCTGTCTATGTCCTTTTATCAAACCCCCTTTACTGCCTCTAGCCCACTGGAAAAGGACTGGAGGCCCAGGAAACTCTCCATGGTTTATCTCCCATTGCCAACTATTCCTCTTTTAAGGGGGAAAGGAGTTTGCTAAAGGGGGAGGGGACTCACTAAGGAAGTAGATTGAACGGTGTCCAAAATCAGGGGATTCACAAGAGAAGCAGCTCCAACTCCGCAGTAAGCCTATCCCTCTGATTCTGCCTGGTTTTGTGGCATCATGGTCCCTTTGAGGTCTTCTATGGTATTAATTAGACAAGTGGTTCTCAACCAAGGGTCTGGGGCCCCCCTGGGGGCCACGAGCAGGTTTCTGAGGGTCTGCCAAGCAGGGCCAGCATCAGACTCGCTGGGAAGAAAGCCAAAGCCCCACCACATGGGGCTGAAGCCCAGGGCCTAGAGCCCCGCCACCCGGGCTGAAGCCGAAACCTGAGCAATGTAGCTTCACGGGGGTCCCTGTGGCATGGGGCCCCACGCAATTGCCCTACTTGCCACCTCCTAACGCAGGTCCAGGTTGTAAAAGATGTGACAAAGGAAAGATGGACCAAAGCTAACGCAATTCAAGACAAAGAAGGGAACAGTCTTACTGAAGAAAGGGTCATCATCAATAGGTAGAAAACTACTGCTCTGATCTATACAAACACCAGACAAATGGAGATCCTAGTGTCTTAGACAGCCCAGATTCAACAGAGGAGGAGAACTTTCCAGTTCCACATGAAGAAGTGGAGACAGCTGTGAAATCACTCAAGAACAGAAAGGCTATAGGTATTGACAACATCCCAGCCGAATTGATGAAATTCAGAGGAGAAATAATAATAGATGTACTCACCAAGATCTGCAACAAGATCTGGCAGACCAGTGAGTGGCCCTCCATGTGGACATAATCCCTAATCATCACACTGCCAAAGAAAGGCAACCTGCAATTGTGTCAGAATGACGATCTTAAGCTTAATTAGCCATCCCAGCAAAGTGATGTTGAAAGTCATATTGAACAGATTGAAGCCACAAGCAGAGATTATCATTGCTGAGGAACAGCTGCCTTTCGTGCTGGAAGAAGTACCACAGAACAGATTTTCAACCTTCGTGTTCTATGTGAGAAGTACTTACAACACCAGCAGGACATCTACCACGTCTTTGTTGACTTCAAGAAGGCGTTTGGCAGAGTATGGCATGAAGCTCTCTGAGCAGCCACGAAGACGTACAATGTTGGTCGTAAGCTTATTCTTACCATTATACAACTGTATGCCAAGGCTGGCAGTGCAGTTCTCGTCAATGGCACAGTAGGATAGTGGTTTTGCACCACTGTAGGGTCCGGTAAGGCTGCCTTCTTTCGCCCACACTGTTCAACATCTACTTGGAGCGCATAATGACTGATGCGCTAGAAGATCACATATGCACAGTCAGCATTGAGTGGTGACCAATCTCAAATCTTCGGTTCACTGATGACACTTATGGCCTGCCAGGTAGTGAAGATGAACTTGCCAACCTTGTGAAATGATTGGCTGAAACCTCCCTAAAATATGGCATGGAAATCAGTGCAGAGAAAACCAAGCTGATCACAAGCAAACATGATGGGATCAGCTCACCTATCACTGTCAGTGGACAAGAGCTGGAGACAGTGGAACAGTTCAAGTATTTGGGGGCAGTCATCACTGATGAAGGATCCAAGGCATAAATTCGGGCAAGAACTGCGCAAACAGCAGCAGCAGTGACAAAGCCAAAGCCAATTTGGGGGAATAAGAACATCTCTCTGGAATCCAAACTGAAACTGCTGCATGCATTGGTCATCTCCATTTTTCTGTATTTGTGCAAGACATGGACCCTTACAGCAGAACTTTAATGGAAAATACAGGTAGTAGAGATGAGATGCTGCTGTAAAATCCTGGGCATCTCCTACTTCGACCACATCACTAATGAAGAGGTCCGCAACATCATCACCCAATGCACTGGGTCATATGAGGACCTCCTGACGACCATGAAGAAGCGCAGGCTGAAGTTACAGCCATGTAACAAGATCATCTGGCCGATCCAAGATCATCCTCCAAGGGACAGTACAGGGGAAGAGAAGAAGAGGTAGACAGAAGAAGAGATGGACTGACAACATAAAAGAGTGGACAGGAATGGACTTCTGAGACTCAAGCACTGACACACAATTGTCAGGGGTGGAGACAATTGGTTGATTGCTCATCGATAATGGTGCCTCAATGACCAATGCAGTTATGGGAGTGATGATGATGAATGCAGCTCCTGGCTTTTTTATGCATAAAACTGGTTATTGTGGCACAGGTGGGCCATTGAGTTTTTATAGTATGTTGGTGGGGGAGGGGGAACGACCTCAGAAAGAAAAAGGTTGAAAACCCCTGAGTTAGACCAGTTGAAAGAAAAGGAGTCCAAGGGGACCGGCAGTTCAAGCTGTTTCAATGCAGAGAAAAGAGAAGAAGAGCCACAGAAGGCCAGTGTGGCTGCACAAAGAGCTTTTTAGCTATCTAAAAAACAAAAGGGATACATACAGGAAATGGAGGGAGGGGCATGTCACCAAGGAAGCATACATGGGAATAGCGCAAGCATGTAGGGACAAAACCTGGACAGCTAAGGCAAAGAATGAGTTACAGCTGGCAAGAAATTTTAGAGACAACAAGAAGGGGTTCTTCAAATATGTCAGACAAAAAAGAAAGATCAGGGATGGTGTAGGTCAATGGAGAAGGGGAGCTAGTAATGGAAGATGATAAAAAGGCAGAGCTTCACAATGCCAACTTTTCTTCAGTCTTCTCACAAAAAATAATATGTGACCAGACAACTAACTAACAAAGTTACCATGGACAATAAAGGGGAAGGAATGCGGATTGGGATAAGTAAAGAACTCATCAGAGGTCTTCTGACCAATTTGAATGAATTCAGGTCAGTGGAGCCGAATGCTATTCACCCTAAGGTGCTGAAGGAATTAGCTGAAAAAATCTCAGTGCCTCTGGCAGTAACATTGACAAACTCATGGATGACAGGAGAGGTCCTGGAAGACTGGAGAAGGGCTAACATAGTGACCATCTTTAAAAAGGGGGAAAAGGAAGGGCCGGGAAACTATAGACCAGTCGGCCTGACCTCGATACCGGGAAAGCTACTAGAGCAATGTATAAAACATTCAATTTGCAAATACCTAGAGGATGAAGGGGTGATCACTAGCAGCCAGCATGGATTTACTAAGAACAAATCATGCCAAACCAACTTGATTTTGAATGGGTTCAAACTATAGAATAGCAGATTTAGATTAAAGCTCAGGAAAAATTTCCTCACTGTAAGAAAAAGTAGGACAACGGAACAAACTGTCTCAGATGGTTTATACGCAGCAAATCCTGCATCTTGGCAGGGGGTTAGACTAGATGATCCTTGTGGTCCCTTCTAGCCCTATGATTCTACTGTGGTTCCTTTAGGAGCCATGCTGCCTTTGGGTTCACCTTCACTCCTCCAGGCAGAAGTTAATGTTATGAGGAGCACCATTAACTTCTGTGGGGCCATACAGTTAGGAGGGGAGTATGCCCCATAGAACAGCTGCTTCCCTGCCTGTTAGCAGTAGATAAGTACGTTGCATTTTTCTATTAGACTTTTGTAGTTATAAGTGGTGATAATAATTAATAAAAACGTTTGCCTCTGAGTTGTGTGTGAAGGAAGCTTCTGTACAGTAATTGAACAGTATGCCAGTTTTATAAATTAAGTTAAGTTTGTTTTATAATATTGTGATACTTTTCTATATCTTTTCCAGAACAAAATACAGCATAGTTTGACTGCATCATTCACCATAACAGGAGAGGAAAAGACTAAGGTAACACTGAATCATAGATAATTGACTATATGTGGTACTTCTAAGGATTCCTCTGCTTACCTCTTTTGGGTAGTAAAAAAGTGCTTTCTGGGTGCCAAAATGTGACTCTTTTACTTATAAAATAGTCCCATTGAAGTCAGTTACAGGAATTTAAATTAAGGAACTACTTGTGTGAATAAGGCAATCACAATTTGGCCTTTGGTTTGTTTGGCCAATGCTTATGACTGTGAATTGCAAATGAGGTTTTTCCTTCTGTTACCCAAACAGAGCAGGCAGAAGAGAGGCTTATATTTAAGCACCAGAATTCTTAATGTAGAAGCTCTGTGGCTTTATGCTATATTCAGATCCAGTTTTCCAAATGGAAGGCTGTGCAACCCCAGAGAATGGCGTTGAGCATGCTAACTTGCTGCTGGGCATATCCAGCATGAATTGGGCTTTTGTTTCCAGTGCTCATTCCAGAAGGGTGCAAGTTGTCTTACAGGTACTAAGGAGTGGCACTACACACTATGCTGATTCAAATACCTGTGCTGGGGGACTGGATGGGGAAAAATTCAGGAGAAGAGAAATAGTTTAATTTCCATCGTGCTCTTTGATCAGTCATGCCTCCAATATGTATTTCTGTTCTTTTACTAGTGACGTATGTGGCTGCTAATTGTCCAGATAAGCCTGCAGAATAACATTGATTTCAGCAAGCAGTGCTGTTTGTCTCTCATTTTTCCATGAGAGAACGTCTCGTTGCATCTATCGCTTACCATGCTAGAGTAATTTCTTCACCTAAACTCATTATCTGTCTCCCCCGTCTCCTCCCCCCTTTTGTTACCCATGCAGGCTGTTTCCTTGTAGGGAATCTTTATTAAGTAGTGGTGGCCAGAGTGGTGGGAACACTGATCACTTGCACTCGTAGAAAATAGTTTATTTCACTGCAAAGCTATGCTGCCATGGCTGTGTCATTTAAAGTCTAAAGGTCATATAGATTGGACAATTGCCGAACAAGTGGAAATGGAGAGGAAATATTGCAGACGCGTACTGCATAAAAGCAGCAGCATTTGTGCAGTGTCTGAGTAAACAGGAACTGGCATTCCACTGTGAAGGTGAAGTTATGGAATCTTCAAGGAAAGAGAACAGTGAGAATTAAAGGGCTACTGTACAAGTTTGATATTTTCTTTTCTGTTGTATGATTTGTATGGGGAAGCGAATTACTAGCAAATACTCCACCGTCTCGGATTTCTCAAAGCCAAAGGGATAACAATATGTCCAGGTTACTTTCAAAATTGAAATAGTTTCTTCTGCCACCAGTAAATGGTTGGCTTGACCTTTGAGCTGATTTCATATTTTTACAAAGTCAAGAAAAGTTCCAGGGCAGATAAAATATTTTATAGATTCGGAGTGAAAAGCACCTAAGTCCCATTTTCAAAAGGGACTGAGGAGCCTAAGGGCTTGTCAAAACAGGGACACTCAGGAAGGTTAATACAAATTAACTAAAGGTGTGAATTTAAGGTGGGTTAGTTAAACTGTATTAAACCCCTGTATGTATGCTCTTACTCAGAATTAAAGTGGCCTTAATTCAGTTTAGTTTAATTCTCAAAGTTTACAGGACTACATAACGCAAACTAGGTACCATTTAGTTCACTCCCACAGGGTCTATGCAGAGCAGTTATAGCACAGTGCAGCACACTAGTGTGTGCTCCAGTTCACACCCCATTCGTCCAAACTGCGGGGCCATGTAGACAAACCCTTAGGCTCCTAAGTGCCTAAGTTTCTTTTGAAATTTCTGAACACTCAAAAGTTCCAGAATTAGGGTTCTCTGAATGTTGCTTAAAAAAGGAGGTTAGAACAAAATATTGAATAGCTGCTCCTTAAGTGAGGACCATCTCCCCTGCTCACTGGATGAGGCTGGGATCCTGTGGGGAAAATAATATGTAACCATATAATTAAGCACTGTATAAATAATGCATACAGACAGGGTGACCAAATTAAGGTTGCACAGTCAACCTTAATTCTGGCATTTCCTAGCTTTTGAGTGCTTGACTTTGCAACTTAAATAGTGTTCTTTTAATGTAATTTGTTGTATGTAATATAATTTTGGCTGCTTTCAAGGTGATCAGTGTTTTGTCCTATTGAAAAAATAAGTTAATAAGATGGTTTCCTTTTGCTCTCCTTTTCCCATCTATTCTATTCCTACCCTAATGCTCATTGATAGAGCAGAAATAGAAAGAGTCAGGAGATGGACCACAAAAATTATTAGAGGCTTAGAAAGACTGCTGTATATGGAGAAAGTGTGCATATTGGAACTGTTTTAGTTTAGAGATGGGACAGCTAAATGGTGCATCAGAGAGGTAACCAGAATAAAGATTGGTATATTGGAAGAGGTAAGGTGGGTAAGGCAGTATCTGTTACTGGACCAACTTCTGTTGGTGAAAGAGACAAGCTTTCAAGCTCCACAGACCTCTTCTTCAGGTCATGGAAGTAAATCAGGAGCTCTTATTTGCCACTTTTTTCATAATACAAGAACAAGGGATGTTCAGTTAAATTGAAAGACAAAGAATTTAAAATTTATAATGTGAAGTATTTTTCCCATAGTGCATTATTAAGGTGGGGGACTCAGTGCCACTGAATAAGAGCTTAGAATTTTTTGAAAAAATAGGCATTTAAATGGATAACAACAGTATTCACAGTTACTTTAGAGAGAACTTTTAAAAATGTAGGTTCTAAGCTCTCTTGCTAAGGGGCATTAGTCATTCATTAACTGACAGGGTTAAGAAAAACATTCTTTATGGGTAGCTTATAAGTTCATCTGAAGCAGCTGCTACTAGCCATAGTGTGAGACAAGGTGCTGGGCTGCTGGTCTGATTTAGTATTGCAGTTCCCTCAGAATATTACTATAACTTCAAACTTCTGTACTACTATTTTCCAGTTCTGGCCTGATTCTTAGACCTCATTGAGATCTGCAAAACAGGCGATATTCGAACAAAACTGGTTCAACTATTTTTTTGGGCTACACGTGCACAACATTTGTCATTAGAACTTAAGGGGGAAAGTATGTGGTATATTCTGTTGTTTAAAAATATATTTATAGAGCTCAAAAAGGCTGAATGGATTTTGTTTTCCACACACAATATTTCCTTCTGGGCTGAGACCAAGCATGAAACATTTCAGAAAAAATCGGATTTGCATGAGAAAACTATGAGTAATGGAAAAAAGGAGAGGTGGGTTGTAGTTCATCCTTAACAACAGCTGTCACTAATGCTCCCGGTCTAGTTTCTTATATGCAAGACTGCCCAAATCTAAGTGCATGCAATCCATGTGAAGGCAATGGTTTTATATATTTGGGCGATAATTTGACTTTTAGCACAGAGTGCTAAATAATTAATTCTGTATTTATGATAGCGCCATGTTTTAAGTTAGTCCCAAAGAGCTGTCAACCCTCAAATGGTCTGATTACTTACATGGTTGAAAGAAAAGGAGTACTTGTGGCACCTTAGAGACTAACAAATGTATTTGAGCATAAGCTTTCGTAAGCTAATGTATCCGATGAAGTGAGCTTCACGAAAGCTTATGCTCAAATACATTTGTTAGTCTCTAAGGTGCCACAAGTACTCCTTTTCTTTCAACCATGTAAGTAATCAGACCATTTGAGGGTTGACAGCTCTTTGGGACTAACTTAAAACATGGCGCTATCGTAAATACAGAATTAATTATTTAGCACTCTGTGCTAAAAGTCAAATTACTGCCCAAATATATTTGTTGGTCTCTAAGGTGCCACAAGTACTCCTTTTCTTTTTGCGGATACAGACTAACACAGCTGCTACTCTGAAACCTTACGTGGTTGACATGCCACTCTTTAAAGTTTTATAAACCTTGTGCATTTTCTCTTTTGCTTCACTGGAGTAAAATGCTTGGTTGCCTAAAACAAGTTAGTTCCATGGCCTAGAAAAAAATGTGAGTGCTATTTGAGTGGCATGCAGATGCCTTGCAGCTCTGCTCATTAGGGTCTGTGAAAACTGCTTGCCTCTGTTTCTGGCTGAATGTTTTCGATGCTAAGTAAGAAGCTGTTTAGATAGCAAAAACTGCACGCAGAAAGTTCTCCTGTTATGTGCATCTCATGGTGGGCATAATAATAAATACTGTGCACACCTATGGCCTGACTTTCCATCATTGTCAGCACCTATAGCTTCCATTCAAGTCAATGGGAGTGCAGCATCTCTGAAAACCAGATCAATAATGACTTCTGGAAGTTCACACCATGAATGAGTGGCAGGAGTAAGAGAGAGGGCAAAAAATAAACCTTAGTTAAGCAGTTGTTTAACTGATTACCCATACCACCTTTCTTAGGGTTCTCTGAATTTCTATTGCTTAATGAAAAGGAGTACTAGTGGCACCTTAGAGACTAACCAATTTATTTGAGCATAAGCTTTCGTGAGCTACAGCTCACTTCATCAGATGCATTCAGTGGAAAATACAGTGAGGAGATTTTCCACTGAATGCATCTGATGAAGTGAGCTGTAGCTCACGAAAGCTCATGCTCAAATAAATTGGTTAGTCTCTAAGGTGCCACTAGTACTCCTTTTCTTTTTGCGAATACAGACTAACACGGCTGCTACTCTGAAACCTATTGCTTAATGGTGGATGGTGACTTTGTTTTAACGTTTTGACTAAGACCATGTCTACACTACAAATTTTGGTTACTGCTGCAGTTAGTATATCTCTTGTGCGCATGCATACTTGTCTCTGTGCGTCTGTGTTGTGGGTATTCACCAAGAGTTCTGATACTGATGCACAGTGCAGTGCACCATGGGTAGGTATCCCAGTGTGGAAGCTGCCACTGTCCAGCCCACTGTCTTTTGGGAAGCTTTGGCAATGCATGGTGGGGCCACAAGTTGAACAGAGGTGACAGGGTGCAAGGGGTCAACTTCCCAGCATGCAACTGTTTCCACCCCATAAAATATCATCTATATCCCATAATTTTTTCAAAACCACATGAATTCACATGGCCTGCCTCGCTACCTGCCATCTCTGGCAGAAATGTGGAGCCTGAACAGCTCTTCACTGTTGTCATAAGGGTTGCAAGCACAGGACATGCAAGCCTCCAGTTTTTGCAGAGCTGCAAGAATAACTGAATAATCAGGGCACATGATGATTTGTTGCAGAACAGATTTCTGTGGGACATAGCGAGAACCAGTTCAAGGTTGTTGGTGGCATTCATGGAACAACTGCAGACATTGCATCGCCGAGAAACAAGCCCTGGCCAATGGGATTGTATCGTAATGCAAGTTTGGGATGATGGGCAGTGGCTTCAGAACTTTTGGATGCACAAGGCCACATTCCCGGATCTGCATGCTGAGCTTGCCCCAGCCCTCCAGCGCAGGGACACCAGAATGGGAGCTGTACTGACAATGGAGAAGCAAGTGGAGATCACACTGTGGAAACTTGCAATGCTAGATTGCTACCTGTCAGTGGGAAATGCGGTTGGAGTTAGAAAATCCACTGTGAGAGCAATTGTCATGCAAGCATGCAGGGCCATTTATCGCCACCTGCTAGGCAAGACTGAGATTCTTGGCAATGTGCTGGACGTAGTGGATGGATATGCAGCAATTGGGTTTCTGAACGGTGGTGGAACAACAGATGGCACACACATCTCTATTTTGGCACTAGACCACCTTGCCACAGAATACATCAACAGAGAGGCTACTTTTCTGTGGTTATGCAAGCACTGGTGGATCACTGGGGATGCTTCACCAAATTTAGTGTGGGTTGATCAGGGAAGGTGCATGACACTTGCACCTTTAAGAACAGAGGACTTTTCAGAAAGCTACAAGCCGGGACTTTTTTTCCTGACTTCCAGAGTACCACTGGCAATGTTGAAATGCCAGTAGTCAGCCTGGGGGACCCAGCCTACCCCTTGCTCCTGTGTGTTGTGTAGCCGTACGTTGGCCAACTTGATAGAAGCAAGGAAAGATTCAACTACCGGCTCAGCAAGTGCAGAATGACTGTGGAATGTCGTATGGGTCGATTGAAGGGATGCTGGCATTGTTTATTCACAAGATTAGATCTCAGAGAGAAAATTATCCTAGTGGTTATGGCTGCTTCCTGTGGCCTGCATAATAGAGGGGGGAAGCAAAGAGAGAAAAATTGCTGCTGGAGTGGAGGGCAGAGAGAGATAGAGTAGCTCTGAGTTTGAACAGCGAGACACCAGGGCTATTAGAAGAGCTCAGTGAAGTGCTCAGTGCAGAGCAATGTGGCTCACAGAGGCTTGGAAGGAGCTCTTTAACAGTGAGCTTCAGTAACACTTAGTGGTATACTCTGCTCTACCTGTCCCTGCAGTTTTGGCGCCTGTTAAGCATTGTATGGTGCTTGATGTACATCTATGAATATAACACTGTCAATGCATTTATTAATTTTGTGGTGCTTGCTGTACATTTATTATTATTACACTGTATTTGTCATTGATCCTATGAGTTATGTCACACTGTACAGTAACAAGTAAGTGGAGGCTTTTGGGACTGCTAGGCACCCTGCAGCATTTGTCGTGAACTAATAAAGATGAATTATGTTCCAAATAATGGAATTTTATTCAGTAACAACATCATTTGAAAAGAAAAATCAGTGCAATATAAAAGGAAAATACGTTTAAAACTCAATAAAGTAATAGAACAGAACTTTTCAAGAGGAAAGAGCATTTATGACCATTTTAGCTACACATACAGCTAGCTTGGCTTTCACAATGTGAAGCCGTCATTGTCCTTAATGTCCCCCGGGGGTGGAGTTGTAGGAGTAGAGACAGGGCCTGTGATACCACGTGGAATGTCAAGTGGTGTGTGAAGGGAGGTGCTACAATGGAGATGTCCATAGACTGCAAAGGGATTTTTGAACATGTAGGTCCACAGGGTCTGCAGAATCTGTGTTTGCTGCTGGAGAAGACCCATTATGTCCTGGTGCGTCTCCCTCTCCTTTTCCGGCTGTGACTCCTGGGCCTTTCTTCTCTCCACTCTGTCCTCCTCCAGGCCCTCTATTCATGGTCTGCTGCAGCACTGGCTTGCAGGACCTCACTGAACATGTCATCCCGAGTCCACATATTTCTCCTCCTTATCTGGTGCAGGCATTCCACAGGTGTGGAGGGGGAACCCTCAAGGCCGCAATAGGGGCAGCTGCAGATAAAACACGGCGCTACCATTGTCAGTATAGTCACAACAGAAAGCAAAAGTTAAGAGTCAGAACTCTCTTCGCTTGCTCCCCAAAGCCAGATGTGCTCATTGGCATGCTTGTGCACGACACCACTCACAGCACCAGCCATGGTGAGTATGGCCTGCCAGAGGCGTGGGAAATGAGGAGAGAATCGCTCAGTTGCATGAAACTGAGTATAGGGCAATGGCACCGAATACTGGCCCCATTTTCCAGAGGTGGGGGGTTTTTTAGCTGATATCTCACTCCTGAGGGTAACAAAGGCAGAGAGAGCACAGCTGCTGCTGCTGGCATCCCGAAGCATCCCTGGCCCATATGCTGTTAACCTCTGTACTGCAGTGGTGCCTGTTGAATTTATCACTGAGACTCCCTTGGGTTGCAATGTGCTGAAGGAGAGAGGCCATTTTATCCTATTTCTGCTGGCTGGTCCAACCTTGTTCCTCTTCTTGGAGGTGCTAGTGTGGACCAGTTATATGGTAACACATGCTTCTTCTGAAGAGTTGAAATGTTCCATGAAAATGAGTTGTTTGCTCTCACTATCTGATCAGAGAACAAGACCTCACCTTTTGAGTTCTTACAACTGGGGCTTGAATCATCTAGTTTCTTTGTGCAATACCTCTTGTTACACCAGCTTGTGTAAGACAAGTTAGGCCATAGCTGTTGGTACAACCAACATGAGACATACCTTGAACACAGGCAGGTTTGTTCTGGTCAGCTACTTACCTCCCCAAGTTGCTTTCCTTGAGCCCCTCTGTAGGCATCCCTTGAACAACTTTGCAGTTATGCATTCTCAAGGTGTAGTTTCTCCATCAGCGCTCCGTTAGCTGCTGAAATGTCAAGTTTAAAGTTCATATAATTTTTACAAAGTCCACCCATATTCCTGATGCTCTCTACATCAACTGGTTAAAAGACAGGAAACAAAGGGTAGGAATAATTATTAGTTTTTAGAATGTAGAGAGGTAAATAGTGGTGTCCTCCAGGGGTCCGTATTGGGCCCAGTCCTTATAACATATTCATAAATTATCTGGAAAAAGGGATAAACAATGAGGTGGCAAAAATTGCAGATGATACAAAACTACTCAAGATAGTTAAGTCCAAAGCAGACTGCGAAGAGCTACAAAGGGATCTCACAAAACTGGATGACTGGGCAACAAAATGGCAGATGACATTCAGTGTTGATAAATGCAAAGTAATGCACACTGGAAAACATAATCTCAATTTGTAGTGAGGGGGCATGGTCTTCCTCCCTGATGGGCAGGAAGAGAGCCGTGACCGCCCCTGATGGGCAGAGCTAGGACACCCATGACTGCCCCGCCGGAAGCAGAGGGACAGGACAGGAATTGGAAATATAAAAGGCAGACCCTCCAGCTCAGTTGAGGCAGAGCTGCCAGAGGAGCAGGACGTTCCTCCCCTACTGCTGGACCTCGGACCCGACAGAGGCCACTACAGTGCTAGAGACCCGGAGGGACTGCCGGAGCTGCCAGGCACCAGGAACACCAAAGAGCTGTTGGGGCTGCCACTTGCCATTTACCCCAGCAAGATGAATGATGACCCCAGAACCCAGGTACCCTCTGAATGGGAGTGTAGGAAGGAGCCCAGGGAAGCCAAATAGGGTTCGGCTTGGTTACTGACTGTAAGCCGGCTAGTGTGTTGTGGCCGGACTTCCCCGCTGACCCAGTGGCGGATGCAGTGGAGTCAGGTGGGCCTGCGTCCCCCATGCCACCCCACCTTTAGTGCAAGAGGCTTGCATTGGTCTGTCGCCCGCCCAAGCTAGGATGCCAGACAGTTTTGCTGTCTGTCCTGCCAGAGAGCTGATCCCCCCTAGACCAGCGTTTCTCAAACTATGTCCGCAGACCCCTGGGGGTCCCTGAGGTACTCCAGGGGGTCCACGGGCCCTGCTGATCAACTCTTCCCCCCTCCCTCCCAGTGCCTCCTTCACTCTGGGGAAGAGCTCCCGGAAGCGGCCAGCACATCCCTGTGGCCCAGGGGGTGGGTAGGGGAGAGTCTCTATGCCCTGCTCCCAGCCCGAGCGCTGACTCCACAGCTCCCATTGGTGGGGAACATCAGCCAATGGGAGCTGTGGGGGAAGAGCCTGTGGGCAGGGTCAGTGCGCGGAGGCTCCCTGGCCCCCCGCCTAGGAGCTGCTGCCAGAGGGATATACTGCTCGCTTTACGGCTCTGCAACCTAAGTAATTAGAGGACTGGAGATAATTGACATCTGAGGAAATATTTTTGAAAAGATATAAGTATGTATAGGTTAGCTAAGTGACTATTCAAAGTGTGTGTGGAGTGGAGGAGATATAAGTCTGCAGCTCTATGAAGGGCATAAGGGAGAGGAGTTGTTGGACATTATACAATAATGTTACAAATGAATATGATACAAATGTTTGATATTTCTGTGCTGAAAAAAGTAACTTTAATTAAACCCAGAAAAAGATTAGTGTGGAGTTTGGAGAAGGGATAATAACAGGAGGGGGGTAAGAGTGGTATTAAAGCAGCCTGTACTTTACTTTTTAGGAGTAGAAGATAATACAAAGGGACATAACTGGTAGTAACTGGCTGAACTTCAGAAGGGAGGAAATTTAAGATGAGAAAAGCTTCTAGATATTAAGATGTTAGTAATTTATTAGTGAAATGGGTAAATGACTGTTGGTACTTTTTTCATTTAGTAATTTCAGGCATTGATGGGCATATGAAAGGATTCAAGACATAGTAAAATTATTCATATAACTGTTTAACTCATTTTGTACTAATTGATTTAAATGCTCCAGGTGTTTCATTATTGTAGAATAAGCATGACTGAAAATAATAGATTTTTGTCAATTAGATTAATTGTTAGTCAAGAGCTTTTCAAATACAATACTGTGAATTGAGCCTTGGGACCCACTTTCTAAATCTCATTAAGTGGCAAATTAATGGCCTGTGTTAATAGTTCAAGTATCTTCTAAATACAAAGAAGCTACTAAATCTGAACTTGGGTAGACTATTTTAGGTTTGGGAATGATTCTTTCTTTAGTGAACTGGACCATAGTCCAGAAATATATTAAACAGTCAAAATGTGAGTTAAGTTTGCAGGATTTTGGCCCAAACCTGAATATAAGGTACTAAATTCTGCTCTTTTAGACTGACATAAATCCATTTGAAAACAAGTGCCAGATTTGATAAATGCTTCACACAAACACAGTTGCCATTGACTTCATGGAGTGCTTTCACACTGACTGCACCATGCTTACCAGGCGGCATGTTAAGAAATAGAATGTACCATGCTTAGAGATCGCATGTGTCAAGGTTCCTCCCCCACTCTGAACTCTAGGGTACAGATGTGGGGACCTGCATGAAAACCTCCTAAGCTTACTTTTACCAGCTTAGGTTAAAACTTCCCCAAGGTACAAATTAATTTTATCCTTTGTCCCTGGATCTCCACTGCCACCACCAAACTCTAACTGGGTTTACTGGGAAACATAGTTTGGACACGTCTTTCCCCCCAAAATCCTCCCAACCCTTGCACCCCACTTCCTGGGAAAGGTTTGGTAAAAATCTTCACCAATTTGCATAGGTGACCACAGACCCAAACCCTTAGATCTGAGAACAATGAAAAAGCATTCAGTTTTCTTACAAGAAGACTTTTAATAGAAGTAAAGAATTCACCTCTGTAAAATCAGGATGGTAGATACCTTACAGGGTAATTAGATTCAAAACATAGAGAATCCCTCTAGGCAAAACCTTAAGTTACAAAAAAGACACACAGACAGAAATAGTCATTCTATTCAGCACAGTTCTTTTCTCAGCCATTTAAAGAAATCATAATCTAACACATACCTAGCTAGATTACTTACTAAAGTTCTAAGACTCCATTCCTGTTCTACCCTGGCAAAAGCAGCATACAGACAGCCACAGATCCTTTGTTTCTCTCCCTCCTCCCAGCTTTTGAAAGTATCTTGTCTCCTCATTGGTCATTTTGGTCAGGTGCCAGCGAGGTTACCTTTAGCTTCTTAACCCTTTACAGGTGAGAGGATTTTTCCTCTGGCCAGGAGGGATTTTAAAGGGGTTTACCCTTCCCTTTATATTTATGACAGCATGTTAGTTATTTAAAAGTTGCGGACATGACAAAAGTGATTCCTGTGCAATGAAACATTATCACAATGCCTATATGTTACCTTTCATCCAAAGATCTCAGAGTTGAGTTGTATATTCCCACTCTCATGTGAGACATGCCCATTTTGTAGAAACAAAGTGAATTTAAAAGAGGTTAACTAAACCCTAAGCCGAAGGTTGTGATTGAAGGATATATTTGAAAAGGAAGGCAGTTTGGCTTGTGATTCTTGATTCCTGGATTCCATTCCTGATTCTGGCACATGCAGTTAGCATAAGTGTGTGACCAAATTGAGTAGCTTTGTCATTTATGAATAAAACACTCATCACAAACGTATGCTGATTAAAACCTTTTTACCTCGCTGATTATTCTGTTTAGGAGCAAATTTTTTAAAAGTGGCCTCTAATTTCAAGTGCTCAGCTTCAGACTGGGTTTCAAAGTTGCTGAACATTCCCAGCTGCCATTAACTTCAACTGGAACTGTGAGTGCTTAGCACCTCTGAAAATTAGACATAAGTATTTGGCCATTCAAAAGTTGCATTGCCTAATATTTAACTTGGAGAAATTCTGTAGCTTGTGTTATGCAGTTGGTGAGTCTTGATAATCATAATGGTCCCTTCTGGCCTTAATATTTATGAAAAAATAAACTGTTTTTGAAAATCTTATTGTAATTATGTCTTACTACTTAGTAATTCCATATTCTTGTGAAGATTGTTAAAAGTAACTTACTGTATTGTTAACAGCTATAATCTGTGTCTGATTTTTGTGCATATGTATCTCTGGGAAGAAATGTGGTTTACAGATTACATTCTTTCAATTTCAGATTTTGTACAGCCATGGCATCCATGCTTCAGGATTCTTCGTTGCTTTTGTTATTTCTCTTGTATTAACATGTGTTGCATTTTTTGCTGTTTACAAAACTAGAAGATTAAAATGGAGTTTCCTCAATAAAAACCAGGTGAGTCATATTTTCTACAATAAAACTTTATCTCATCTTCTCATAAATGGTCTCTCAAAATGGTTTCCAGAGTTAAGAAATGCAGTGACTAGCCTGAAATTTTGAAAAGTTGGCAGTGGAAAGATGAATTGAAATATTGTCAGAATCTCAGCTGATGTAAATCTGTATAGCTCCATTGTGTTTGGCATGGTCAACCTTAGAAGGGAACCTAGGACTGGCCATAATCATCTATCAAATTTTAAAGGTGTTAATCTATGTCTACAGTATGTGTTAAATTGTGTTGAAAAATATATGAATTATTAACACATTTTAAAACATGACCATTTTTCCTAATCTAGACATGCTGATAATAGATAAATAGCTGTTCTTTCCTTGCTTGCAGTGTGGATTTAGCCGGTGGCCTCAAAATTTAACAGTATACTGTAATCTATCAAATGAGTATGAGGGATAATTGATAATTTGATGGCAAGCTATGTAAATGTGTATGGGTTTGAGCAAATGTGAGGTTTATGCCTGGAAGGAGGGAGGTGGTATTAAAGCCAAGCCATACCTCCTTCATACTAACTGCAGGAGTGACTGTGTCTTATTTCCTAAACTGGAAGATTTAACATGATGTTTCTTCTTGGCTCACCTATTGACTTCTACAACTTAAAGCTTTCTCTCTGTTTTTGCTAAATCTCCAGGGTGAATGACTGAATGAAGGCTTTTAGAAAGGTTTGTGGTATATGTAAAGTAGGATTTTTGTTGTTGCGGGGGGAGTGTTTGTGTGTGTGGGGGGGAAGGCTGGCTTGGAGGCTGTTTTATTCCTTCTGTCTGAATTAGGTTTAAATCCAGAAGAGCCCTTTAGCTGTAGTTCCCTGGGGCAAATATTGTACTACAGCAAATCTGGAGGACACCAGATAGGCACCACACTGGGACAAATATACTTCGGAGAATCCTTTGATGCTTTGGGTTTGGTTCAGGACACTAGAACTTGGAGAACAGATTTATTCAACCTAGGGGAAGCTGCTGTTGCCTAAGGGTCTTCCTTAGTTTTTGCTGGTGGGTATGGTGCTTGCTGCTATCTGCTATAAAATGGCTACTTTCATCACACGTTGTCTGAAGTATTCATTTTAGTCTGAGACTGACTGACTGAAGGGGATAGGGAGTTGCCCAACACTACAGTCCAGTGGGAGGAGGGTGACACAGGGAGGGCATACCTTAGATGGGACGCAGAAAAACTGTATGGGAAAAGTACAGTAGTACTTCAGAGTTACAGACACCTCGGGAACGCAGTTTGGGCTTCAGATCCAGCAGCTGAGCAATCTAGTCAGCCCCAGCATGAGTTTGCAGGCTTGTCCCTCTGTGTGTGTGTGTGTGTGTGTGTGTGTGTTGTCCCCCTCCCCGTGCTGCTCCTGGTCTGCTGTCTCAGGCTGCCTGGGGCTGGCAGCCCCAGTGTCTCATTGTAAGTGGCTGCCCCACGAGTGGGAGTTGGGTGGGGACAGGTAGCCCAGATGTGCCTACCTGTAAGACGCAATAGAGGCACAGTACAATACTTGCTTTGTTTTTTTAATCTCTGCTGCTGCCTGATTGGTTACTTCCGGTTTCACAGGCTGTCCGGTTGCCAGGTCAGTCTGTAATTCTGGTGTTCGTATCTTTGAGGTTAGAATCATAGAATCATAGAATATCAGGGTTGGAAGGGACCCCAGAAGGTCATCTAGTCCAACCCCCTGCTCAAAGCAGGACCAAGTCCCAGTTAAATCATCCCAGCCAGGGCTTTGTCAAGCCTGACCTTAAAAACCTGTAAGGAAGGAGATTCTACCACCTCCCTAGGTAACGCATTCCAGTGTTTCACCACCCTCTTAGTGAAAAAGTTTTTCCTAATATCCAATCTAAACCTCCCCCATTGCAACTTGAGACCATTACTCCTCGTTCTGTCATCTGCTACCATTGAGAACAGTCTAGAGCCATCCTCTTTGGAACCCCCTTTCAGGTAGTTGAAAGCAGCTATCAAATCCCCCCTCATTCTTCTCTTCTGCAGACTAAACAATCCCAGCTCCCTCAGCCTCTCCTCATAAGTCATGTGCTCTAGACCCCTAATCATTTTTGTTGCCCTTCGCTGGACTCTTTCCAATTTATCCACATCCTTCTTGTAGTGTGGGGCCCAAAACTGGACACAGTACTCCAGATGAGGCCTCACCAGTGTCGAATAGAGGGGAACGATCACGTCCCTCGATCTGCTCGCTATGCCCCTACTTATACATCCCAAAATGCCATTGGCCTTCTTGGCAACAAGGGCACACTGCTGACTCATATCCAGCTTCTCGTCCACTGTCACCCCTAGGTCCTTTTCCGCAGAACTGCTGCCTAGCCATTCAGTCCCTAGTCTGTAGCGGTGCATTGGGTTCTTCCGTCCTAAGTGCAGGACCCTGCACTTATCCTTATTGAACCTCATCAGATTTCTTTTGGCCCAATCCTCCAATTTGTCTAGGTCCTTCTGTATCCTATCCCTCCCCTCCAGCGTATCTACCACTCCTCCCAGTTTAGTATCATCCGCAAATTTGCTGAGAGTGCAATCCACACCATCCTCCAGATCATTTATGAAGATATTGAACAAAACCGGCCCCAGGACCGACCCCTGGGGCACTCCACTTGACACCGGCTGCCAACTAGACATGGAGCCATTGATCACTACCCGTTGAGCCCGACAATCTAGCCAGCTTTCTACCCACCTTATAGTGCATTCATCCAGCCCATACTTCCTTAACTTGCTGACAAGAATGCTGTGGGAGACCGTGTCAAAAGCTTTGCTAAAGTCAAGAAACAATACATCCACTGCTTTCCCTTCATCCACAGAACCAGTAATCTCATCATAAAAGGCGATTAGATTAGTCAGGCATGACCTTCCCTTGGTGAATCCATGCTGACTGTTCCTGATCACTTTCCTCTCCTCTAAGTGCTTCAGGATTGATTCTTTGAGGACCTGCTCCATGATTTTTCCAGGGACTGAGGTGAGGCTGACTGGCCTGTAGTTCCCAGGATCCTCCTTCTTCCCTTTTTTAAAGATGGGCACTACATTAGCCTTTTTCCAGTCATCCGGGACTTCCCCCGTTCGCCACGAGTTTTCAAAGATAATGGCCAAGGGCTCTGCAATCACAGCCGCCAATTCCTTCAGCACTCTCGGATGCAATTCGTCCGGCCCCATGGACTTGTGCACGTCCAGCTTTTCTAAATAGTCCCTAACCACCTCTATCTCTACAGAGGGCTGGCCATCTCTTCCCCATTTTGTGATGCCCAGCGCAGCAGTCTGGGAGCTGACCTTGTTAGTGAAAACAGAGGCAAAAAAAGCATTGAGTACATTAGCTTTTTCCACATCCTCTGTCACTAGGTTGCCTCCCTCATTCAGTAAGGGGCCCACACTTTCCTTGGCTTTCTTCTTGTTGCCAACATACCTGAAGAAACCCTTCTTGTTACTCTTGACATCTCTTGCTAGCTGCAGCTCCAGGTGCGATTTGGCCCTCCTGATATCTTTCCTACATGCCCGAGCAATATTTTTATACTCTTCCCTGGTCATATGTCCAACCTTCCACTTCTTGTAAGCTTCTTTTTTATGTTTAAGATCCGCTAGGATTTCACCATTAAGCCAAGCTGGTCGCCTGCCATATTTACTATTCTTTCGACTCATCGGGATGGTTTGTCCCTGTAACCTCAACAGGGATTCCTTGAAATACAGCCAGCTCTCCTGGACTCCCTTCCCCTTCATGTTAGTCCCCCAGGGGATCCTGGCCATCTGTTCCCTGAGGGAGTCGAAGTCTGCTTTCCTGAAGTCCAGGGTCCGTATCCTGCTGCTTACCTTCCTTCCCTGCGTCAGGATCCTGAACTCAACCAACTCATGGTCACTGCCTCCCAGATTCCCATCCACTTTTGCTTCCCCCACTAATTCTACCTGGTTTGTGAGCAGCAGGTCAAGAAAAGCGCCCCCCCTAGTTGGCTCCCCTAGCACTTGCACCAGGAAATTGTCCCCTACGCTTTCCAAAAACTTCCTGGATTGTCTATGCACCGCTGTATTGCTCTCCCAGCAGATATCAGGAAAATTAAAGTCACCCATGAGAATCAGGGCATGCGATCTAGTAGCTTCCGTGAGTTGCCGGAAGAAAGCCTCATCCACCTCATCCCCCTGGTCCGGTGGTCTATAGCAGACTCCCACCACTACATCACTCTTGTTGCACACACTTCTAAACTTAATCCAGAGACACTCAGGTTTTTCCACAGTTTCGTACCGGAGCTCTGAGCAGTCATACTGCTCCCTTACATACAGTGCTACTCCCCCACCTTTTCTGCCCTGCCTGTCCTTCCTAAACAGTTTATAACCATCCATGACTGTACTCCAGTCATGTGAGTTATCCCACCAAGTCTCTGTTACTCCAATCACGTCATAGTTCCTTGACATCACCAGGACCTCCAGTTCTCCCTGCTTGTTTCCAAGGCTTTGTGCATTTGTATATAAGCACTTGAGATAACCTGTTGATCGCCCCTCATTCCCAGTATGAGGCAGGAGCCCTCCCCTCACAGACATTCCTGCCTGTGCTTCCTCCCGGAATCCCGCTTTCCCACTTAGGTTCCACTTTTCCCACCCAGGTTCTACTGTAGGTGATTTGAGACTCCTGTTCTTGGGGGCAGAAGTTCTGGGAAGTGTTCCAGTGCAGCATATCAAATTTCAAAGGCCCAGAGGGCCTACCTGGCACCAGTTTATTTTGCTGAATACCTGTATGTACTTTGATTTGTACAAATGTGCAATATTTATTTCCCTTGTCTTAGTGAAAATGACTGCGGGCCTTGCAACCTTGTTTTTTTAACTAACCATTCTTAAAGGCAAAATGTAAAGCAAAAAATAATTAATTTTAAAAAATCCCCTTTCTCCTTCTTTGTGATATACAAAGAATGTCTCAATCTCTTTTTAAGTTGTTTTGTTCTACTTTTCACCATTTACTGTAATTATTTAAATTAAAATATTAGGTTTTCATGACCCTCTCTTTGCTCAAGGATCTTGGCAGGATCTTTGAAGGACCTGGTTAGTGACGTTTCATAATGCTGGAACCTCTCCATCTGCCAAAAGAAGGGCTTGTCTACCCATCACGGCAATGCACATTGGAAGGGTGTGAATTCTGAAGCACACCAGTGTGCTGCGCACTAACTGGCCCATGTAGACCTTGCTGGGCCACACTAAAATGTCCCAATGCATGTTAACATAGTTGAGGCCTACATGGGCCAGTTAGTGCAAAACATGCAGTGTGCGTTAGAATTCACACCCCCTAGTGCACATTACTGCACACTGTAGGCAAGCCCTACAGTTTGTCTACACTTGCACTGTACCCTGGGTCCATGTACTGCTAGAACATGTACCCCATACCAATGCCAAGTGTCCTCATATGCTATGCTGGGCACAGGTATATGCTTGTATCCACACAGCCCATTTTTGGTATGCAGTCGTAGCACTGCCATTTCCAGGTAGTATCCCAGAGTCCTGTGCGTCACAGGAGACACTCTGGGAATCGCCTTGCTGCGTGTTGCTGGTCCTGTACGCCTCCTTCACATGTTCGTTGATGGCAGTTCCCGATCATCTCTTCCTTCTGCCTAACTGTGTTGAAGAAATTAAGCAAGTCCATGATGATGTAGTTCTGCTCCTGTTCTCAGGACAGATGGTTATGTGGTGCAGTACCGGATTCTTAACGGAATGGGTTCAGAAAAATCGGAGATGACAAAGACAGCGGACTGAGAGAGTGAATGTAAATCCACTGGGGTCCCATGGAACAGATGCTTTGCATGGTGGGAAAGCAATGGTATTCCCATGGGTGGACCTCCACTTGGGGCCTTGGAGAAACAGCATGGTATGTGGGACCACATCATCGTGGAAACCTGTGATGACGACCTGTGGCTGCAGACCTTCATGGAATTGTATGAGCATCTTGCACCAACCTTCCAGCACCAGACCATTTGATTTTGGAAACCCATACCAGTGCAGAAGCTGATGGCTATTGCCTTAGAAAGCCGGAAACAGCTGATAGCTACCTGTCAGTTCCCAGCCCAGTGAGGGGTTTTGGGTGCCAGTTGAGTATGTAGTACTAGGCATCCAGCATGCTCTTCCCGGTGAGGTGGTGGGTGGGATTTGTAGCCTGGGCAGCAGCTGGATGAGGAGGAGAAGCTGCCCAATTCCAGAGAGGAGCAACAGCCATGGTGGCAGCAGGCCCCGAAAACGTTCTATCACCAGTTGTACCAGGGAGTGCATGGTCCCATTCCCTCTGGGCATACTCCTGCTCCATGAACTGATTTGTGAGTGCCTCCTCCTGCCTAAGAACCCAATCCTCCCTTGCCCTAAAGCACTCAAATTACTCCTGACTCCTCCTGTCAGTGCCAATGAGCAGGTCTTCCGGGATCCTTCTCAGTCTTCCTCTGCTATCTCTGCAGTGCCACTCCTGCCCTCCTGGTGGAGTGGGTTCCCTGTTGGCATTGGAATGTCCTTGCAAGTCAAACACAAGCCTAGCATTCTCTGTCATTTCTCCTTTGAAGGAACCTAAGAACTCCCCCGCCACGTATCATAGCTTTGCTGCCTAAGGCCACAATATTGATACTTTTTAGCATCCCAGAAATGCCTCCATCCTTCAGACTATTTTTGTAGCCCACCAGGAACCAGCTAAGCCTAAAAGTGAAGTACAGTTGTTAAAATGTTGCACGGTTTACAGTGCATCAAGGGGCTAATTGGGGTGGGGTTCGGTGCCTAGTTACCTATTTCTTCATTAAAGGCTGGCCATCATTTGGAGAACATAAGTGTTCAAGGTACCAGAATGGAAAAAAGAACTTCTTCCAGTCCTGTGGAGGACACCTAGCCACCAGTGCTGGAGAGATGTTCCTGCTGATGGTCAACGCTATACGTATTGCTCAATGGAGAGATGTGATGAGCTACGAAGGTGGACCAAGTACATTTGTCCTTTCGTTAAACCTGAAGAACCAGCTTGAATTTCTTCTAGACTGAAAATTTGCTGAATTATGCTTACAGGACTGGGAGGCAATTCGAGAGGAAATTGACCATATTCTCAGCTAGTGGAAGAGGTACAAAGAACCACAGAGAATGTCAACACATCCCCCCAACCTCCGCTTCATTACCAGAAAGTCTTGGCTCCTGTGTCCAGTGAACAGTATTTGAAAGGAACATGGAAACATAGCACCACAAGTGTATTTTCTTCCCAGAACTTTTGGATTAGAACCACAAGCCAGTTGTCTCTACATTGCTAAGGGATGAGGTGCTGTGTTTGTGGAACCATGGGAGCGGATGCTTCAGCCACCCACCCCCACTTCTCCTGGCTTCTGCAGAGTAGCTCAGCACAGAGAGAGGCCACACACCAGGGTCTGGGAACAGTAATAAATATTTGCAGTGGTCACAGGGAGAATGGAACACACTGACTTTCCTCAGACAAACAAACAGTTCCGTTTCCCTTCCCAGACCTAGGCAGGCCCTTGCCAACCCTCCCACCCCCACACTCTCCTGTTTGGAAGGGGAAGAAAAGAGGAGGTGGAGAAGGAGGTGGTTTGGGGTCTTTGGACAATCATAAATGTCATAAAATGATTCTTTACCCACCAGCAGAGGTGAAAGTAAGCTGGTATGTCCCTGTACAGCTACCGGCAAGAGCCGGAGCATTGTACTGGGGCAGCCCGGCTTCCCCAGGGGGCAGTTTAAAGGGCTTGGGGCTCCGAGCAGTGGCTGAAGCCCCAGGCCCTTTAAACTGCCTCCAGACTGGTTGGAGCCCTGGGATAGCGGCTGCGGGGCTCTGGCAGATATTTAAAGGGCCCGGGGCTCCTCTGCTTCTACCGCCCCAGCCCTTTAAATAGCCACCGGAGCCCCACTGCCGCTACTCCAGGGCTCTGGGGGCTATTTAAAGGACCGGGGCGGTAGAAGCAGGGGAGCCACATGCCCTTTAAATAGCCCCCAGAGCTCTGGGGTAGTGGGGGCTCCAGGGGCTATTTAAAGGGCCAGGGCTCCAGCTGCCTCTGCCACCCTAGTCCTTTAAATAGCCGCTGGAGCCCTGCCACTACCCCAGGGCTCCGGCGGCTAATTAAAGGACCGGGGCAGTAGAAGCAGGGGAGCCCTGGGCCCTTTAAGTAGCCCACGGAGCCCTGGGCTGCTGCTGCTACCCTTGGGGGGGGGGGGGCACTTACCTTACAGGGTGGGCTGGGGCTGGCTCTGACCCCCTCAGCCCCTCCCCTTCCACCCTAGGCCCCGCCCCTTCCGGGGGCCAGAGCTGGCCCCAGCGTACTGGTAAGTCACTGGACTTACTTTCACCCCTGCCCACCAGGTCCCCTCTTTCCCTCCCTTTTCCCCTCTGGTCCATGTGGCCCAATGACTGTCGCTGTTCAGACGCAGGGGCACAGTGACTGCATATTAATAATCTGTTATAGCTTCCGCTAAATGCTTTATGATGGTTCATGGGTTTTCAATAAAATCATTGATTTTACAGCTGTCTTGCTTGGGGGCCATGTCGTGGTAGAGCATGGGTGGGGCGTGGTGTGGGGGCTGGCTTCAGGTGTGTATTACCAGAGCAAGAGAGGCTATTTCCAGGGAATAAATCCTTACCAGCCTTGGATTCTGATTCCTGCTGCAGCTTGGGGCTCCTTTGGGGGGGTGGGGTGGGGTGTGGGGCGGCTTCCTCAATCGGGTCCACCCGGTAAAGGTGCAGAATAATGTGCTCCTCTTCCTCGGAGGTCCCTGCTGCCTCCTCACCCTGCCCCTGCCTGGCATCCACTCGTACAATGAGGCTAGCGGGATTGAGGAAACGGTCATGATTTACTGTAGTCTCAGTTCTCTCAGCCTTGGAGAGCACCCAGGCCAGGCACCAGTGGAGGCGTATATACCCACACACCTCATGCATGCTAGCTTTCCTGCACTATGCTATCTTTCAGGACTGTGCTTCAGGGCTTCAGATGTGAACAATAGGGGTGAAATATGGAACAACAACGCACATGTACCAGGTACAGTTGCAACTGTAGACATACATTTAGACTAAGGTTCACCTGGAGATGATGATCTGATATTTCAAATATAATCCTCCACATTACAGAATAAACCTTCAAGAAAAAAGTATGCAAAGCCATCTTTATATATCAGAAAGGAGCAGCAAAGGGAGGGAGGGAGGGAACAATGTACTGTTATTTTGTCTTTGCAGTTCACCTTTTCTAAACCATTCTTTCAGTGTCTTTTTTTGAATTTTTGTGTCTCGTAAGCTTCTGCTGGAAGAGTTCTGCAAGTGGTACAGAGAAGGATGGGCATGTGTCCTATTTATATTTACAATAAATACTGCATTTATTATAAAATAATGGCTTATTAAGAGAAAGAAAGTTCCATACGTATCAGTGTGCACCGTGTTTGAAAAACGGCTCTATTAAACTTTTTCATTTCTCTTAATTCAGAAGAAATCACAGTAAGTGCAAATAGCTCACGTCAGTCTCCCTTTTACGAATAAGGCTTGATGCTGAAATCATAAAAGTGTAGCAGAATCGTCCCAGCACCAGAGGTTTATAAAGGTTTTCTTGTCTGGTGAATTTATTAATCCTTAATCTCAAGGGAATCCATAGATACTGTATACTATCTGAACCGCTTTTCCTCTTCCATAGAATCATGTGCTAACTTCTGTTGATGGAAGCAAGCTACACAGAGATCTTCTTTAGGTTTGGGGAAGAAGAGCTTTGTGTGGCTCCAAAACTTGTCTCATCCACTTACAGAAGTTGGCCCATTTGAAAGATACTACCTCAGCAACCTTTCCACATCAAATGCCTGGTATCCTGGGACCAACATGAGTACAACAACACTGCAAACATAGAATTATGTGTGATTTTGTTCAACAAGTCTATTTAAAAGGTTGTATGTACCATAATACAAATAGAATGGTCCTAGAGATTTGGAATGGAAAATAATTCACTGAGGCTGGTCCAAAGGCTATTGAAGCCAATGGATAGACTCCTATTGACTTCAGTGGGCTTTGGCCCAAAATTTTAAAGCTGTTTAGGTGTTGCTGTGCTTAGCATTGCAATGCCTAACTGATTTAGGAGCCTAAGAGCTAAGAGCCTAAATTCCATTGATTGTTTTAATCATTTAGGTTCCTGCTCAGTTATATACCAAAACATAGCATCCACACAAACTCCTGTTGAAGTAAATGGGAGTCTTTCCACTGACAACAATAGGAGTTGTATCCACACTAAGGGTTGATCTGCTATAATATAACGTTTCTTTTTTGTGTTTACTTAGGAGATACGATATGATCCTACTCTAGATCGCAAACTGGAATATTCACAGTTGAATTCGGGAGATCCATTTAATGAAGATATCATTATGAATGACCAAATCATTGAGATACTGGCTTTTGAAGACTCAGGGAACATGCTTCAAGCTTTAGAAGAGTAAGAAGTCACTATTATTGCATTATACTTCATATCAACAAAATGTGTCATAAAGATGATACTGAATATCTGCCCTGTAGTTCTCTCTGATGGAGTCTCTTCAGACACACGTCTGCACTACCTGAAGCTGTTGACCCCTTTAATAAAGGGGCATCCATGGTAACTAATACAGGCATATTGTACATTGCCTTATATATAGAAATTGCAGCTCAATCTAGATCCTATGCACATGTTTTCTGAGTCAAACACACTGTAAGGGCTCGTCTACATGGCAAGTTAGTGCATTGCAAGCCAGGGTGTGAATCTACAGTGCACTAGTTTGCTCTGCACTAAATGGCCTCATGCACCCTACCGCACACTGGAGGTTCTATAGTACGCTTTGATGTACTCCCATGAAACGTTTACTGTGCCTGTCGCAGGGTCCATGGTGAAGGGGGTGCTGTCTTTCAGTTATTAAAAATCCTATCATCCTTCTCATCCGCCCAAGAGCAGTGGATTTAGCTTGGGTGTCCAGACAAATTCCAAATAAGGTGATGACACTCTGTTAACCTAAAGTTTACAGTGCACATAGTGAGGGGCAAGGTAGTGTGCGATGGATTCACACCTTGGCTTACGGCGCCCAAACTCCCTGTGTAGGCAAGCCCTTCGTTAAGCTGCTAAAAGAACAAATCCACTATTTCTGGTCTCAGCCCCTTAAGTGTTCACCATGCCAAAGGGCACTTTTCTGAGCACAGGAAAATGTAGTAGAGAGTCTGTTCTGTTATTCTTGAGCACATTTTGCCTTTAGAACAGCCTGGCCTTGTTCCTACACAGAAAAAGGATGTGCTCTGGGTTCATATATATTTGTGCAGCAGTATTTCTTGGAAAAATTTTTTTTTAACGTTCATGGGCCTTTAAATACCTGGATCAGAATCTAAAGAGCAACAATTTGCAGCTTTCAAAGGAAAATATTGTGTTTGTGGAGTCAGAAAAGGCAGTAGACAACAGCTAGGAATCCTGCTTATTTTGTTGAAAGGGAGGTCAGGATTATATGACAGACACACAGCTATTAAAGGTCATTTCTTTTCTCTGGCAGAACTTGAAAAAGGTCTGTTGTGAGAACAGAGTGGATTTGTTTGTGCAATCTCATGATGACCTTCCTGAAAGTCAAGTGGCAGGTAATATTCTGCAAATAGAAAATAAAAATGGAATAATGTCTGTAAAAACCAAAAGCAAAGTTATGAGAGTGCTGGAATATTGATACTTTGGCAGGGAAGGGTTCTGTTCTTTTTCTAAAAAGTTACAAAATCCTAATGAGCAGTATCATTGCCTTTCTTATATTTTGATTCAGATTGAAAAAGGAAGTGAAATAAATGAAACCTTGACTTGTGTAATGCAGTGATAATGTGGATACTCATCCCTGTAAATTGCACAGCAGGTCTTGTCTTTTCTAGCTATATAGTAACTTAGATTATTTTTTCAGAAAATTGCTGTGTGATTGTTAAGAGTAGCAGGATCAAATATCTTTGTAGCTCATTTTAGGTTTAGTATATTTCATTTGGAAATGAGAAATATTTGGCTAATTTGAAAAAGAAAGTAGACTCTTTAATGTCTTACTCCTCAGATATAAAGTATCTGAGAAAGGTAAATATTCTTGCAAATGGGAATGTTTGTGTAACTAGAATCATACAGTGGATTAAAGCCTCAGTTTGTGTACATTACTTAGGAATGTGCTATTTTAATATTCTTCATTGGCTTAAACAAATCTTTGTCTGTCTTTGCCATTCACCTCTTTCCTCCCAAATTATTTTTCTTATTCTCCCTTCCATTTCTATGTTCTTATAGCTGCACTCCCTGATTTATCTCTCCCGTTGCCCAACATCCTTCCCCAGGTGGACAGTTTGAATCTCTATAATTATTTTAACTGGGTTTTTTTATCATAGTGTTTAAGAAAAGTGTTTTACAACAATAGTAGAGTTATTATACAGAGCTCTGTCCATGTAGTTAAGCTCCATTGGACCAGAGGAGGTCTTCTAAGAAGTCCTTGTGACAGGCTCTTTGGAGTGATGGTTGGTCACAGGGCAGACTATGCAGGTAAATCATGTAAGTGACTTAATACCCAATGTAACTTAGGTGCCTAAGTCATGGAGGTGATTTTGAAAATATTACCCTGCAAGTGGTGGGTGAGTTGGCAATCGATTTTAAAACAAAAGTGCAAAGAATGCCCTGCCCTCTGAAGATCCAACAAGAAAATAACAGGGTTTGCTCCAGCCATAGTGCCTAAAATAACAGCGGGGAAAGGCCTTTGCAAGTTAAAAGAACCAATGTGGAAAGGTTTGGTCTTCTCTAGCTGCTGTACTGTATCTCCACATATGCCAAACACATACATACACTCCATACCTGCACACATACATACACAACCTGCCTTTCAGGTAGCTGGCTGCCTGCTGCCGACTAGACCCTTTGGCATTTCTTTGGGGAGCACGTATGGATCCATATATCCCAGTTGATAAGCCTTCGCTTGATGGTTTGGGGAATTCCTGTCACTTTACTGTATAGAGTCTTAGGATTCTAATATGCTTCACAAACTTTATTAACTAATTTATACAGCATATAAACTCCATTGGAATCACTTTGGTTCCCACAAGTGCACAGCAGCCCCCTCTGGGGTGAAACAGAGCATCAGTTTATGAGCACACATCAACCCAGCATAACAGGTGAGGGCCATAAGTGAAGAAGGCTTTCTTTGAATGAAATGGCACTGTAAACTTTAGGTTAACAGAGTGTCATTACCTAATTTGGAATTTGTCTGAACACCCAAGCTAAATCCACTGCTCTTGGGCGGATGAGAAGGATGATAGGATTTTTAATAACTGAAAGACAGCACCCTTTGGCAACAGAATTCTCCTCTAATAGCCTTCTGGAGCACTGGTTCTGTATCATCTCAGAGGACAGAGTGCCTCATTAATAAATCACCAACCTTGTCATACCTGTTTTTTTCCCAGGAGCTCTCTCATCCACGTATTGATCCAGCCAGTGCTTGCTTTCCTAATCTCTGATAATCTCACAGTGGAGGAATTATGGCTGTTGACAATGTCCCACATCATCCTTTTATGGAATCAATCTTATTGTCTGCAGTTGACAGTATGGATATTCTCTGTGGAGTTTAGGGGATTTTTTGGAAAAGAGAGGGGATTTGTATGGGATTTCATTGGTTTCTTTTTAACAAAACTGCCACTAGCTAACCAGCATTTCCCTGCGGGGGAAAGCAGGACAGACTCTATATTCCCTAAAGGGAAATTATGAAAGAACTTCTACTTTTGTCAGTTGCTACCAAAATAACTTCCCCCATTATTTTAGATTAAGTGCTTTTTCTCTTTAATTGTGTTCAATTTCTTCATGCATCTTTTGATAGGTATAGCATATTCCATTTCTTTAATTAAAACAAGATGCCCACCAGGGCATGTTGTAGCATTTTGTGTCTCATGAGCCAATATTATACTTCTGTTCTATGAACTATAATCTTATATTATGATATGAAAATGGTCAAAGAAATAGAGAATTCTCTGTGATAAAAATTAACAAACTTCAACAAAAATCTCATTTGGAGATAGGAAGCAAACTCTGATTTTATGCTTATTTCTTCTGATAGGTCTATCTTGAGGAGGCTTCCTGTATCTAACACATTGATCTATTCTGGAGTAAGGATCTTTTGTTTTAAATAAGTTTATTTTTAAAGTGGCCTGTATTATCCAAGAAATCCATGTTTTGAAAGAAACAGACTGCTCCAAGTAGATAGAGAAAATTAGATTTTCCTGCCCACTTCCTCTGTTTCATTTGGGGTTCAGAGGAAAAAGAGAAGTACCAAATATCTGAATAAATTAAACGGTGAGAGAAGAGATGAATTTTTCAGTGGCAAACTTAAATGATTTAGTGCGAGTTTCAATTAAGCAATGCTAGCCTTTTCTTGTCAACTTGCTATCTCTGTTTAACCTCATAGACTTTAAGGCCAGAAGGGACCATCATGGTCATCTAGTCTGACCTCCTGCACATTGCAGGCCATGGAAATTCACCCATGTGCTCCTGTAATAGACCCATCACCTCTGGCTGAGTTACTGAAGTCCTCAAATCTTGATTAAAGACTTCAAGTGACAGAGACTCCACCATTTACTCTAGTCCAAACCAGTGAGTGACACAGGCCCCATGCTGCAGAGGAAGGTAAAAAACCTACAGGATCTCTGCCTGGGGGAAAATTCCTTCCCAGCCTCAAATATGGTGATCAGTTGTACCATAAGTATGTGGACAAAACCCACCAGCCAGATGTCATCAGATGTTTGGCTGCGTGCATGTGTTCTCTCTGCAGGCTGTACTGACTCTGGCCAGATAGCCCGTACAGCAGGCTCCGACCAAACTGCCCAGTAAAGCCACAGTTTTCAGTGAAGGCAGTTGGTCAAGTTTATTGTCAACGAAGCCCGAACCTAGTGCCGTGGCTCAATGGTTCAGGTATGCTAAGACATATATGCCCGTTGCAATGGACTAGCTCAGTTTGTGGCTGGACTTTCCACTATCCCCTAGCCACCCAAAGACGCTCTCTCTGAGACTCCACTTTATACGTCAATACCAACAAGTTATGTACTGCCCCTCTGACATAGCCGGTTACCATCCATCACCTTATATATTTCTATCCATCACACTGTCATCCTGACCTTATCTTTAGGATGGGTCAGCCTGTTCCTGTTCTCTTTAGGGAATGTGTTGGTATCGAGGTGTTCTGATACCACCCTTCTGGAATGTGTTTGCGTCAGTGCTCCGGGCCTCGCACCTCTGAGGAATGTGTGTTTTTGCAATATCAGCCCTGTTACTCATCATCCCGGAAAAGCATAATGCATGGACTGGAGATGACCCAGTGGACTAAACACTGTTATGCGGTCACCTTATTTTACCACCAATACATTCATGCCCCATCTGTCCCTTGGTCTGCACAATCGCTTGTATGACTGATGGACAGATTTTATTTGCCAATTGTGTCTAGTCCCTTATGGTGAGCCTGGGAATGTTAGGCCTGGGACTTTGAGGAATGTAGTTTTATGATTGAGCCTTGGGGACACACCCAGATAATTAATACAGCTAAGTAATATGGCTATGTTGTGTATATATTTGTAGTGTATATGGGTATATATGTATAGTATGTATGTGTACATAGGACACCACCTTATTTCCAAGCATAACAATGTTTTTCCAGTCTGGGGTTGTAGTCTTTCCCTTTCACTTTGGTGCTGCAGATAGCAACACACTCCCGTTAGGGCAATTACAGTTATCACCTGCATCCTCATTAGTAGTAGACTGAGTGTTTGAAATACTGGGATAGGCATTGTTATAGTGTGTCCCACAGTGCTACGTTTCTGAAAAGTAAAACAGAAATTTGAATAGTGACATTACAAATGAGGCCTTTATATATAAATGTTTTGTAATTAGTTGTTACACAGTACTGTCCATTCATGTTATAGGTTACCCTTACTGCTGGTTGTCATCTTCTGATAAACTTCACAAGGCAGGAAGCAGGAATGTTTAGCTTCTCTGTTCCATGGGTTGCATTGTTCTGTGATACACCAGTCGTTGACGTAGATCCAGGTGTTTCTTATGGATGCTGTCTTCCAGATAACCTACTGAATGGACAGTAGCCAATTTATTAAATATTGCTGTGTCAGGATTTAACGTTGGTATCCAGACACTGAACAAGATTGTTTTGAATAATGTGTGCCTTACTTAAGATGCAGTGTCACTGACCCAAGTTATGTCTAAAAGGGAATTTATTTACCCAATTTGTAGTTACTGTGTAACTTAATTATTTTACCAGGTTTTTTTTCTTGCCTTCATGTTGTACGCTGCCATTCATTTCTTGATTTTTATTTGTGTGTTGGTTAAACAGTTTAGCAATCTTATGCACAGTGTAAATGTTGTACAGCAATAATACAACAATAATAAAGCAATACAGCAATAATACAATTGCTTTTAAACAGTAGCCAAATTCAAATTAAATGACAGTTTAATCTGGTCCAGCTCATGACTTCTAGCTGATTGCCAACTTAATTGTCCCTGTATGGTAGACTGAGGTGTAGTTGACCAGTGTGTTGTTTACAAAGCACTTCATTTTTATTTTCTTAATGACTGGGGGTTTCTTTACCGTGTACTGATATCTTTTGCTGTCTTCAGGGTATGATATTTTCTGGTGTCTTTGGTCTGTGGGATGCAACCTTAAACATTCTCTTGACGATTTTTGTGACCAATGATAAATATCAGTGTACAGCTACAGAAATTAATACTAGGATAGAATATTAAAGTTGGGCAGTCCAGTTCAAGGATGGAGATTTAAAAAGCTGAAAATAGAGCGATCGCATTTGTGTTTTACTACTGAACTGTCACAGCTGCAATTCCAATGGACTTTATACTGAAAATGAATGTCTTCTTTGCACCAAATTAAAACAAAAAACAAATTCTAGTTACTTAGGGGTCTGATTCTCCACTGCTTTATTTATTTGTATTACGGTGGCATCTAAGAACCCTTACGCCTTGTGTTGTTGTACTGCTGCGAAGTGGGTACGTAATGCTACCAAATTAGAAGGGCTGAGTTTTACACCACTCTGCGTATCAGTAAATGGCTATGCAAGATGTACGGCAGTGGAGAATCAGGCTGTACTTGTATAACAGGAACTGGCAAATAGGCTGATATTCAGAATTGGGGTGAAATTCATATATGGGGTCATATTTTGATGAAACACGCATAACTTTTGTGTGCATCTTATTCCCCACCTGGGGAGCCCATCCCCTGTCCAGGGAGGAAGACATGAGCTAGTTCTGGGTTAGAGAGCAATTTAACTAGATGTTTCTCAGCTCCAAGCATCTTGGGCCCAATCCAAGTGAAGTCATTGAGAATTTTGCTATTGACTTCATTGAAAGCAGGATATGCAGGAGCAAGTGCATAGCTTTTATTCATGTGTACAGGAGATGGCCTACTCTTAAGCCCCGCTCTTACGAGCAGGTCTAAGGCTCCCTGACCTAGGACTAGCTTTGTCATTATTCCCTGCCAAAAGATGGGGTATTCAGGTAGGGAATTTGTCTTCTCAGGGATGGGCTGTAGGTAGCATGAATATTAGCCAGTATGTTTTCAGCTTGCCAGAAATATGGCCTACATTCATTGTATTCAGATTTGGTTCATTGATCCATTCTCTGTGTGTGACTCTGTCTGTCTGTCTACACATATACACCTGTCATAGTTATTCATGTTTTCCTCTCAATTTGTATTGGAATGGACTTGGTGTTTTGTTCGCAGTCTATACACAGCTGAGGAGATGGTTCAGGAGTTCATAAATGGCAGAGTTTTTTGGTCTTTTGTAACTACCGTGTCAAATAAGCGTGGTATAAATAAACTAGGAGCACTAGATCAGTATTTATATTTCGGAAAATCTTTGGAATATGGACATGTTGCAAAGTCAAGAGAATAACTTTGAGAACCAAACTTATTTTTAATATTTCATCAAGACATTTCATAGGTACTTATTTATATGTAATTCATAGGTACTTATCTAGTTTGGTGATCTGTCATATCCTGGATGCCCATTATAAGATGTGCCACTAATATGGTTGCTTTGCATTCTCAGTAGATCCCTTCCTGCTTATATTTCCAAGTGCTAGATCATTGGCAGTGAATGCTAACTAGAGGAAACTTAATAAACTGTATGTATGTTAAAAAAAAAACAAGGAGTACTTGTGGCACCTTAGAGACTAACAAATATGTGTGTTGTAATAGTATGCAGTAGGAAATCATGTTCAGAATTGTTGTAGGTCTTCTCTGCTATGTCTGAAACAGAATGAAAGGAGAGCTGAGGGGACTGATCGCATCCTCAGTGTGATGAGTGCTATTAGTTAGGACCTCTGCAAAACCCCTGAAATAACCATTTTTTCAAAGGTATCTTAGAGTTTCCAATGGGTTACCCTTGCTCTGACTTTATTTATCCTCATTTTGTACATTTTTGCCTTCCCTCGATGTAGACAAAGCTCTAGTTGAATATGGCACTTGATCCTACTCTCGGATACACGGTACATATTGCCAATTATCTTGGCAAATCACTAATACTTATGCACTGCAGTTGATTTTCTCTCATGGCACAGGGTAATGAGGGCAATGTATTGGAGGATAGGATCAAACTATTTCCTGAGAGCACTGGCAGGGAAGTCAAAAACAATTTACTCCTATATTAGAAGTTCAATTTTTCCTTCTAAATGTAAATTTCTCACTGTACATCTCAATTTAATTTGCCACTAAGGAAATGGATTCTTTTTATCACAGAATTCAGATGAAAAGTGGGAGTAAAAGATCAGATTGTCGTTACATCTAGAGTTTGAAGTCACCAAATTAGAAATCGGAAATAAGCAGTTGAAAGTTGCTTTCAATTTGGACGCCAAAACATAAGCACTCAAAGCTTCTGGATTTAATACACTGGAAACATTTATTATAGATTGTAATCTCTTTGGGACAGGGACAGTCCTGTTCTGTGCTTGGACAGTACCTAACACAATGGGGTCCTGGTCCATGACTGGGGGTCCTAGACACTACCCCAATATAAATAATTATTAATATTTTAATAACTGCATACTGGGAGTATGTGCACGTAAGCACATGCAAACACACACAGCATTTTTAGCTCTGAATCCTGAATGACTGTACAAATTTAGTTCCTACAAAAGCTGCACATTTCCTCTACCATTGAAACTCGAGCTATCAGAGAGTGAAATGTGATAGATGTTTAATATGTTACAGTGAAACTGCACAATGTTTATGGGGGAAGGGGGAAATAACTATTTGAAATTACAGGTGGCATCTGGCCAAGATTACCAGGATAAATACCCTTATTCTTCCAAAAAGAGCCATTGGATCTTTGATTACAAGCCGTGAGAGCTCAGTTTACATGTAATCTAAAAGCAGCTGCCACTGGTAGAACAGTGCCCCTTCATATCAAGGTGGGGCATTTGTTAGGCACTGATATGGGGGAATATTACCACTTCTGACAACACTTAGTGTTCCTTAGATGTCTCCCATGCAAATATTCACGCAGTGCACCCCTGCTTAGCTTGTGAGATCTGAGTGGATCATTGCAAAAGGTAGAAGGTCTTCAGGTGTAACCACATTTGTCTGTATGTGGTTTTGTTAAGCTAACAACATCACAGGCTGATCCTGATTCTTTAAAAATCAATGGCAACATTCCCATTAACTTCATTGGAAGAAGGATTGTGACCTCAGCTTGCTGCCTTCACATGATAACTGTTTCGTGAAATATTACGATTCAGAATTATAACTCCTCCATAGTGGTAGCATAACTAGTATTATTGCTAAAACTGAACTCTTGAAGCTAGCTATTAATTGATAATTCTTCATGCATATGAAATCTATATAAAGGTTCTTAAACTGACCTTTAACCGAGGGTCTTTCTTAAATAGTTTTTAAAGAGGTAAACTTAGTAATTGAAACACCTTTTCTCTGTTCAGTAAGCCATAGGGAATCAAAGGGTTTTCAGATTGACACCTGTTAGCACAGCTATAGTTTAGTCTGTTGACATTTTTACTATGAATCATGTAAGTTTCCCATTTTTTCCTTCCTGGAGAACGTGAATTTTATCTAATAATCTCTTATCTCAGTTGGTCATCTTGTCCAAGTTATTTTTTGCCATATACCATAAGAATTCTCTTTCTGATTTCATCAGTGCCTTGCAGTATTTTTTTTTTTGAAGGTTTGTTCAGTCTGTGAATTTTCTAGTGAAATATGTTTGCAATAAGGAGTGGCAGACATAACAAAGATCAAGGCTGGAGGATCCTCAGATAATCATAGAAGGTTTCTTAGTAACTTTACGACTGTCTTGTATTCAGTGGGTTAGTCCTCATCCATGCTGAGTTTATGCTGGAGGAGCTGAAGGGTTGTGGAAGATGGCTCTAAACCACCTTCTGGAGAGAGGTAAATAGAGGGGTCTGTACTGGGACCAGTCCTATTAAACATATTCATAAATAATCTGGAAAAAGGGGTAAACAGTGAGGTGGCAAAATTTGCAGATGATACTGTGACCCATGATGCCCGGGGCAGCCCTCACTGGAAATGCCAACGTCAAGGCAGGCTGAAAAAGGGAGAGCAGATACCCCAAGACTGCAGTAGCACTGAAGTTATTCTCCTCAACCAGTCACAAACTGTGCTTCTGATCCCCCACACTGGTTATCAAGAGCAAAAATGAAATCACACAGCCCCCTTTATTGCATTCCAGTTCTCTGGCTCCCAATCAGCACCTACGTCCATTACATTGAGAAGTTATTTTAAACTCTGTGCACATATACAAAACAGACCCCAAAAGGTCAGCCACATCACCAGGTCAGTATAGGTTTGGATCTTACCAGCCAATCCTTTACTATCTAAAACTAAAGGTTTATTATAAAGAGAAAAGAAAGAACAAGAAGAGAGATGTTAAATGGTAAAACAATCACAGACATACAAAGACTTCAGAGTCCATATATCAGGTTCCTAGCAGTATTGGTGAGTTTGCTGGCTTGAAAGTCCCTCTGGAACACATCCACAGCTTGGATGGTTCATTCAGTCCTTTGTTCAGAGCTTCAGTTTGTAGCAAAGTTCCTCCAGAGGTAAGAAGCAGGATTGAAGACAAAATGGAGAAGGTGCAGCTGCCTTTTATAGTCTTTTGCCATGTGGCTTGTGCTTCCTTTGTTTCAAACACATACTGCTCAGCACATGGCTTGGAAGTCTTATAGTTCTGTCCATAGACATGCCCCTGCATGGCTTGCTGAGTCATAAGGTATATCCCTTGCCTTCTCTCAGTTGGTCAGTTGTATAGCTGATTATCCTTAATGGGCCATCAAAGCTAGGCAGTGCTCATGCCAAACTGTCTGGGGGTGTCACCTAGAAACATAGCACAAGTTTTGTAATACATACATATCTATAACCCAAAAAATAAAGGTGATACAAACGCATAAATGAGATTATCATATTTGGCAAATAATAACATTTCTGCAGATATCTGACATGGCATATCTGGCACAACTCATTGCAGTTTTACAATATTAATATTCATAATATCCTCAAGTGTCCCCCAGATTCCATACAGCGTCACAGATATGAAACTACTCGAGATAATTAAGTCCCAGAGAGACTGTGGACTGTTACAAAAGGATCTCTCAACACTGTGTGACTGGGCAATAAAATGGCAGATAAAATTCAATGTTGATAAATGCAAAGTAATGCATGTTGGAAAGCATAATCCCAACTATACATATAAAATGATGGGGTCTAAATTAGGTCTTACCACTGAAGAAAGAGATCTTGGAGTGAATGTGGATAGTTCTCTGAAAACATCCACTCAGTGTGCAGTGGTAGTCAAAAAAGCGAACAGAATGTTTGGAATCATTAAGAAAGGGATAGGTAATAAGACAGAAAATATCATATTGCCTCTATATAAATCCATGCTACACCCACATCTTGAATACTGCGTGCAGATGTAGTTGCCCCATCTCAAAAAAGATATATTGGAATTGGAAAAGGTTCAGAAAAGGGCAACAAAAATTATTAGGGATCTGGAACTGCTGCCATACGAGGAGAGATTAATAAGACTGGGACTTTTCAGCTTGGAAAAGAGATGACAAAGGGGGGATATGATAGAGGTCTACAAAATCATGACTGGTGTGGAGAAAGTAAATAAGGAAGTGTTATTTACTCTTTCTCATAACACAAAAACTAGGGATCACCAAATGAAATTAATAGGCAGCAGGTTTAAAACAAACAAAAGGAAGTATTTTTTTCACACAATGCATACTCTACCTGTGGAACTCCTTGCCAGAGGATGTTGTGAAAGCCAAGACTATAACAGGGTTCAAAAAAGAACTAGATATATTCATGGAGGATAGGTCCATCAATGGCAGGGATGGTGTCCCTAGCCTCTGTTTGCCAGAAGCTGGGAATGGGTGACAAGGGATGGATGACTTGATGATTACCTGTTCTTTTCATTCCCTCTTGGGCACCTGGCACTGGCCACTGTCAGAAGACAGGATACTGGGCTAGATAGAACTTTGGTCTGACCCAGTATAGCCGTTCTTATGTCCCCTCTCCAGAACTGGCCAGGGGCTGAAATGGCTCTTGGCATAATTTACAGCAGCGCTGAGGGTGCTCTTGGTTATACAGGCTACAGCCAGTCACTGCTCTAGGTGGGGATCTGGCAGAGAACCATGCATTCTGGCCTGCACCCACGGAGGAGAGAGGTGGCATAGAGTCAGCTTACATGGATTTTACACCAAGTGAGGGTTCCCCTGTGGTAAGAGGGATCCTTAGCTGCTCCTTTAGCACGGCTTTATTAGTGGCTTTGTGCAACTTCAGAAGCATGAAGCTATTGGAATAGGTGCTGAGAATTTGGCACTTTATCTGTTAATGATGGCTAAACCTTATCCATCTGAAGCATCGCAAGACCTGTTCTCAGGCCTGCTTACTAGTTATGTTACTTACTAATTATTTGTATTGTACAAATGCCCACAGGCAGCATAGGTCTGCATACTGTTCAAACTCATAGGAAAGCATGGTCCCTGCCCCTAAAAGTCTCATTTCAGACTAGGCCCAACAAGAAAGTGTGACAGACAATTGGAAGAGAAACAGAGGGTGAGGGTAACCACAACAAGATCACACGGTTAGCTGCTGCTGCACAACCTGAGGGTTCCACATCAGCTGAACAATTATCTATTGCTGGAAATAGAAGAATTAACAGCAGTACGAACTGAATGTTTATCAGTGAACAATTTCCTATAGACTTTACTGTATAAATAGGTTTTCAGGAGAGATTATTGGTATCTTCTCTCTTCTTTCTCTACTTTAACTGCAGCTAATCCTAAAGCTGGACAATTTTATAAGACTTTAATGTTGGTACATGTAATGGTAAAATACACACAGTATTCTGTGGAATTGAAAATCTTCAGTATAGCCCAGAAGCTTTATATATTTAAAAAAACAAACAAACAAACAAACAAAAAAACCTTTCTAGATTCTTATGGTATTAATCCTATAACAAGTTTATGATTTAGCAAATAAACATTATTGCTATTTTATTATTCCTTTCAGACCTGTTTTAATCTGTCAACAGCAATAAACTAATATTTGCTTTTTATAGTGAGTGTTCTTATCTTAACATTTTTTTTTAATGCTAGAGAGGTTAATGAAAGGAACAGATGAGGTTGTGGTGAAGACACCAGACTGGGATCTGGGTTCAGTTGCTGGCTGTGCCATATGTCTGTGTCTACACTGCAATTGTATATAATCTTCATAGTGTGGCTAAGAATAGCATGGAAGATGTGGCTGTGCAAGCGTGTTCTTAGCCCGTGCTGGGGTCTGTGCTGCTGTGTCTTCACGGCTATTTTTAGCCATGCTGTATAGATTACAGCCGGTGCAGGTACGCCTACCTGAGCTGCAGTCACACCTGCGATTGCAGTTAGCTATACCCACGTTCTTCTTGTGAGACTTTAGGGAAGTCCTTTAATTGAGATGTGTCTCAGTTCCCACGCTTTGTCTGCCTTTTGTATTGAGGACTAATTTTACCGTTAACAATCAGAGCAACAGGCGGCATGTTAATGCACCTTCCTGCTCTTTGCTCTCAGTCTATACCTTTAGGAGATTGCTTCCCCTCACTGGCTGGAACTTTGTGGAGGCAGAGTCAAGGCCCTGCTTGTTATTCTCCCTTGCCCAGTCTGCTCCCAGCTGTGTGGGAGAGGCAGTAGCAGCCCCACAGAGGCTGCTTTCCCCATCCCATGATGTGGGTTGCCAGTACAAGGGACTGGGGGGGTGGGGGGAATTGCCTTATGCACTTCTGGGAGGGGAGCAAGGCAAGTCACATTCGTCTCCTCAGAATGTCCAGGGCTGGGACTATCTCTTGCTATGTGAGTGTGTACACACCTCTCATCATTGGGTGTTACTGTAATGCAAATACTAATCACTCACCAGTCTTCCACAGCTAGACATGAATGTCTACTGAAAATAAGGTTGGTCTCATCTTAGTGAGAAAATGTTGTGTGGGGAAAACTTGTACAGAGCTTGCCTCCCCTCTAGCCTTTTGAAGCCAATGCCACTAGAGTTCCTCATCTTCATGAGCTCTGGACTCACACAGAAAATTTCTTAAAATGCATGTCACAAGGAAATAAATTCATTTGTCTTTTTTTAAAGGCATCACATTTGGCATCTATAAATGTGTTCATTCAAAAATTATATCTCCCAAAAGCCTATGTACATCCAGTACTATCTGTAGTTTGAGTGATGTGCTCTGATTAACACCCCTTTCCCTACAACTATTTTAATAGTTAATGAAAGATTTCATTTTTTATCACTTTTTGCTCAGTTCTTTCGTGACACTGGTTGCTTTGCTCTCTTCTTTCATTAGATGCTCAGGGCTATTGAAAACATCAAATGTTCAGCCACTCTCTACCTCTTCGCGTTTGACACCTGGGATTCTCCTCTCTCAGTACTTCTCTGGCAGCACTTTAAACCTTGTGGCTATTCAAGTGAGTTAAAAAATCTGTAGATTTGATATTTGCAGCAGCCTTTTCTTTGCATCTTTTCACTTTTTTTATTTCCCTTCCCCTTCTGTCACCTATCTCTCTGCTGTCCTTTACTGCACAATTTGTCCAACTGGAACTTTGATCTCTTTCATCAATAGATTTCCATCTGCCAATTGTGTTTCATTATCTTTCATATTTTTTGGTATGGTGAATTCACTCAGCAAGAGGTGGGAGACCTTTTAAACATGAATAAGATGAGCAGGAAAAATACAGAGAGTACAAGGCATTTTATAACACCTGCTTGGATCTAGAGACGCACAGGCTCTCAGGTTATGAACTTTTTCTCAAGAAATATGTACCTCAAAGTGAAGGCACATATGACCCAAGCACTTGTAAACATTGCTCTTTTGGGGGACTTCACCTGAAACTACTTGCCTTATTACTTATTAAGGGTTTGTAGCTAGGTGCTAACAGTGTGCTCCCTGCTGTACAAGACACAAAGATTGTTCTTTCTGCCCCAGTCCTGAGCAAAGGGATGACGGGGTGGCCAAACTTACTGACCCTCTGAGCTGCATATGACAATCTTCACAAGTTGGAGAGCCGGGGGGCGCTTGCCAGGGCTTGGGGCTTTAGCATTGTGGGGAGGGGGTGTCTCAGAGCTTCAGCCCTGTGGGAGGCACCTGCCCAGGCTCAGGGCTTTTGCTGCTTTCGCTGATGCCTCTCCCCAAAGTGCTAAAGCAGAGGTCTTTCCATGCAGAGCTAACACCTGGGAGTCAAAGGGAGGGGTCGCTGAGGGTAAAAGGGGGGGATTTGCCTGCGGGTATGTGACTCAAGCTGTTGGAAGAGCCGAACCTTTAAATTGTGCCCCCTCCCCCTACTCATAGCAGGCAGCAGTCATCTCTGGCGGAAGCCCCTAGCCCAGTGGTTTTCAAACTGCAGGTCGCCACCCAGTACTGGGTTGCAGAATGTAAGGCACTGGGTCACGATGACTCTGGTCAGCACCGTTGACTGGGCTGTTAAATGTCCCGTCCCGGGTGCTGCCTGGCTAAGGCAGGCTAGTCTCTACCTGTTCTGACACCGCGCTGCGCCCTGGAAGCAGCCAGCAGTAGGTCCTAGGTGAGGTCCTAGTAGCTCCTAGGTGAGGGGTCCATAAGGCTCCACTGTCTGCCTCTGCCCCGAGCTCTGGCTCTGTACTCCCATTGGCTAGGAACTGACCAATGGGAGCTGGGGGGGGCGGTGCCTGCGGGCGAGAGCTGTGTGGAGCTGCTTGTGTACCTCCACCTAGGAGCCGGACCCACTGCTGGCTGCTTCAGGGACGCAGCACGGTCCGCGGTGCCAGGACAGGCAGGAAGCCTGCCTTAGTACCCCTGCTGTGCCGCTGACTGGGAGCCGCCCGAGGTAACCCCTGCCCTAACCCTGAGCCCCCCCAAATCTGGAGCCCCTTCCTGCACCCCACACCATTCATTACTGTCCCCACCCCCAGAGTCTGCACCCCCAGTCCAGAGCCCTGACCCCTTCTTGCACCCCAACCCCGTGCCCCAGCCCAGAGCCCCCTCCCACACCTGAAATCCCTCACCCAGCTCCATTGGGTCATGGGCATCAACAATTTTCTTCAACTGGGTCGCCAGAAAAAAAGTTTGAAAACCACTGCCCTAGCTCCACTACCCTGCCACAGGGCAAAAGCCCTGAGCTCCAACCTCCCTACCCCCTATCTGGTAGGTGGAAAGTGGTGAGGTGTGGGGGACTCCTGGAATCGCACTTTAACTTTAAAAGAGACGTGGTTTGACCACCCCTGGGATGTGGTATGGCCGTGTTACCCCAGGAGGAGACAAGGGAGGAGTTGTGGCTCAGTTCATCCCTTGATTACCCCCCCGCCCCCCGTTAGAGCAGATGATGCAGGGGGAGAGTATAAATTACTTTGCCCCCTTTTGTGGAGTAGCTCACTTCTTTTCCCCTTCCACTGTGTGCCTGCCCAATGCTCTGCCTGGGGAGTGGAAATGGGAGGTGCAAAGCTAAGGCTTTTCCTTATCCTTGGCCATCTCAGCCTCCTTCCAACCCACTTGTTCATAAGGGGAGCATCAGGCCAGCAACTGCTGCTGTCTCTCCTGCCTTTGGCATCACAGTCTGAGCAGCCCTTATTCAGCTGAGGAGGAGAGTAATCTTGCTCTCCTTTGCAACCAAGTAAGGGGCTGTGAAATTCTAGCTCAAATTAATGTTGGATCATATTAAAGAAGTTCTGTATTAAAATCACAAATGAGTTTGATTCCCCATAGTTTAAATTCCAGTGTATTACTAATTAAGAGGTCTCTTGGTTTTTGGTACTGTATCTCTCCCTCTATGTGTGAAACTTGCAAGCTGCTAATTGTGTTAGTACATTCTAAGACAGAGTCTGTTCTCAAAGCAATTCACAGAGAGAGAGACTCAAAGCAATACTCTAACAACAGAAACAGCACCCAGAGACTCCCCGCCCTTTTGTTGTATTAACAATTGTGATTAAAGTAGAGATGGAGGATGTATGTGGATGGATGCTTGGTGTGGATAATAACTGAATGATCAGGGAGGTGCCAGCCTAAGAATCCAGTGTCCATCGGCTGAAGAAGGCGTCAAGTGGAAATAACCAGAGGACCCCCGGAGGGCAGACTGGAATCCACCCAACAGCCTCAAGAATGGGAGAACCAAAGAACAAGATAACATCTAGCAGCATGGAGCCGTCAGGAATGTGCTATCTGCTGATTGATTCAGCAACAGCATGATGAAGCAATTCCCATAGACTGGCATAGGAAGAAATTCCTATAAAAATAGACTCTAAAAAGTGAGAACTTTGGGGTCTGATTCTGCAAACCAACTTCCAGGAGCAGTAGATGAGCATCTGACAAGGCCCTGCTCCCTCCTAATGTCCAGGCCACCTGGCCAGTGGCTTGGCGTGAGCAACTCTGAGGCTGGTAACTATGATAACAACCTTGCAGAACCTGTGTGTGTGTGTTTGTATGAATGAATGAATGTGTGAATAAATATGAGATTGAATGGAATGTTATAGCTATAACTAACTGCTTACTATGATTCTTTCTGTATTCACAATAAATGTGGTATTTTGCCTTTTTCCCTTTAATAAGATCCTGCTGGTTTTTATTTTATTGGTATAACATTAAAAACAGTCCCTGTCCAGAAAACCAGACAGTAAAGAAGAAGACAGGTTGCCCTGTTAAGGCATGGAGAGGAATAACTTAGAGGACTTTTTATAACGTTTGGTTTTGTTCACTTCTCGTGGGTATCACTTAAGTGAGTCTGTAGGAAGGACCAGAAAGCAGAGTGAGTGGTGGATGGGTGAATCTGTATCTGAAGAGTGAGTTTTCAGGCTATTTCAGGGTTCTCTAGACTATGTCTGATTCTCTTGCATTAATCATTCTCTGTTAAAGTGTGGATCCAAAGGTTTTGCTGTCCGTGAATGTTTTGGATATTGAAAACTTGTTTATTTTTGCTGTCTTCTACTAGTTCAGTTGCAATTTGTACTGATATTACTTACAATCATATGCAAAAAAATTCTTAAATTCATGTTGCTATGAAGAAAAGTACAAATACAATGCATGTTATGAGTTGATGTAGATGAAGGTGAAACTCATTGCACAGGCAGTCATCAAGGGGTAAAGCACCCATTGTCTGGGAAGTCTGATCTTTTCTGTGGTTTCTTTGTATTGCAAAGCAGCTGCACAAATGAAGGGTTGACACAATGCTTCTGCTTTGTAGCCACGTGGTTCTAAGTGAGCAGGTTTGGGCTAAATGGATTTCCAGATGGAAAGCCCAGGGGCTAAGAGAGAGATGTGGAATAATGTATTGAAGAAGAGGCGGGATTTCAGGAGACTCCAAGAGAGACAGAAGCTCAGCTGTCAGTTTAAGATTGACCTGTAATATCTTAGCTTGTGTCTCTGCAAACATGTAGTTTGTGGCCACTTCCGTTGGAGGAAACAGGACTTGTGTATAGTTTGTAAATATTCAAATTACACTAAGAAAAAACCCTGAGTTTGGCTCACCAATTTCTGCTTCAAATGGGAAACTGACCTGGAAGGCCCCAAAATCTGCTTAGCAAAGGGGAAATACTAGTGTTACCCTGAGATTTAGTCACACGAAATCTGTGCACTTTAGAGATAAATTTCATGGAGTGACCTTAATGCAACCCTCTTGCATGTGTGTATTACAAAGAATCTTGAAAGCATTCACACAGTGAAAGATTTTGTGGTAATGCACAAGAGGCCAGTTAAAGTTACTGTGAGAATAATATACCTGCAGCCATACCTCACTGAGGTGTACTCTTGTCAGATTTCACTAGCCAGTGAGTGTAGGGCTTGTTTTGTGTCACCTCAGAAGAATACTGAAAGTGGTAATGAAGAGAGGAGAGAGCAGTAGGAGATGTGGAGAGTTTACAGCCCTGCAGCTGTACATTTGTATGACAACCAATTCACAACCCCTGCAAATATACCAGGAGTGTGGGGGAAAGGTAAAGGGGCTGGTCTTGGCTGCACTGTACCCCTCTGATGATAGAAATAGGATGGCTAGAAAAGAAATGTATATGTGACAAGCTCATAGCTTTTGAGCAGATAAAGAACTAATAATGGGTTAAATATATGGATATTTTAAATTTAATTTCCTTACTGGGGATTTTTTTTTTGATTGCAGGTTATAATAGAACCTAATGTAGCATTCATAGCCTTGGCCAAGTTAGCATGACCTTTAAGTAGTGATAATCTGTCCAGTAGCTTTGAAGCGTGAAATATACTTTGTGGGAATTACCTATTTTCTGCTGTATTTTCAAGAGAAATCAAAGATATTTTTGGTGGCTCACATAGTGATACCTATAGCTGAGGTTGCTTGATGCATCCTATTAGAAGCATCTGAAAACAGGGTTGTATAACTTTGCCAAACTGTAACTATTTTGGGGCTGAAATTTTTCATGCTGGAATTCTGCCCAAGGCTGAATTTGTTTGGAAAACTTCAGCAAAAGTGGCTTCCTCCTTTCCAAGAATGATGCTAGAGAAAAATATTTGTTTCGTCTATGTTAAAAAAAAAAATTGCATAACCATTTTATTGAGAAGCTTACATGCCCCCCCCCATGCTTTGGAGCGGTGGTTCTCAACCAAAGGTACACGTACCTCTGGGTGGACACAGAGGTCTTCCAGGGGCTACATCAACTCATGTAGATATTTGCCTAGTTTTACAACAGGCTACATAAAAACTAAAGTACAAACTAAAATTTCATACAGACAGTGACTTATTTATGATATATATAATACTCTGAAATGTAAGTAAATATTTATATTCCAATTGATTTATTTTATAATTATATGGTAAAAATGAGGAAGTAAGGAACTTTTCAGTAATAATGTACTGTGCGACTTCTGTGTTTTTATGTCTGATTTTGTAAGCAGATAGTTTTGAAGTGAGGTAAAAATTGGGACAAATCAGACTCCTGAAGGGAGTACAGTAGTCTGGAAAGGTTGAGAGCCACTGCTTTGGAGCATGGACTTGAAATTTGGCACAGAAGTGTCCTTGTGTCAAGAATGTGCTTTTTGCTGTCCCTGTGAAAATGTGCCCAATTTTGGCAAAATTATGAACCTCTAAAAATCTGTTTGCACGTGTTCAGTGGAGACTTAGGGCTTGGCTACACTTGCAAGTTAGAGTGCATTAAAGCAGCCCTGGGTGCCCTAACTCCTGATGGGTCCACACTGGCAAGGCACATAGAGCGCCTGGACTCCGCAGCTGGAGCGCTCCTGGTAATCCACCTCCACGAGAAGCATAAAGCTTGCCGCTCCCCAGCTGAAACGCCTGGGCATCAGTGTGAACGAGGTGTTGCATTACTGCGCTGTGATTGACCTCTGGAAACGTCCCATAATCCCCTGAAGTCAAGTGGCCACTCTTCTCATTGTTTTGAAATCGGCTGCAGGAATGCAGATATGCCCTTTCATAGCTCCGTTTCTGACAGCTGGCATGCTTACCAGCTCCGGGACAAAGCAAGCCATTAGTGTGGAATGCTGCTTTTGTGAGTGTCGGGGGGGGGGAGGTGGCGGGGAGGTCTGCTGCTGTCTGAACTTACAAGACAGCATGCTGACATGCTCTCAGCCCCCCAAAAACCTACTCTCTCCCCCCACATAAACACAACACACTCCCTGTCACACTCCACCCCCCCACCCCTATTTGAAAAGCACGTTGCAGCCACTTGCACACTGAGATAGCTACCACAATGCACTGCTCTTTGTGGCATTGCAAGAGCTGCTAATGTGGCCACGCCAGTGTGCTTGCAGCTGACAGTGTAAACACACGGCAGCGTTTTCCTTGCTGCGGTCTCCGAAGGCTGGTTTAACTCCCAGCGCTCTACCTCTGCAAGTTTAGACATGCCCTTATTAGAGTTTGGCAGCTAAATTGTCTGAAGATTCCATCTACACCGAGCATGCTCCATCCCCTCATAGCTCCTGAGTACTGACTAGACTGTATATGTATCAACCCCACCGAGCAACTGATCATGCTTCGTCCTGGGGCTGCAGAGGCTGGACCACAGCTGTTCATACAATTGCTTCTCTCAGCAGCCAGCTGATGCTGTGGCCTTGAGTGCCAGAATTCAGAGCAGGGAGATAATTCAACCCCCTTTTATATATGCATTATTTACAGTCTTTAATTACGTGATCACAAACTATTGCACAAGCATCCTTAATTTCAATATTTCCTAACTTTCGAGTGCTTGACTTTGTAACTGTAATACTCTTTTAACATAATTTTATTTTTTGAGTTGGGGGAGTGGCGAGGGGGATTCACGTACGCACAAAAACATAGTGTGTGTGTGTGTGTGTGTGTATGTATTGCAAACCTGTTGTTTCTGCAGAATCCTATGAAGAGTAAGAAACAATATTTAGAGAGTTAAACATGTTTGGTGTCTGAATATCTGAGTGAAATAAGGTTATTGGCACCATCTAATTCCATGGGGATTGGTGTGCACTGGTTGTACAACTGACTGTAGTATTTGCAGAGAGACCAAGGACTGAATGTTATAGAGCTTAAATAGCCCCTTCCCTTCAGTTGAGACATAGTTGGTGGTATAGGTTTTAAAAGCCATCATTGTCGGTGCCAATTCTGTACCTGTTCAGTGGATAAACGGAGGAACTTGCTGTCCAGTCCTGTTGATCAACTACTTTTCCCAAAAAAACTTCTTTTTTTAATTTAAAAATGAAGAATTGCTTGAGAAAGAAACTGAACAGTTTGTAGGATTTAATATTTAGGCTCCCTGGGGTAAAACAGCTGCATTTTATTATTACAGTAAACATGTTGCAAACTTTTCCAGGGCCTTTGCTGTCTCATTTGAAACTTATCAGAGATTTAGCTTGAAGAACCAATCAAAGCAGTGATTTGCCATAACTGGAAAAATATTTATTATGTGCAATACATTTTATTTTCATTTTGGTTTAATTTTTATATCGGTCACATTTAACCAGATTTAAGCTGCAAATATGTGTTCAAGACTTACATTGTCAAACACGTAGAAGTGATAGTATATTAAAATCTACTTATAGTCGTGTGCAAAAGCATGCAGTGCTATCTTTTCATGCAAAGTGCATGCAAGGGCAAGAAATCCATTTCTCTAATACTGAATTGACTTCCAACTAGTGCAGGAATGGCAGAGCCAGGGAATTTAGAAAAGAAATATGCTGTAAAAGATAATTGTCCTTCTGAATTAATTAACTCTAGTGACAAATGAGTGGCTCTTCACATGCAGCATGATATTTATTGCCTGTTGGCCTTTTGTAGAAAATATTATTTTTCTCTGTGTTGCTAATCTCTTTTCTGGAACTAGATTTATTTCCATGTGAAAGAGATAATGGCTATATTAATTTGTTTTATCAACAACTAATCAAAACGCATGCTTTTTGTTTTCCTGTGGTGCTTTCAGAGGAGTGTAAATACTTCAGGCAAGACCTGTATTACTGTGGGTGGATAGTGAGTTTGGAACCATTTAATAAAGTCTGTGCAGCTTACACTCACTAAAATATTTGATGCTGTATTTCTCTTCACAGCATTCATTTGTAGGATGTTTTTGTTTGCTTTTAATCTGAGAGATATGGGAACTGTCTAGGAACAGAAGTCACCTTCTACAGGACAGGCCCAACAAAGAAAATAACAGAACACCACTAGCCATCACCTTCAGCCCCCAAGTAAAACCTCTCCAGCGCATCATCAAAGATTTACAACCTATCCTGACAAATGATCCCTCACTCTCACAGATCTTGAGAGACAGACCAGTCCTCACTTACAGACAGCCCCCCAACCTGAAGCAAATACTCTCCAGCAACCACACACCACACAACAAAAACACTAACCCAGGAACCTATCCTTGCAACAAAGCCTGATGCCAACTCTGTCCACATATTTACTCAAGTGACGCCATCATAGGACCTAATCACATTAGCCACGCCATCAGGGGCTCGTTAACCTGCACATCTACCAATGTGATATATGCCATCATGTGCCAGCAATGCCCCTCTGCCATATACATTGGCCAAACCGGACAGTCTCTACGCAAAAGAATAAATGGACACAAATCTGACATCAGGAATCATAACATTCAAAAACTGGTAGGAGAACAGTTCAACCCCTCTGGCCACTCAGTAAAAGATTTAAGGGTGGCAATTTTGCAACAGAAAAGCTTCAAAAACAGACTCCAACGAGAAACTGCTGAGCTTGAATTAATATGCAGACTAGATACCATTAACTTGGGTTTGAATAGAGACTGGGAGTGGCTGGGTCATTACACATATTGAATCTATTTCCCTAAGTTAAGTATCCTCACACCTTGTCAACTGTCTAAATAGGCTATCTTTATTATCACTACAAAAGTTTTTTCTCCTGCTGATAATAGCTCATCTTAACTAATTACAGGTTTCAGAGTAGCAGCCGTGTTAGTCTGTATTTGCAAAAAGAAAAGGAGTACTTGTGACACCTTAAGAGACTAACCAATTTATTTGAGCATAAGTTTTCGTGAGCTACAGCTCACTTCATCGGATGCATCCGATGAAGTGAGCTGTAGCTCACGAAAGCTTATGCTCAAATAAATTTATTATTCTCTAAGGTGCCACAAGTACTCCTTTTCTTTTTGCGAATATAGACTAACATGGCTGCTACTCTGAAAACTATTGAAATTGACTCACTCTGACAAATTTGTGTTATTATTATTAGACTAATACTGTGCGATCTTCCTGCTCTGATCTGAATGCCATTCAGTAGTATAAAATCTAATGGTGCTAGTTAACTTTTTTTGGTGATGGAAATTGTGTGTCATCGGAAGCCCTAAGCACTCCTAACTATATTTTACAGCTTGGAGGTAGCAAACCTGACTCGTGCAGATGCTGATCTGGAAGCCTATCGAATGCAGATGTGCAAAGAGGCGATTGCTATGTTGATGAAGAACATGGTTTTCAGACACAATGTCTCTCCTAATGTGGAGAAAAGGATGGGTTCAATTTTCAAAAAACAATTTTTTGCAATGGAGAATGAAGTTCAGGAGGAATATACAAGAAAGATGGTGGCTTTAACTGCCGAATGTAATCTAGAGACTAGGAAAGAAATGGAGGTTCAGCACCAACGAGAGAGAGCCGCAAATGATGAGGCTGAAGAATTAATTAAGCGACTGAATGAGAAGGTAAATCAGGTATGAAAGTAACATAACAATTTGTATGGTTACCCTTTTCCTACTATTCCATGTTATTTTTCCTGTGGTTTCTCTTTTAGACTGTAATGGCCACCCTGTTTTTGTTTTCTTGCTATTGTAGCTGCCTAGTGAGAATTCCAGTAGTCTTTGTACATTTCACCCCTGTTAACGTAAAAAAGAAAACTCCCAAATTATTGTTTCATATTTGTCAAACCTCATAACTTCGATTAAGAAGATGGCTCAGAAGGAGTAACCAGCACAATTCGTTATTTGCCACTGGTGCTGCACTTCCTGCATGAACGTGTATTCCTATGTATTGAATGTAACGTTGCTTCTGTTCAAGCTTCCCATTTTCCAGTGAGTTGTAGAGATAAAAGAATTCATATCAGGAACATATTCCCACAGACCAAGATGTGAAAACTTCCACCACAGTGTCTTAAATTCTTTGTGACATGCTTGCATATGCTACCAAAAAAAATCATGTTTTATTTGAATGCAGTGTACTTGTTGTTGTTTAGTGCTTTTATGGTAATTAATAAAACTGATTTTTTGCAGAAATGGTTACTTTGATAAAAATGACCCACCAAAGATAATAGCAGTGTACAGGGGTTGGTGGGAAAGGGTTTGGTGCACAGCCTATTGGATGGAGGAGTATTGTATGAGGATGCAGGGTGGTGCAGACCTGTTGAGCTCTTCCATAGGAACAAATAAGTATATGAGCTGTGACTCTTGGGAGGGTTTGCTTGTTATTTTGACAAATTTACACTAGCAGATAGGACTCAGCTGAAATTTGCTGGCCATGCCTCTCGTTGAAGCTGCTCCAGCTACCTTTCCAGCATTGTACCTTTTCTAGTGCTTTGTCCAGTTTGGTTTTAGAAGTCCCAAGTGATGGGAGACACTAAAAGATCCTGGCTTAATGATAGGGGCTGGGGAAGAATTCAAAGCCAGACCCTTCAGTTCTTGTGCTTATCCACTTATCTCCTTCCTCCCTCTCCTCCCCTTACCCCTCAACTGTTGTGCTCTTTTCACTCAGAGAAGCAGAGAGAAGTGGACTAAAATCTATGAAAGAATTTTTACTAGCTTTAGAGATACTATATTTCATGTCATTTACTTTTCCTCTGGAATGTGGAGGAAAGTGGCATTGCAGAGGAATAAAACGAAGCAATCCAAAGTGGAGAAATGTGGGTGAGACACCAGATGCAGAAGAAAAGGAGTACTTGTGGCACCTTAGAGACTAACCAATTTATTTGAGCATAAGCTTTCGTGAGCTACAGCTCACTTCATCGGATGCATAAAGTGGAAAATGCATTGAGGATGTTTTATACACACAGACCATGAAAAAATGGGTGTTTATCACTTCAAAAGGTTTTCTCTCCCCGCACCCCACTCTCCTGCTGGTAATAGCTTATCTAAAGTGATCACTCTCCTTACAATATGTATGATAATCAAGGTGGGCCATTTTAACAAGAATGTCTGAGGAACAGTGGGGGGGTAGATGTGCAGGTGAACGAGCCTCTGATAGTGTGGCTAATTTGTTCACCTGCACATCTACCAATGTGATATATGCCATCATGTGCAAGCAATGCCCCTCTGTCATGTACATTGGTCAAACTGGACAATCTCTACGTAAAAGAATAAATGGACACAAATCAGATGTCAAGAATTATAACATTCATAAACCAGTCGGAGAACACTTCAATCTCTCTGGTCACGCGATTACAGACATGAAAGTTGCGATATTACAGCAGAAAAACTTCAAAACCAGACTCCAGCGAGAGACTGCTGAATTGGAATTCATTTGCAAATTGGATACAATTAACTTAGGCTTGAATAGAGACTGGGAGTGGTTAAGTCATTATGCAAGGTAACCTATTTCCCCTTGTTTTTTCCTACCTCCTCCCCCTCTCCCCCCCCACTGTTCTCAGACGTTCTTGTTAAACCCTGGATTTGTGCTGGAAATGGCCCACCTTGATTATCATACACATTGTAAGGAGAGTGTTATGGATAGATGAACACTTCATCTTCTAGCACTGGCTTTTCTGTTGAATATTGAAAATATGATTTAATGTTAATATTATTTTATTTCAAAACAGCTGCTCATTTCAGATCACTTAAAGAGGAATGCGCATAGTATGCATTGAATACATGCGAGCTTAGTCTCAGTAATACATTAGTCTCAGTAATATTGGTACTTTTAAAATATATTAAACACGGGTAATCATTTGGATGTTCTTGTTTTTTGTCCTCTCCCAGTCTGCTATAGAATACAGATGTCTTCTGGAAAAAATTCACAAACTTGAGCAGAGCCACATGAAGAGGTTCCTTTTGGTGAGGCAGGAGGAGTACTTTGCGAAAGCTTATCGACAACTGGCTATTTTCCAGAGAACAGAGCTCCATAATATCTTTTTTACACAGATAAAAAATGCCATTTTCAAGGGAGAATTGAAGTTAGAAGCAGCCAAAGCATTAGTGCAGGATTACTCTAAAATACAGGTAATGACGTAACTATTCCACTCTTTAACTTCCCAACAGATAGCGATCACATAGTAATGTTTGTGAAATGTTTCTCTAATTATCTCCACTTGTAGAACTTTGCCATGTTATCACTTTTATAACTGATTGACAATAGAAATAAGATGCAAAACTACAGTCCCATAATTCTGAAATTTTAAAAGTCTAGACAAAAATTATTAATGCATGTACATAACCGTCCCCAGTAATGATGGGAGTTGTGCATGTTCATTCAGGCAGTCTGTACCGGCTAATTGGGTTTTACATTACAAATCTGAATAAAACTTGACCTGTTTTTTAAATTCTTCAAAGGTGTTTAAGTGGCTTAGACCCTAAGACTTAGGATCCTAAGTTACATAGGCACTTTTGGAAATTTCACACTATATCTTAAAGTGAAAATTGCTCTAGGGAAAGAGAATGTTTTTTGTTTCTTTAAAAGAGCATGGCTCTGCATATGCTTTCTACTGAGCATAGAGCCTACTACCCTTGGGCCCCAGTTCAGCAAGCATGTGCCTACTTTAGGCACATGAGTAGTCCTGCTAAAGTCAAACAGGACTGCTTATGTGCTTAAATTTAGGCACATGCTTCAAGTATCTAGTTGAATCAGGACCCTGAGTAGTCTCATTGGCCTCCATGGACTACTCTGGGTAGTAAGCACCATGCTCAGTAGCTGGCTGTTCAGGCCCAAAGATCAACAAACTGTGTTAGACTGATGCAACTGTAATAACATGACACAATCATCTAATTTACAATACTTTTAACTAACTTATATGGAAGTTCACTGTTGTTCTTTATTTGTAAAGGCTGTTTAATATTATTCTTTTCTAATGCACAAAACTGGTCTAAATAGCACTCTCTCCGGTGTTAGTTAAAATGAATGTAACTTCTTATTAAGACATATATGTGTTCACATTCTTTCCTATAGGTGGACATTGAAGAGCTAATGGATTTTTTGCAGGCTAATAAGAAGTATCATCTGAGTAAAAGATTTGCTTACAGAGAGTGCCTAATAAATAATATACATTTATGGGATTCTCAAGCCTCCTCTCTCTTGAACACAGCAGCAAGCCAGATAACAAGTCTCATTAACAAGATGGAAAGGTAAATATAATCTCTATTTTAATTATTCCTGGTGTCTCCACTCCTACGTTATCTGAGTGACCTATGGTATTCCTCAAAAATAATTTTAGCTATATCTAATAAAGGTTAATGAATAGAATTTAAAAGTTTACTGAGAAGATTTATTATTTTTAAAATAGTTCAATCGAATATTTAGTAGCTACCATATTGGTTATTCAGCATCAGAGTGTAATATACTGTCTTTGGCCCTGATCCCACAACACAGAAATACTGCTGTCCCACATACCCAGTTAGAGCTCATTGACTTCAGTGAGGCTCTAAATGGGTACATCAGTTTATTTCTGTGCTGCATGTTACAGGATCAGGGTCATTGTGTGTGAGTGACTAATATTGCCCTCTGGTAGCAGTCCCACTGAGAGAATAAGGTACTTCCTACTAATATTAGTGGCTAGAGAGATTCTTTAGCCCAAGTGGTAGAAGCATGTGCTTTTGGAGCTATTAGTTAAGGGTTCTAGTCCCAACCCTTGTGTGTGATCTAGATCTGAATTATGTGTTGCTGTGAATGTGTTCAAATAAGATCTTGGTTATTTTCTTTTCTCCTAGCCTCACTCCATGTCATACAAATACATGTCCAAGAGAACGACTTCCATGTTTGATTTTAATATGTGATTTGCTTAACTGGATCATTTAGTTTTAGATTGATGCAGTGTCTTATGAGTAGAGTCAGATAAAGTGTTTTTGTCAGTTTCCTTGACTGATGGGAACACATACAGTTAGACTTATTAACAGATGCCCAGATTCTGCTGCTGGAGGATTATGGTTCCCACTGAAGCCAGCAAGAGTTTGGGGCTGATTATAGATCCTTTACTTATTCAGATAGTACTCACCCATGTGAATAGCCCATTTAAGTCAATGGGAATACTTTTAATAAGAATTACTGAACAGGACCCTATGTACATGAAAATCTAGACCTAGATGAAAAGTGCAACTCTGATTCCCTTCTAAATTTAACATGTAGGGTGAGGAGCTGGATATATGGTCTCAAATTGGCATGCATAAAAGTTTTCCAAAGGAAAGATGATCTCCACAGTTGACTGAGCTTATAAATAATATAATTGGTATAGATCTTTATTAGCAGACAAGCCACATGCTGCTGGGAATAGTAAAGAATAAATGTTGGCTAAAGTAATAAGTAAAAATGAATTGCAGAAAAAATATTTATTTAACTGCTTTGGGGTATTTCTTTTAGGTCATATAGGCTCTGGGCTGATTCAGATACAGTATTTGAGGATACCGTAGAAATATCCCTGAAGGTAATATGGAGACATAAAAATGATGAAATGGTGCTGGTGAAATGAGCAGTTAAAATTACATGACAGTATAGAGCAGTTTGAGGGAGAACTCTAGCTAGTACCAAGAGAGCTGAAGCATCTGCTAGCCTGGCATGTGGAGAAACTACTGAAGAGTATGCCAGGAAAGTAGAATGTATCAGTGTGCTGGAAAGCAAATTACTAATTTTTCTGTTGATCCTGTGCCCACATCTTTCTTTATATATTTTAGACATATATTGGTGCCAGTTGCCAGTCATCTGGGTGCCATGTATTGCAGAAACAAATATAAAATAGATTAATATAATCCAAACTTCTCAGCCAGTAACAGGACCATATAGACATATTACTATTTAAATTGTTTTCTTTCCTGCTATTGTTCTCAATTGAAAGGTAAAAATAATAGAAGATTTAGAGTAGGGCTGTCAAACAATTAAAAAAATTAATCGTAATTAATAGGCATTAATAGGCATTTTAATCACACTGTTAAACAATAATAGAATACCATTTATTTAAATATTTTTGGATCTTTTCTATGTTTTCAAAGATAGGATCGGGGCTCTGGACTTCAGCTCTGCTCAGGGCTCCAGTCCCGCTCAGGGCTCCGGGCTTCATCCCCCATAGGACTCGGGGCTCCGGTCCCATACAGGGTTCAGGCCTTCAGCTCCCCCTTGGGGTGCGGGGCTCCAGCTCAGCACTTCAGCGAACCCGTGGAGCTGCACACTGGGACTTCAGCCCCCATAGCCGCCCGCGGAGCTGTGGGCTGGGGCTTTGGCCTCCCCTCCCTCCCCCCACCGCCGATGCATCCCTCCCAACCCAGAGGAATGCGATTAACGCATTAAAAAATTAATGAGTTAATTTTGTTTTCAGTTCATTGCAGGCATTAACTGCGATTGTTTGACAGCCCTAGTTTAGAGGCCCAAAGGAAGATTGATATGAGATACCAAAAGGTCATGTTCTGTATCTGCAAGTAGTGCAAAACTAACAGCGCTTCATTAGAGACTGGATAACTGTTCATTTAGAGCCAAGTACCTTACCTTATTTTTGTAACCTTTGCTCTTCTATTTAGCCACCTATTGCAGTAGCTGTCATCTGTTGAGTCATGACTGCCATTAGACTGTAAGCTCTGTTGAGCAAGGACAGTCTTCCTATATGCCTGTACTCTGCTTTGCACGTTTTGGATGGTACCATAATGTATGTGCAGCTATGTGTCCAAAACCAATCTTACCACCTCCTTTGTAATGTAATGAAGATCCCACTTCTGCAGCTTGTACCCTTCCATATTTTCACATCACTTTCAAATCATATTATGCTTTTGGTCTCCTTGAGAAAAGTTCTTTGGTTGTTCTGTAGACATTGTTACTTTGGGAAGGCCCTTAATGAGAAGCTCTAATTAGACAGGCCACTGTGCAGATTTAATCATGAATTCATAGGAGCCGATTACTAAAATGAAGGAAGAAGTGGGGTTTATTAAACTGGAAAAGTAGCTTTAGTTCACTGTTTAATAACTGATATTGAACTTGAGATGCAAAATAAAAAAAAATCAATGACTAGAAAAGAGAGAGAGGAGAGTTAGAAGAAAAAAATCTCAGTAGTGGAAAGGCAAGGCCTGGGTAGTTTTTGGTGGTGATACAGTGTGATATTCATGTGCACAAAATACTGCAGCACGAACACGAGTCGTAAGGAAATCCTAATGTAAAACAATGCTTTTCTCTCTCTAACTTTGCATGCTATTCATTGGCTATAATGTTCAGAGGAGTGAGGGAGAATTTACAAATTGGGGGAGGGATGCAGTTCTACTTTCCAGAGAAATCTTGCGATTGAGTTTCTTACAACAGGATTAGTTTTGCACCGAGAGCTACAAACAATATCAGCAAATGGCGTTTCCTCTCACCATATAAGTAATAGGAAGGTTGGATGGAGGATTCCCCAGATTTTTTTTCATAGTATCAAATTTTAAACTAAATTCTGCAAAGTTAGACACCCTCGCAAAACAAAGTGACAATACTCTGTTATCTTGTGTGACCCTCCTATAACTTCAGACACCCCCACACTCACGCAGCATGTTTGCTTTCAGAAGATTGGCAAGACCTGTGCCTATTTTTTCATTCTCTGGACGTTGATATTGTAAAACTACACAATGTAGTATTTCTGAACATTCTCCAGAGTCATTCTGCTGCAGGCAAAGCTGAGAATCATGCCCAAAACCCAGAAGAAGAATAATTCCATGGTAGGTTGGCCAGAATTTCAATCTTTAATTATAAGGGGAATTGGGGAATATTTACAGACCAGAGCAGAAGAAATATTAAGAGCAAGAAAAGTCTGAACCAAAATTCTGGTCCTTTTAAATAGTATCATTAATCTCCTCTGCTTTTTCATCTTACCCTTCAACTCCCACTTCTCTCATTACAAATGTAGATGTTCCTTTATCAAAACCAGTACACAGTAGATTAGGTACTTTAAACATATACTTATGGATGGGATTAAAGGGAATTTTGAGATGCATAATTGTTTTATATCTAGAGATGAAACAGGGAAAATATGTGGATGAGATAGAATACACATAAACAAATTCAAAGGTAGCATAAAACAGGCAAGACATAAATGCTGTAAAGGACTTTTAAAAGCAGAGCTTAGCAGAATGTTTAAAATATATTGGGTAAAAAGTCAATCGAGATTCATGTGAAAAAGATACTGTAAGAATGTTAACAAAATAAGTAAATGGTGAAAATCATTTGAAAATCAAGCTGCTGATTTGGGTGCCTAAATAGGGATTTACTCTAACTCTAGGTATTTGCAGTGCTGCTGTAGTTTTGTTGGTCCCAAGATATTTGCGAGACAAGGTGAGTGAAGGAATATCTTTTATTGGAACAATTTCTGTTGGTGGAAGAGAAAGCTTTTGAGTTGGTCTCTTTTTGCCAACAGAATTTGACCCAGTAAAAGATATTACTTCACCCACTGTGTGTCTCTAACTCTACGTATACAAGTTTGAAAATTTTGCCCATAATATAGTAGACAAGGATGGATAGTCAGATGTCTCTGGGGCCAGATTTCCTTTCCATTCTGCCCTCTTTGCATCACTCAGCGCAAAGGGGCTGGAGTCTGGCCTGGACAACCTACTGAGAATTCTGCCAAGGGTTAGGGAGCTCTCAGTTGGCATAAAGTCGGTGTAGTTGGTTCCCATGCCAACCATGCCCCTTCGCTTCCCCCATACAAACACTGGCTTAGGGGTTGAGGGGGAGTGTAGCTGCATTCTGCCAAATCTCAGCTGGCCCCCTTAGGGAGCTGGGCTGGAGCAGATGTGATCTGTGAATTATGGAGCTGTAACCAGCCTTAAACAGCTCCTAGGCTGCCTCCCTTTCTCGATGCTGAATGTGGAAGAGAATCTGACTCTGTCTTTTACAAAGAAATTTTATACTTTGAACATGGTTCCCTAGACGCAAGAGGACAGGTGTGACGTCTGATTAAAATATAATTACTCAAGCCATTATTTCTACCACTGTCATGTAATTGCAATGAATCTTATGCAAAGTGTAACACGTGGCCAGAAAGGGTTAAACAGCTTGCAGGCTAAGAGTATATCTACACTGCACACGTTACAGCGTGGCTGCAGCAGTGCTGTGACGTGGGCAGGATAGTCATGCTTTATCGCTGGAGGAGAGCTCTACCAGCAATAAAAAATAACCACCTCGAATGAGGGGTGGTAGCTTTATTGCCGGGTGCACGGCTCCCGTCGATAAAGGCTGTCTATACTGCTGCTTTTCAGCACTAAAACATTTGCCATTTGGGGGGGGGGTGTTTTTTCACACCCCTGAATGACTAGAGTTTTAGCTCTGAAAGTGGCCGTGTAGACACAGCCTAACTAACCATGACCTTTAAAGACATTTTAGAAAGGTATGTGAATGGAAATTAAGGCCATTCATGCTAAATAGGCTAGAACTTTGAAATGCAAACCTATATTGTTAGAAGTGATACTAATTGTGTGTATCTTTAATTCTAGCTATGTAAATAAACGGTTCCTGTCTGTCATTATAGTTACTGATTCAGAGATCAAAAGGGAATATTAACATTTAGATGAATCTTGGGTAAAATAACGTCATTGTCTATATGTCTCTTTGAAGTTTATAATAGACTGCCTGATGGATAAATTGCCGTATGTTAATTTGTGTAACTACAAAAAGAAAAGGAGTACTTGTGGCACCTTAGAGACTAACAAATTTATTTGAGCATAAGCTTTCGTGAGCTACAGCTCACTTCATCAGATGCTGTAGCTCACGAAAGCTTATGCTCAAATAAATTGGTTAGTCTCTAAGGTGCCACAAGTACTCCTTTTCTTTTTGCGAATACAGACTAACACGGCTGTTACTCTGAAACCTGTAATTACTGGTGGTGTTCAGAAAGCACAAGATTACATCAAAAGCCTATTGTTTAAGCAGAACTGTGTGGTCAAGTGGATGCTAGAACACTGTATAAAAAGACCCTCAGTAACAGTAATAACAGTAATCAGAGGCCTATCCACCATTGTGCAATATGTCACTGCAATATTTTCTGCTGTTGTCTGTCCTTTAATTCATAGAGCCATTTTATTTGTATATGTGCTATTGTGAGCAGATATCTGCATTGAACTCTCCACAATCTAACCTCTTTTCTTGCTTCAGAAGATTCCACAGCTTCAGTGCCCCTCAGCATGTTAGGAGTTTAGACCATTGCTGCTAATACACATTTTCTTACATTTATGCAAGTTAAATGTCCTCCGCTGTCAAATTGTCCATTTCATTTATATATTTAAATCCATCCAGAGTTTCTCATAATCCTCCATTTTACTAAACAAATTGACTTAGTGTCATTATCATACTTTATCAACTCCTTTTACTTTTTGTTCAAAATCTATTTAATAATTTTTATCAAATACTGACAATCACCTTGGTACCCCGATATTTGACCTGTAGAACAGCCTTCGCTGTAGCTTTTTTAATTGCTTTACTGGTTCGAACTGCAGGACTGCCCTTATTAATTTATTAGTCATTTTCCTTAATAGTCTCGTGTGAGAGACCTTTTCAAAAAAGCGTTCGGAAAAATCTAAGTGAATTACATTCATGCTGCTTTATCTACCATTTTGTTAACATTTCCGAAGAATTCTCCTAGATAGAAAGCTCTTTTTATCATTTTCCTTACAAAAACTATGCAGGGCTTGACTTGTCCAGGCAATACTTGTCCAGGTGTTGTACTACTTTAACCTTACTTTTCCACTGCATGCATCCAATGAAGGGAGCTGTAGCTCACAAAAGCTTATGTTCAAATAAATTGGTTAGTCTCTAAGGTGCCGCAAGTACTCCTTTTCTTCTTTTAACCTTACTGGAACTCTTAATAACTGGTTTCCCCAGTAGCACAATGAGCCCCACCATTCTGTAATTCCTGTGTTCTAGATAGTCAAAAAGGCACCAGATTAGTGACTTCACAGCTTTTTTTTTCCCGAACAATTGCTAGTTTTAAAGTGCTGTGGCTTCATTTCGCCAAGCACTCTGCTCCTTCACACTTCATTTCTTTCATAACACTTTGATAACCTTATCCAGTCCTGGCAATTTACTGGACTTGAAGAACTTCTATTGCAGTATGAATTTCTCCATGGATTTTAATCTCTAATAAAACCACAATAATTTTCTGTGATATGTGGCCTTAAATCCTACCATCATATACAGTAAAGTCCAAATCAAAACATTCCTCTTACTGATCTCTTTTAGTAGTGTACTTTTTATTCTTCTCCATTTAAGTGGAGTCTATTGCATCAATAAATATTTCTCCAAACAGTCCAAACAGGTAGAACTGGGGTAGCTAAGCTACCCATTGTTGTTGTTATTGCATCAGCAGAGCATAAGCCTTTAATTTCTTGGGGCCTGACCCCAGCAGGTGCTGAGCACCTGCTGTCTGCATTAAGATTAATGACTTGCTTAGCAGCTCTTTGGGTCTGGATTTTACTATGAGGAATTACTCATTGCAGTTCTGATCTGGACATCTGCAGAATACTGATCCAGTTGGGTGAAATCCTGGTCCCACTGAAGTCCTTGGCAAAACTCCCATTGACTTCAGTGGGGCAAGGATTTCACCCATTGTTTCCATCATATGGGCTTTCTAATCAAGTAGATTCCATCCCTTAGTCATGTCCACACTGGAGTGATCTGTCTAAAATAGTTGTGGTTTCCTTTACTTCTTCAGATATAATACAACTCTACACAACCTAACCTACCCATCAGACAAACTATAGTTTGAAGTCTGAAGCCCTTTTGCTTTTTTTTTTAATTGTCAATCATAACTCTGAGTTGCCAATTATACTGGGCATTCTAACTGGCTCCTTTTTTAATTTTGACTTTTAAGTCTTGAGCTGTAGCCTGGAGACGCTTTCATTTTTGTCTTAGAGGTACAACCATTATATTATTAGTTTCAGAGTAGCAGCCGTGTTAGTCTGTATTCGCAAAAAGAAAAGGAGTACTTGTGGCACCTTAGAGACTAACAAATTTATTTGAGCATAAGCTTTCGTGAGCTACAGCTCACTTCATCGGATGCATTCAGCTGTAGCTCACGACAGCTTATGCTCAAATAAATTTGTTAGTCTCTTAGGTGCCACAAGTCCTCCTTTTCTTTTTATATTATTAGTGTTATTTAGCTGATACTCTGCTTCTGCTTGAACTGATGGCTACACCTCCTTGTCTCTATTGTTTGTGTCTTTGGAAACTCAGTCCATATTCCTTTTTACTGGCCCCCTGTAGTATCCACAGCTACCTACAATTTTATCTGAGTGCCTTTTAAGATTTTTACACGTAAAAAAATTCCACAGAATAAATCAACTTGGAACTAATGAGATGTGTGTCTATCATCGTCCCCATAATCAGTGTATGCATCTATCACCACCCTGTTCGCTTAGCTGGCATGTTACATCACTTTCCCTCCACCTTTCATCTCATGGCCCCAATTCTGATTCCCGCTGCAGCCCCTTTTACTCCACTCTGGGTAGGGATTGTAAAGGGGCTGCAGAGACTCCTGGGTAATTCCCCCAGCATAAAATAGATTAAAGGTATTTAAAAGTAATATCTTGATTGATTATTATTTTGCATAACTTGCTCTTCCTCCTATCTAATTCCGCCACCCACATGTTATACTACTTTGTTTTCCCTTGTATTTGGCACAGAAAGGAGCCTAGATATGGAATTTGCAGTTCACAAAGCTGAAGGGAGGCTTGGCACTGCCCAATCTATCTGTCACATCATTGGAATTTATAATCAATTGGTTTCAGGCAAGGACAAATATTATTTGGCTTCAAGTAGAGCACGTTGACAGTTGGTGGGATTGCTTTGAGGGCTTTTTCCCACAGAAAATTTTTTTTTAAAAAAAGGTGATGGATGGAAGTTGAAAAAATTGAGTTCTGCAAAACTTAGCAAACCTACGTGATAAGGAGGGAGGCTGAGCTGAGCTCCTCATTAGAATTTAAAGCAAGTTTGATAGGCAGGGGACAGTGTTCTGTTGCTCATTTAATTGACTGTAAACTCTCAAACAGTAGATGGAGAAACAAGTGCTGGCTTTGAACAGGAGCTCTCTGTTCACTTTGGGTAAAATGCAAAAGCCACACAACTAAATAAATGTTCTTCAACTTCACTTTAATTTGATTATTTTGGGAATTTGAGGTAAAATCTAACTTGGAACAAATGTGGGACAGCTAAATTCATATGGACAAATCCTAGGTAAATTCACAAAATCAATGGGAATTGGTCTCAATCCTTTCCTGAGAAAGGTCTGAATAAAGGACTACAAGATTTCGCCCATAGTCTAACTGTTGAAGTGTGTTGGAGACTTTGCTGGGACAGTGGCATGTGAGCCCTATACGTTATTAGGTCCTGATTTTCAGAGGGGCTGTATGCACACAATTCCATTTGAAACCAATGTGAGCTGCACAGTGCTCAGCCCTTCTGAAAATTGGGTACTTGGAGAATAATTGAGGAGGGGTTTGAACAAAAATCCGCAGTGTTAGGGATAGTACTTTCAGCCCAGGTTCCATTTTGACCCTTTTAACCTCCTTTTAGGGAATACTCAGTATTTAATATTAGAAATATTTCTTGTGAGTCATGGTAATAACTGCGAAAATCCAAAAGCCTAACCTGGTTGATTTAAGATCCTCCTTTATATCCCTATTGTTCAAAGGTATTTTGGGAACTCTTGAGTGACAAGAATAGCAGCAGTCTTTATAATGCAATTAGAGTTGTTAATAGGGAGAGAGAGACTTACCTGACTATACTTTATTGCGTCTAGCCCATGCACTCATGTGAATTAGAGAAGTCAATGGAATTAGACTGGTGTCATAATCTTGCAAATCTATCCTGAATCCAAAAGATGTCCTGTATGTGTAAAACTGGGAAAGTTTGGTCTGTGGAGTTGCTATATTTCTCTTTTCATCCAAAATCCTGGTAATTCTTTTGATTTATTTTGAATATTGTAGAAGTGAGTGAAAGTCTTTGCACAGGTTTTGCTAACTATCATTTGTAGCGTGTATAAAATTATTCTGCATGTGTGATATAAATGTAACACTTAAGGAGACTTTTTACATTTTCAGACTATAATGTATAAATATAAAACATGTCTAATTTGAAAATTCTGTACAATACCCTTCTTCTTCCTTGCATTAATCCCATCCTACACTACAAGTCCTCACCTTCCAAAGTGCTCTTTTCAGTGCCGTATCCTCTATCACACCACATGCTAACTTGTTTTCCTTTATGACGTACCACCACTTCTTCTTGGGTTGGCATCTCTGTCTTTCAGTCTTGAGCCATTGGACTCTTTCTCACTAGTTGTCAGGACTGTGCTTTACATGAGGACTGTGCTTTACATGACCAAACCACGTGAGCCTGCACTCCCTAATTTTTTCGTTTATGCACATTACTTTGAGCATCTTCTGTCTAACACTAACTTTATATATGTACGCATCTCCTTGGTTTTTTCCCCCTCCTTCCTTCCCAGTCTCCCCTCACACTCCAATTTGTTTATTCACCTCTTGCGTATTATCTATATGCTACACTGTGAGCTTTCGGAGGCATGGACTGTCTTTGTATTATTTGCTTGCATAGTGTCCAGTACAGTGGGATCCTGAGTCTTGTTCGGGGCTGTTAAGCATTACAGCAACAGAAATAAATAATAACTATGTGCCTTTGTACAAACACACACAGTCTCTCTCTCTCTCTCTCTCTACTGTTAAGTATTCAAGGTAACAGGTATTAAACACTCTTATTACAGAGCTGGTCATTTGTCTGAAAATCATTTGGGACCACTTCTAGATCAAGCTCAGGCAGAAGTTCATTCTGTTAAACAGAAGTTGGATCATAATTTAAAACAGGAAAAGCAAAGGCTTCACCAGAAACTCGTTACTAAGAGAAGACGAGAAATGTTGCAAAAGGTAATTATGTACAGTGTAACGGTTTACCCTGGGATTATGCTGAAAAAAGCCCTGATTGAATTGAAAGATAAGGCCTAATTCTTTTATGACAATGAAGATAACAAACATCCATGCTAGGATAGCAGAGGAAAATCAGTCTTCATAATTTTTAGTGGCATTACCACAATATACAGTAGAACCTCAGAGTTATGAATACCAGAGTTACGAACTGACTGGTTAATCACGCACCTTATTTGGAACTGGAAATACACAATCAAGCAGCAGCAGAGACAAAAAAACAAAAAGAGCAAATACTGTACAGTACTGCATTAAACGTAAACTACTAAAAAAAATAAAGGGAAAGTTTAAAAAAAAAGATTTGGCAAGGAAACTGTTTCTGTGCTTGTTTCATTTAAATTAAGATGGTTAAAAGCAGTATTTTTCTTCTGCAGAGTAAAGTTTCAAAGCTGTATTAAGTCAATGTTCAGTTATAAAGTTTTGAAAGAACAATCATAGTGTTTTGTTCAGAGTTATGAACATTTCAGAATTACGAACAACCTCCATTCCCGAGGTATTCATAGCTATGAGGTTCTACTGTATTGTCTTAACTGAGCAGTTATTCATAGCCTGACAACAGAAGACCAGATCATTCCCTACCATTGGGAAAACCTGCAGGTAAGTGATATACATGAAGAAAATGCTGAGTTTCCATTTGTGGAATCTGATATTTCATCAGGTCGGGATCATAGGGTTAGATTCCACCACAGTGGGAGCAGGTGGCATGACCTTCCAAACCCACTGAGCTTCCAAACTCTTTGGAAGAAAATGCCTTGGAGCTCTGGCAATCATGCAGAGGGCCAACACTTCCATTGTATTCTCTGTGCTTCCTACTGGTGTGGTCTTAAATGATAAATTGTCTTAAAACAAGGGTAGCTTTGGCTAGCTTTACAGTGAAAATATTGCATAGTGTAATATGAAATATCAATAAAACATTTTTCTTTTCTTTCCTCTATTTCTTTGATCAGAGTTTGCATTTGGAATTTTACCAGTTCATTAGATTTCTGACCCTTTCAGACATTTGAAAATGTATCAGGGCATAAGCTAAATTGCACATTGCGTTTTTGTTGGTGTTAGCATTCTGTCTAGCTTCAGCCTAAATTAATAGTGGCCTTTTGGGCACATATGAATGCAGCGCTGATAGTATGCAATGAAATTGTCATTTTGAGTATTACAAAAAACTGTTATGTATAATTTCACCTTGGTATGAAATACGTATATAGGGGATTGGAACTAAAAAGAGGTTTCTTCTATTTACCTTGTATCTTTTTTTCTTTTTTTTGTAAATGAATCAGCAGAAAGAACAAAGAAAGGAGCAGATGTCGATAGGAGACACTTTCAAAACCACTAAAGAGGTTAGCCACTACTTGAACCACTGGCAAAACCTCCTGACCGAACATGCTGTTGAATTTGAAGAGCTTATTGAAAAGCTTGATAATGATGCCGGTGAAGAAATAAAAGTGCTTAGATTTACTTTGACAGAGAAAGCTATTGAAGAACTTAAACGCATTCAGTATGGAGTAATCAGTCAAGAACTTTTAAAACTGAGTGTGCCAAAGCCGTTCCTGCAACAAATTGTTGAGGAGCATAAAAAGGAAATTGCTATTCAAACTGAACAGCTTGAAAAAGAAGAACATGACAAAAATATGGCCACAGGGGAATGGCTTGAGAATACCAGGCAAAAACTGAGCCAAGAGCTGGAACAGAGCATTGCAGAACAAAAAAAACTAAGGAGTTGGGAACAGTTAGTATTCATGTAAGTGTCTGTCTATTTTCTTTTCTTGGTTATGCCTCTAGTAAGTATGAGTTTAACAAACATGTGGGCTTAATTTTTAACTGTCAATTCTTGGCTATAAACTTTGGACCTGAGTTTCACAGGTTCACAGTACCCACCACTCGTACTGCAGTCAATATGTGCTGTCTTTGCCCTGTGCTAGTGAAAATTAGCCCCTTTGGTTTGTTTGGGGATTTTTAATTAAAATGTAAGAAGCTGAATTTGTTAAAATTATAAGGGTGATTTAGAATTTTTAGGCTTTAATTCAGTGTATGCCATGCTTTATTTGCAAAACTCTCAGTATTCAGAGATTCACAGATCCCAAGACCAGAAATGATGATTATGAACATCTGCTCTGATCTCCTGTATAACACAGGCCGTAGAACTTCCCCAAAAATAATTCCTAGAGCATATTAGAAGAACATCCAAACTTGATTTAAAAATTGTCGTGATGGAGAATCCACCATGACCCTTGGTAAATTGTTCCAATGGTTAATTACACTCACCGTTAAACATTTATGCTTTATTTTCAGTCTGAATTTGGCTAGCTTCAACTTCCAGCTGCTGGATTGTGTTATACCTTTCTTTGCTAGACTAAAGAGCCTATTATTAAATATTTGTTTCCCAGGTAGATACTTATAGACTGTGATCAAATCACCCCTTAACCTTCTCTTTGTTAAGCTAAATACAGTGATCGACTCCAAGAGCTCAAACTAAGGCATGTTTTCTAATCCTTTAATAATTCTTGTGACTCTTCTCTGAAACTTCTCCAAATTATGAACATCCTTCTGGAATTGTGGGCACCAGAACTGGACATAGTATTCCAGCAGTGGTCACACCAGTGCCACATATGGAAGTAAAATAACCTCTACTGGAGATTACTGTGTTTATGCATCACAGGATCACATTAACATCACAGGGGGAGCACATGTTCATCTGATTATGCACCACAACGCACAAATCTTTTTCAGAGTCACTGCTTCCCAGAAAAGAGTCCCCCATACTGCAAGTGTGGTCTACATTCTTTGTTCCTAGATGTATACATTTATATTTAGCCATATTAAAACACACTTTGTTCGCTTGTGCCCAATTTACCAAATGATCCAGATTGATCTGAATCAGTGACCTGTGCTCTTCATTATTGACTTCTCCTCCAATTTTTGTGTCATCTTCAAACTTTAGTGATGATTTTATGTTTCCTTCCAAGTCACAGATAAAAATGTGGAATAGCGTTGGGGCAAGAACTCATCCTTGCGGGACCCCACTGGAAACACACCCGCTTGATAATGATTCCTCGTTTACAGTTATATTTTGAGACCTTATCAGTTAGCCAGTTTGTAATCCATTTAATGTATGCCATCATGTTAATTTGATATCATTCTAAGTTTTTTAATCAAAAAGTTGTGCAATAACAAGTCTAACCCCTTACAGAAATCTAAGTATGTTACATCAACACTATTACCTGTATCAACCAAACTTGTAATGTCATCAAAAAAAAGGTATCAGGTTAGTTTGACAGGATCTGTTTTTCGTAAACCCATGCTGAGTTGCATTAATTTACATTACTCTCCTGTAGTTCTTTATTAATTGAGTCCTGTATCAGCCACTGCATTATCTTGCTCAAGATCTCTGATAGACCTGTAGTGACCTGGGTCATCCCATTTGCCCTTTTTAAAAATCGGCACATTATCTTTCTTCCAGTCTTTTGGAACATCCACAGTGCTCCAAGACTTACTAAAAATCAACATTAAAGGTCCAGCAAGCTCCTACCCCAGCTATTTTAATACTCTTGGGCGCAAATTAATCTGGACCTGCTGATTTTAAAATGTCTAACTTTAGTAGCTTCTGTTTAACATCGTCCAGAGACTAGTGGGATGGAAAGAGTGTTATCACAATATGATGAGACTATATCATCATATGTTTTTCCCCAAATACAACACAGAAATATTTATTGGAAAGTAAGAGAAGTGCATAGGAGGCGATTGCGGCCCTACCCGCCTCCATCCCGCAGGAGGACTTCAGGGCCCACCAAGAACTCTTAAAGAGGGTGGCAGCAAGCCTCCACCTCCAGGCAGAGGAGATGGAGGAGCCCTGGGTCTCCCTGTTTAACGTGTTGAACCGATCAGCGCCGGGTAGGGTGGCTTTGCCTCTCCATGAAGGGGCGGCTAAGATTTCAAGTGCCCTGTGGCAAACACCGGCCTCATTGGCCCCCATCTCTAAAAAAGGCAGAACGCAAGTACTTTGTACCCGCTAAGAGGCATGAGTACTTGTCGATCAACCACAGGAAACAGCAGGGTCAGCCAGTCCTGACCCCAAAGAACAAAAACTCTCGGAGACTGGACTCTTTCAAAAGGAAAGTATATTCATCTTTGAGCTTCCAGTTACGAGTGGCAAACCATCAGGCTCTTCTGGGCTGGTACAAATTCAATCTGTGTGGCTCCCTGCCCAAGTTTGAGGACTCCCTCCAGGAGCGCGATAGGAAGGAGTTCAAGGCACTAGTGGAGGAAGGGGCAGCGGCCGCTAGGGCATCCCTGCAGGCAGCCTTGGATGCTGCGGACACAGCCGCACGATCAATGGCCTCTGCAGTGTCCATGGCTCCTGCTCTCTGGGCTGTCCAGCGAGGCACAGTCTTCCATGCAGGATCTCCCGTTTGATGGGAAGGCTCTGTTTGCGGAGGAAACAAATACAAGGTTGCATGGCATGAAAGACTCCCGCATGACCCTCCAGACTCTGGGCCTCTATGTCCCGTCTCCAGCAAAACCTAAGTTCAAGCCTGTCAAAGTCAGATTCAGGACTCACATAATTTGTCAGACCACTCTGTTTATTAGCAAAGCACTTTGCCAATGCGCCCAGATATGTGAGCCCCTCTCTGAGGCTCAAGCTAACTTATTTATACAGCTAAGCCAAAGCCAATTTAACATAAGAGACAAAAGGAAGCAGAAACTGACAAATATACATACATATCTTATTTGCATACTAACGTTTACCAATCTCCTAGCTCAGTAGGAGCTCTAAGTTAATTAGTTTGAGGACCCATTGTCTCACACTCCTTAATGTTTCTCTTCCTGACAACTATATTTCAACAAATCTTTCAAGCAGCATTTCTTTAATGAATTATAATTTCAATATAATTCATTCTACTTTCACAAGCCACAGCAGACTCCCGCCCAGGCCACCCTCCCGAAGTACGAGGCTGCCCATAAGAAGCAGCGGGACTATAAGAGGCAGTCCCAGCCTGCCCCCCAGCCTGGGTCATCCAAGGGCAAGCTGGTGGGGAAAAGGCATTTGTGATGGGACGCTCGGGGGCACCCCACCAGTCCTCATCAGGGACCAACCCCCATTAAAGCTTCCCTTCTCCAACCGGTTGTGTGCTTTCCTCCCGGAATGGTCGTGGCTAACCTCGGACCGATGGGTCCTCAACACTATCTCCCGGGGTTACACCCTCTAGTTTACTTCATCCCCAACCAACCACCTCCCATCCCCCTTGGGGGACCCCTCGCATGAAGCTCTGCTCGAGCAGGAGGTGGGGCAGCTCCTAGGTCTAGGAGTGATAGAGGCGGTGCCCGAGGAGTTCATGGGCAAGGGGTATTACTCCCGCTATTTCCTTATCCCGAAGGCCAAAGGGGGGCTCAGGCCCATCCTGGACCTCCAAGGTCTGAACCAGTACATGGTGAAGCTCAAGTTCCGCATGGTCTCCCTGGCTTCCATCATCCCCTCCCTGGATCCCGGGGACTGGTACACTGCCCTTGATCTACAGGATGCGTTCTTCCACATCCACATATTCGAGAGGTACAGGCGCTTCCTCCATTTCGTGGTGGGACAGAATCATTACCAATTCACGGTCCTCCCATTTGGTCTGTCCACTGCCCCCAGGGTGTTTACAAAATGTATGTCGGTGTTAGCGGCCTACCTCAGACGGCGGTGGGTCCAGATATTTCTCTATCTGGACGATTGGCTTGTCGAGGGCACCTCCCGGTCACAGGAGAGGGATCACATGGCTCTTCTGCTGTCCACGTGCACCACCTTGGGCCTGTTGGTAAACAACACCAAGTCCATGTTAGTCCCGGTCCAATGCATAGAGTTTATCTGAGCACTCCTGGACACAGTGTTGGCCAGGGCCTCTCTCCCGCCAGACAGATTCGAGACCCTCATCGACTCTGTCACAAGGTTCCCAGTGACAACAGCCAGGGTTTGCCTACAACCCTTGGGTCACATGTCAGCGTGCACATATGTGGTCCGTTACGCCAGACTCAGGATGAGGCCCCTCCAACTCTGGTTGGCCTTGAAGTTCTCCCAAGCCACAGACAGGATGGACACGGTCCTCACCGTGCCGGACTCTGTGATCACCTCCCTACGGTGGTGGTCCACCCCAAACAACATGCTCCAAGGGGTCCTGTCCAGGGACAGCGCCCCGTCGTTGGAGCTGGTGTCCAATGCGTTAGACCTGGGTTGGGGGGCCCATGTGGGGAACTTTCAGACTCAAGGCTGTGGTCAGCTCAAGACCTGACCTTACAAATAAACGTCAAGGAGCTCACACCTGGAGGGCAAGGTAGTCAGGGTCCTCACGGACTACACGGCCTCAATGTTCTATATCAACAGGCAAGGCGGGGCTCGATCCTCTGCCCTGAAGCCCTCAGGCTGTGGGACTTCTGTATAGCCCACAATATCCACCTGAAGGCCTTCCAGCTACCGGGTGCCCAGAACGAGAGGGTGGATCGCTTGACCAGGGACTTTTCCTCACAATATGGGTGGTCCCTCCACCCAGAAGTGGCCCACCGGCTCTTCCGAAGGTGGGGAACTCCCCAGGTAGACCTGTTCGTGACTCATCAGAACCAGCGATGTCCCGGGTTCTGCTCCGGGGGAGACCCTGGGGAGGGGCGCTATCTCTGATGCCTTTCTCCTGTCCTGGTCAGGCCAGCTTCTCTGTGCCTTTCCCTCTAATCAGCAGGGTCTTGGAGAAGATAAAGACGGACAAGGCCCGGGTGCTCCTGATTGCCCCGGCGTGGCCCAGGCAGCATTGGTACGGGACCCTAATGGGGCTGGAGGTAGCTCCGCCATGGCCATTGCCGCTTCGTCCGGACTTGCTCTCTCAGGACCAGGGCCACCTCCTCCACCCCAACCTGGCAGCTCTTCACCTCGCGGCATGGCTGCTCAGTGGTTAGGTGGAGAGGAAAAGACGTGCTCAGAGCAGGTTCAGTGTGTCCTCCTCGAAAGTAGACGGCCCTCCACTCGCCATGCTTATTTGTCGAAGTGGTCCCAGTTTTTTGTCGAAGTGTTCCCAGCTTATCCTTGATTACCTCCTCCACCTGAGGGCCCAGGGCCTGGCGCCCTCGTCAGTCAAGGTGCACCTGGCAGCCATATCGGTCTTCCATCTGGCAGTGCAAGGGCACACAGTATTTTCCCATGCTATGACTGGCCAGTTCCTTAAGGGTTTGGACCGTCTTTTTCCATATTTTAGACCCCCCGGTCCCACAGTGGGACCTAAACCTAGTGTTGGCTCGTCTCACAGGGCCCCCGTTTGAATCACGGGCCATGTGCTCCTGGTCTCACCTCTCATGGAAGGTGGACTTCCTGGTTGCAATCACATCGGCCAGCCGAGTCTCGGAGCTCAGGGCCCTGACCTCCGAGCTGCCGTACATGGTCTTTCATAAAGACAACGTCCAGCTCCGCCCACACCCCACGTTCCTCCCAAAGGTGGTCTTCGCCTACCACATGGGTCAGGACATTTTTCTACCGGTCCTCTGGCTGAAGCCTCACGCGTGCAGTGAGGAGTGCCGTCTCCACACGCTTGATGTGCGGCGGGCTCTGGCTTTCTACCTCGAGTGGACCAAGCCGTTCGGAAAGTCCTCGCAACTGTTCATCGCCTTGGCTGAGCGCGAGGGGCCAGCCGATTTCCACTCAGCGGCTTTCCAATCAGATCACTTCGTGCATCCATTTCTGTTATGAGCTGGCGGGTGTCCCCCCTGCTACCCATTGTGAGGACACACTCGACTAGGACACAGGCCTCATCAGCTGCCTTCATGTCCCACATCCCCATCCAGGACATTTGTAGGGCCGCCACGTGGTCTTCGGTTCAATCGTTCACCTTGCACTATGCGATCAGGGATGATGCCAGGTTTGGCAGGGCTGTCCTCCATCCTGGGAACTTGTGAACTCCTACCCACCTCCAACAGATATAGCTTGGAATCACCTATTGTGGAAAACACATGAGCAATCTCTCTCGAAGAAGAAAAGACAGTTACCTTTTCCATAACTGGTGTTCTTCGAGATGTGTTGCTCATGTCTATTCCACATCTCACTCTCCTTCCCCTCTGTCGGAGTTGTCTGGCAAGAAGGAACTGAGGATGGGGGAAGCAGGGAAAAACTTCCGGCACTGGTGCACATGACACGCACACCTGTTGTGGAATAGACATGAGCAACACATCTTGAAGAACACCAGTTACGGAAAAGGTAACTGTCTTTTTTATTAATAAACCCACCTTGAGAAAGGGGACATGGAACTGAACTTGAGGGTTTGGGCTTTATTTGGACTGCCCTGGCTAATAAATCTGCCCACTGTCTTACGGACATGTATTCATTAAAAAGTATGGACTGTAAAGCATTAATGTCAACTTAAACAACTTCAGGTGAGGGGGGAAGAATTTTCCTTTTCTCTAAAGAAAATCAGATACACATGAGACCTACTGGGTCAAATATGATGACCTGACATTGTCCCAGTAAGTTTGCCTACTGCACATTATAGAGCTATAGAAAACAGATCTATAGGAGTCTGCCTGTTACTTACAGTGTTTGAAAATCCATTCATTTCTAACTTTTCAGTGACTTTTGGTTTTTCAAAATTCAAAATAATTTTCCATAAACCATTTCAATGTATCTTTCAGATACTGTCTTCTTATCTCTAAATATACTGTAGAGAACAATCCTGCACCAGTAGTGATACGGATTAGGTGACCTAGGTCTTTTCCATTTCTAACTTCTGTGATTCTATGACGAGGTATTCCAGTTGGCAGTGCTGCTGTTACACTTGTCAAATACCATCTTTATTCACACAGCAACAGTAAAAATCAGATTCTTAAAAGCTACCTATTTTTCCAGTACATGTTTCTACACAACAATAATACAACATTCCATCAAAAGCTCTTTAAAAAATGTCTGTCTTTACATTTTCTGACACTGTTAGTTTTGATATTTTGATCACCAGACACCAGCTCTAGTGTCTTACCAAGAATTATTTTGACCGATAGCTTTTTATTTTTGTTGATCATTCAAGATACTATGAAGTCTTTCTGTGCCAAAAATATTAACACTTTAAAATCCTTTCCTAACATAGGCATGGCGTAAGAGATCTGCCTCAGTTTCTAATCCACTGTTTTTTCTGGAAGTGCTACCTTTCTATGTATAAATCTAAGGCAATATTGTGGAGCAGTAAGTGCTGCCTATTGGGAAATGATGCCTTCAGATAGGTGTCTTAGGTGGATGAAAATATTGTAAATATGAATATTTTAATTTAGAGACTGACTACAATCATTTGATTCAGAGAAGAATTTCTAAAAGCATCATAGGCATATTTTATGGAAATAATGACAACCTGTTGGCACTGTGATTAAAGTAAAATCATCCTTCTAAAACACGGGAGACAATATATTGTAATTTTAAAATTGAAACTCTTTGTTAGTGCATCAGTGTGCTGTTTTTAAAAACTGCTTGAATTAGTTATTGTTTAATCTTTAAACAAATAGGCTATTTTCTCCTTTTTAGAACTACTGGGGCAGGGGGAAGTTTATTGCTGCAAATTTTATATATATTTATAATTTTTATTAATTTTTTCTTATATAACAAATATATCAAAATACAAGATTCAGCATAATACACAAAGTAAATAAAGAGGGTCAAGCTAAAGGGAGGGCAAGTGAAGCAAGCTATCTATCTTCAGGGTCTGCGTTAATCATAGACCTGTAAAAAGTCAGCACAAATAGCTTTGAATTTTTCAGGCAATCCCCTTCTATGGAATGCCAGTAATTCACTAGCTGAAAGATCAGCCATATCATTGAGCCAGGCATTGATGTTTGGTGGAGATCAACTTTTCCACTTTTGCAGGATTAATTTTTTAGCGACCAAAGCTGCATGTTGGAAACACGGTGCCTTGTTATCAGGTAACCTTCAGGTATCAGAAATATATCCAAGAATTAAATTTTAAGAGGGAGAGCTCCAACTTAGCATCCAATATCAAATTGGTCCTTTCACCCACAGTTGCTGCAAAATTAAAGTTAAATGTGTTTTTTCTGAACTATTCCTGACCCAATGGCATGAAAGGTATTAAAACTGGCCTTGTGGTAGAGCAGCACATTGCCACTGCAGAAATCAGAATTTGGGCCTTGAGGTCCCTTCTGGGCTGGTTGAAGCTTGGAGTGATCCGGTGGCAGTCCACATTACTTGCACATGGGAAGCACCTCAGTTTGCTTTCTATCAACCAACCTCTTTTCGCTCACCCAAGACTTAGTAGTTATGTTGATTTACTCTAAAGGGGAGCGGTACCTAATATACCCTAACCAGTCCAAGGTGGTGTTGCTGGTAAGATAGAATGATGAAAAGGGTAAAAGTAGTGGGGAGTCTCGGGACTCAGATGATTCCCTTCTGTTCCCCTGGGGAGAATCAGATTCTGATCTCATCTCCACCACTGTAAATCTGGAGTAACTCCATGACCCTGGTTATAGTTACACCCAGAGTTACTGAGATCAGAATCTGGCCCTCTGTGCCTCACTGAACTGTTCATAACACAAAGATAAGCCATGAAATAGTTTAAAATGTCAGAGTCCACCAGTTATCAGAGGGAAATTGGAGAACTGTGGGAGTAAAGCTGTACACTCAATATTTGATCTCATGTAGTCTGTCCTAGTAAGAGTTAACCTTCTGTCACCAGATGGAAAGTTTCTGTTTTCCAAGCCTGAAAGTCAGTGGTGCCAGTTCAGATATTTCTTGGGAGGAGTAAATTCCAGTCATCTCCCAAAGCAAGAACCCTGTTCCAATCTCACTAGTCTCCAACCCCCTTCTCCTGCAGGAACCCAGGGTGTCCCTCGACTGGGGAGTCGCCCCTCTCTCTTACTCACACAATGCTTGAGCCAGTGCCGCCAGAAATTGAGATCTCAGTGGATTCTCCTGTGCTCCGCCATACAGGAACAGACTCCCTGTGCACCAGGTTGCAACACCATTTGGACAGAGGGTCAAATTTCAGTGGCATTGTGACCTTGTGAACTAGATTGTAATGCCACTCACCGAAATTTAACCAAACCACTCTCTGTCTGCCAGCAGATCGAGGGACGTGATCGTTCCCCTCTATTCGACACTGGTGAGGCCTCATCTGGAGTACTGTGTCCAGTTTTGGGCCCCACACTACAAGAAGGATGTGGAAAAATTGGAAAGAATCCAGCGGAGGGCAACAAAAATGATTAGGGGACTGGAACACATGACTTATGAGGAGAGGCTGAGGGAACTGGGGATGTTTAGTCTACAGAAGAGAAGAATGAGGGGGGATTTGATAGCTGCTTTCAACTACCTGAAAGGGGGTTCCAAAGAGGATGGCTCTAGACTGTTCTCCGTGGTAGCAGATGACAGAACAAGGAGTAATGGTCTCAAGTTTCTGTGGGGGAGATTTAGGTTGGATATTAGGAAAATCTTTTTCACTAGGAGGGTGGTGAAACACTGGAATGCGTTATCTAGGGAGGTGGTGGAATCTCCTTCCTTAGAAGTTTTTAAGGTCAGGCTTGACAAAGCCCTGGCTGGGATGATTTAAATGGGGATCGGTCCTGCTTTGAGCAGGGGGTTGGACTAGATGACCTCCTGAGGTCCCTTCCAACCCTGATATTCTATGATTCTATTCTATGATAGAGGTGGCCAGGTCAAATTTCAGAGGCATTGCAACCACTCATCTGGATCAGTGCTCCAGACTGCTCCAGCAGCAGCTGTCCTGATTTAGTACAGGACCATTGCTTAAAAGTGGTCGGGTCATGGCCTCCCAGCTCTGCAGCCTATGGCAAATGCAAAAATGGCCTCCTCCTCAAACCTTCCCAATTTGTGCTGCTGCTGGTGCATTTTGTGTTAGTGATGTCAGTGGGAGCTCCATTTCTTTAGCCATTTTCTGTTTAAAATCTCTGTCCCAAGGTGAATGAAATGGAATAATACCTAATAAAAATTGGGGTGATAAGAACTTTTTGTGCATTAATTAACCCTTTTCCTAATCAAGGAAGCAGTGTGGATCTTGTGGTTAAAGGATGGGTCTTTGAGACACCTAGGTTTGTTTCCTGACTCTACCAGTGACTTGCTGCCAGTGATTTGGGCAAGACACTTAAACTCTCTGTACTTCAGTTTTCCTATCCATAAATCTGGGGAAATACTACTTAGCCATCTTAAGTGCTTTGAGATGCTCTGGACTTGTCTATACAGAGAGCAATCTGGGGTGTAAAACTACAGTGCAATAGTCCGCCATACATTAATCAGCTGTGTGGACTCTGCCACTATGAATTCAAAGTTCTGTAATGCACTTTGATTTACACCCCAGTTTGCTCTTCGCAAACTCCGTGTAGCCAAACCCTTAGATGCAAGCATAAGGTATTAGTATTATTATTCCCACCCAATAGCTTTGTTGAAAAAGGTAGGTACATAAAAAGGTAGTATATAGTTTATCAGATTGACATTTGCTTATTTTCTGTATATATACACACACACTGAAAAATAAGCAATACCAATCTGCCCTTTTAAAAATTAATTCTCCCAGCTTCTGAGCTGGTTCTGTTTGTAGAAATTTAGGGAGACAAGAAAGAGAATGTGTCAAAATACAGAATACTGGGTTATGACATACCATTATGGTAAATATTATATATCACAGATTAATAGTGAGTGGTTAGATGAACTCTAGAACAGATAGTAAACAGACTAAGTTTGAGAGGAATCTGTCCATTTTTGTAACAGATCCATATACATCCAACAGAGAGCTGGCAAATTTTCCTTTTATAGGGATTTGACAAATAATTAGCATTCTCATTTATTACTTATCTCTATGGTATTTTGAAAATGTTACTAAGAATTCTAATAATTTCTAGTATTCCTTCTATTTTAAAAGCTGATATAGGGATGTTGGGGATTGGTCCTGCTTTGAGCAGGGGGTTGGACTAGATGACCTCCTGAGGTCCCTTCCATCCCTGATATTCTATGATTCTATGAATGTTTACAAATGTGTATCTAAGAAACTCTGGTTTTCTATAGTGATCTAAAATGAGAATTTAGCAGTAAACATTCATCATATCTGGTCCTTATATGGGCCCGTAAGGGTAAGGAGGGCACAAAGGGCTTTACTTCTTTATACATCCTGTTCAGGAGATAAGCCTTTACTGAAGTCCATGCACACCCCTGACAGTGCACTCTGGGTTGCAAGCCCTCAAAGTAGCAAATGATGATGCAGAGAAGAACTGGTTGCAAAATTTTCACCAATGTTATCCAGTGAAAAATGGATTTTAGAACTGTATTAGAATCTTCCAGGGAAATGTTTTGTATCATTTGAATTTTTTTTTCAAAACAAATCAAAAGGTCCTTCCCCTCCCCTCCCCATTTCCAGGTTTATTTACACGTTCCCCCCAATATCTCCCTATGGAAAAATGAGAGAGAGAGAGTGCACACGCACAAAAACCACCCTGAATATTTTTCATTTTGATTTATGTTGACAATATTTTAAAATTTTATGTAAAAAATTCATAAAAATTAATTTCTTCCAAAATCTTTTTTTTTTTCTTACCAGCTCTAACACCCTGCTGTCTGGAGAATCTGGCCACCTGGGAAGGGGAACACACTTTGCAGCTTCCTAGGATCTCTGAAGATAGTTTGGGGTTTTTTTTCCTTCCCTGTGCCAGTTTGCATATACCACAGAACAGCGTGTGTTTGTTTTTGTTTTTTAACAGGAGACTTTTAAGTTTGCCCCTTTCGTTATCTGAAGAGGAATTGCTTAGAATGAGGCAAGAGATCCATTGCTGCTATTCTCAGATGGACAATAACTTAGCTTTGCCCAAGATTCGGAGAAGAGCTTTGCTTCAGGCGTATCAGTCAGCGTGGAGGGAAGCGGAGCTGCTGAAAGTGGATCAGAACTTAGCAGTATCCGACAAACAGGTGGGATAAGTATGGGAACGTTTTACATTTCCCAAATGTGTACTTTTACTCTCTGCCTCTTTTTCAGGAGTGGGTTTCCCCACATGTGCCATTTTTCATCTGTTTTGGAAGCAGAATATAATTAGGGTCAGTTCCCAACTGTATGGCCTGATTTATTTGTCAGTTACTGTAGGTAAAAGCTGGATCCTGGCCTCTCCCCGAGTCCAACACATTAGCACGGTGCCTCTTGTGATGATTGGTGTGTGTGTTGCCTTCCTGATCCCTGTTCTGTTTTGTTTCCTGGTTCCTGCTACCTGGATTCAATGTTCTTGTTCCTGTTTATGTGTGCACACACAGAGCCTTAACATTGTGTGTGTGCAGCTACTCATGGCCTGCTGCTGCATATCTGCAATTCAGACTGTTATCAAGATTTATTCAGACTTTTGCTGACCTTAACAGTTCATGGTTATTGCATGTTTTGACTCACAGTCTACTGGCATGTCTTACTTTGGGGTGATTTTTTGGATTGCTATTCTGGGGTGCACCAGAGTGTAACATGGCAATGAGTGCTTCTGTTCTGCAACCCATGTTGCCGGCACAGCCTTCGATGGTGATACTTTATTCAGAATTTTTGGAACTATCTGCAGATTATACAACTCTCCGATGCTCCACGGTGCCACGTGATGGCATTGATATTTATGGTGGGCTCCTGGAGCCCAAGTCCTCCTTTCATGCAGCTATGCAGCACCGCAACAAGTATTTTGGCATTGGACCGTCTGTTCTGAAGCAAATACTCACCAGCAACTACACACCACACAACAAAAACACCAACCCAGGAACCAAACCCTGCAACAAACCCCGGTTCCAGCTCTGTCCACATATCTATTCAAGGGACACCATCATAGGACCTAACCACATCAGCCATACCATCAGGGGCTCTTTCACCTGCACATCTACCAACGTGATATATGCCATCATATGCGAGCAATGCCCCTCTGCCATGTACATTGGCCAAACCGAACAGTCTCTACGCAAAAGAATAAATGGACAGAAATCTGACATCAGGAATTATAACATTCAAAAACCAGTAGGAGAACACCTCAGTCTTCCTGGTCACTCAATAACAGACCTAAAAATGGCAATTCTTCAACAAAAAAACTTCAAAAATAGACTCTAATGTGAAACTTCAGAACTGGAATTAATTTGCAAACTGAACACCATCAAATTAGGCCTGAATAAAGACTGGAAGTGGTTGGGTCATTACAAAACCTAATTTCCCCCATACTAATTTCCCCCTACTGTTACTCACACCTTCTTGTCAACTGTTTGAAATGGGCCACTCTCATTACCACTACAAAAGTGATTTTTCGTCCCTTGGTATCCTACTGTTAATTGAATTGTCTCATTAGACTGACCTCCCACTTGGTAAGGCAACTCCCATCTTTTTGTGCGCTGTGCATTTATACCTGCTACTGTATTTTTCACTCAATGCATCTGATGAAGTGGGTTCTAGCCCACGAAAGCTTATGTCCAAATAAATTTGTTAGTTTCTAAGGTGCCACAAGGACTCCTTGTTGCTTTTGCTGATACAGACTAGCACGGCTACCACTCTAAAACCTGTTCTGGTAAAGAGGAAAATGTTTTTTGAAGCTCTCCAGCAGTCCTACGAAACCATACACGAGTTTGCATGTCATCTGCAGTAATGGGTCAGGGACTGTGAATTCGGGGAATTATGATGATCATGCTCAGGGATATTTTTCTGATTGACCACACTGGATGAACAGTTACTGGTTGAAGATGTGAGAATGCTAACTTTTGATGCAACGGTTGCTAAGAGGGAGGCCTTTGCTAGCACTTGGGGTGAAAAGTTGTTCTGCGTTTCAGACTGCTGCTACCTTTGTGTCTCCTCTTAAGCCATCAGCTGCTCCGCCTGCTTCCACCACCGAGAATCCTACGATGCTACCTACTCCCGTACCATGGCCTCAGCAGCGAAAGTTGCCAGCTCCTCACTGTTTCTGCTGTGATAGTATGGGTCACTGGGCCAATTTCCCTGCCTGCCCAATCGGGCTTGTGAGAAGGAAGGACACGTTTTAAATTAGTGCGCCGCAGACACTGATTCACAGAGATGGGAGGCCTGTGAATGTGGAGCTGGTCGAGACCACTTTTATTGATGTTTCCTTTACTATGATCTTCACATGTGGTAAGACGCTGTAGGTGGTATCCTGAAATTAATGGCACATTGCTGAAGTACATGGTGGATACAGGTGCTGAACTTAATGTTCTCCCTTCTGGGTTAGTTCACAGTCTGGACAGTTGCCTGACAATGGTAATTATAAATGCTTAGAATTTGTATGCCTTGCAGACAGTGGGCAAAGATGTATGCTCTGCGCCCTACAAGGGCATAGCCTTGACTGCAAAGTTTTACACTGTTAAAGGCATACCTGCGTATGCAGTTCCATTATTTTCCTTACATCTTGGTATTATGAACTTGCACAGGATATTTCAGGTGGGATTATATTGGCTAGAACAGAAGGGAATATGCAAAGTATCATTGAGAGACAGCATAGGATATGCATACTCTCTGCAGGTGGATTTGAACATGGAAATGTGCACCACCTGCACATTGCATACTTCCTGCACTTATGGAGAAGATCCAAACAGAATTTAGTATCTTTTGGAAGGTGGAAGGATTGGATCTCACCCATTGTGATCATATACAATGTGACAGGGTCAGGCCGGATGGCTACAGGAGAGTAATCGAAGGCAGATAGATTAGCCCCAGGTTAAGTAGGTCCCTTTTCCCTGGGTAAGGTAACAGGGAAGGTTCCAGAACAATGAGGAACTTTCTGGAGACAATTAAGACAGGCTGATTAGAACACCTGCAGCCAGTCAAGAAGCTGCTAGAATCAATTAAGGAAGGCTCATCAGGGCACCTGGGTTTAAAAAGGAGCTCACTTCAGTTTGTGGTGCGCATGTAAGGAGCTGGGAGCAAGAGGCGCTAGGAGCTGAGAGTGAAAGCACATACTGTTGGAGGACTGAGGAGTACAAGCATTATCAGACACCAGGAGGAAGGTCCTATGGTGAGGATAAAGAAGGTGTTGGGAGAAGGCCATTGGGAAGTAGCCCAGGGAATTGTAGCTGTCGCACAGCTGTTCCAGGAGGCACTCTAGACAGCTGCATTCCACAGGGCCTTGGGCTGGAACCCGGAGTAGAGGGCGGGCCTGGGTTCCCCCCAAACCTCCCAACTCCTGGTCCAACACAGACACAGACACAGGTCTGGACTGTGGGTTCACGAAAACAGCCAAACTGAGGGCTGCCGTGAAACTCCAAGGCGAGCAAATCCACCAATAAGCGCAAGACCCACCAAGGTAGAGGAGGAACTTTGTCACAAGAAGAAGAGTGGTGATATTCATTTGTGCACAGATTTTAGGGATCTTCATAAATATGTGAAACATGAGCAGTTTCAATTGCCTTCAATGAGGTGACTTGATGAATAAGTGGATCCCGGATTTTCTCTGTGTTGGACTACCAATCCGGTTATTGGCAAGTACCTGAAAGTTTGCAGTTGTTGTTGACTTGTCAGCAAACCATTTGGGAATATTGCTATCAACAGCTCCCTTTTGGATTAGTCTCTGCTCCTGAGGTATTACAGAGAGTGGTCTCAGCACCTGGATAATAACTAGGGTACATGTTGCTATTTGGATGATATCCTCATCTTTGCTCAGACTCCTCCTGAGCATAATGTTGTTCTGGACCTGATGCTACCCAACTCCCACAAGCTGGCATAAAGTTGACTGGGCCAAGTGCAATTTTGCAAAGGTTGCTGTGGAGTTTCTTGGGTATTCTTTGTCCATCAATGGTGTGAAACTGATGGCTGAACAGCTACCAGCTGTTGCTCTGATACTGATTTATGTTTGTTCCGTGGCCTAGCTCAATATATAGGTGGTTGTGCTCTGCCCCCTTTTAGTACCCTTGCTAAACTGCTGTGGGGTTTAACCCAGAGCCAGGGGCAGTTGGTTTGGACTAAAAAAGCAAAGCAAGCTTTTGAAACCCTGCATCAAGCCCTCTGGTGGATCCAGTCCCAGGCTTATTTTGATCTATAGAAACCCATGGTGAGTCGAAGTGAGGCATGCAGTTGGGGGCTGGGTGCAGTTCTGTTCCAGGAGGGCTGCCAGTTACATTTAAATCCTGTACTCTCACCTCAACAAAAGTGACGTATTCCCAGATTGAACCACAGGTCTTGGCGAGGTTTTTTGCTATTGTACGCTTGAAGTTTTACTTAGTGGGAAGACATTTTGCCTTAGAAACTGATCATTTGTGTCCCATTGATCAGCTGAGCGTGAGGGTCCAGTGGTGGATTATTCAGCTGTAGCAGTATAACTTTGATTTGGTATGTATCCGAGGAAGACCTAATTTAATTGTTGATGCTCTTTTGAGAAATTCTGCTTTGTTGGCACCCTCAGATGCAGAAACAGCCACATACCCCATATGCTTTTCACTGAAAGATGTGCCAACTGATTTAGGGTGGACCACTAATGCCACTCTTCAAGATGCTGACATGTGCAAGGTGATACATGCTGTACAAGCAGGTTGGATGAACCTCGTTCTTAAGAAAACTTTATCTATGTTCTTCTACAAAATTCGTTCTGAACTCACAGTGAAGATATGTTACTCAACATATCTTATACGGAGGAGTGTGGGTGACTATTCCAGCAGCATGGTGACAAGCAGTCCTGGACGTGGCTCATTAAGGACACATGGGAGTTATGAAAAGGAAGGAACTTCGGTGTAGTTTATGCTTGGTGGCCAGGGCTGCATTTAGACATTGAGCATCATGTGAGGGCATGCCCGGCCTGCACAGTGCATAGTAGTAAACAGACCACAGCAGAGAATTGCAGCACCCCATGATTGCACTGTTAACTGTTACAGCCGATTACTGATGTCATCCCTTTGCATTCATAATTTCTAGGGCTGTTAAGCAATTAAAAAATTAATTGTGATTAATCGCACTATTAAAAAAAGATCGCAATTAATCAAATGATTAATCGCACTGTTAAACAATAATAGAATACCATTTGGAATGGTGGCTGAAGCATGAAGGGGCATACAAATGTTTAGCATAACTGGAATGTAAATACCTTGCAATGCCGGCTACAAAAGTGCCATGCGAACACCTGTTCTCACTTTCAGGTGACATTGTAAATAAGAAGCAGGCAGCGTTATCTCTCATAAATGTAAACAAACTTGTTTGTCTTAGCGATTGGATGAACAAGAAGTAGGACTGAGGGGACTTGTAGGCTAGTCTAAAGTTACATTGTTTTGTTTTTGAGTGCAGTTATGTAGCAAAAAAAAATCTACATTTGTAAGTTGCACTGACACAATAAAGAGATTGCACTACAGTACTTGTATGAGGTGAACTGAAAAATACTGTTTCTTTTGTTTGCCATTTTTACAGTGCAAATTTTTGTAATCAAAAATAATAATTAGGGCTGTCAAGCGATTAAAAAAATTAATAGCCATTAAAAAAATTAATCGTGATTAATCGCGCTGTTAATAATACAATACCATTTATTTAAATATTTTTGGACGTTTTCTACATTTTCGAATATACTGATTTCAATTACAACACAGAATACAGAGTGTACAGTGCTCACTTTATATTTATTTTTGATTACAAGTACTTGCACTGTAAAAAAAACAAGACATAATATTTTTCAATTCACCTCATACAAGTACTGTAGTGCAATCTCTTTATCATGAAAGTTGTACTTACAAATGTAGAATTATATACAAAAAAACTGCATTCAAAAATGAAACAATGTAAAATTTTAGAGCCTGCAAGTCCATTCAGCCCTACTACTCTGGGAATCACTCTGACAAACAAGTTTGGTTAAAATTTGCAGGAGATAATGCTGCCCGCTTCTTGTTTACAATGTCACCTGAAAGTGAGAACAGGCATGCGCATGGCACTTTTGTAGTTAGCATTGCAAGGTATTTACGTGTCAGTTATGCTAAACATCGGTATGCCCCTTCATGCTTCGGCCACCATTCCAGAGGACATGCGTCAATGCTGATGATGGGTTCTGCTAGATAACGATCCAAAGCAGAGTGAACAACCTCATGTTCATTTTCATCATCTGAGTCAGATGCCACCAGCAGAAGTCTGATTTTCTTTTTTGGTGGTTTGGGTTCTGTAGTTTCCGTATCTAAGTGTTGCTCTTTTAAGACTTCTGAAAGCATGTTCCACACCTCGTCCCTCTCAGATTTTGGAAGGCACTTCAGATCCTTAAATCTAGGGTTGAGGGCTGTACCTATTTTTAGAAATCTAACATTGGTACCTTCTCTGTGTTTTGTCAAATCTGCTGTGAAGGTGTTCTTAAAACAAACATGTGCTGGGTCATCTCTGAGACTGCTGTGACATGAAATATATGGCAGAATGCAGGTAAAACACAGTGCAGGAAACGTACAGTTCTCCCCCAAGGAGTTCAGTCACAAATGTAATTAACGCCTAATTTTTTTAACGAGCATCATCAGCATGGAAGCATGTCCTCTGGAACAGGAAGATATACTGCCTACTGAAAGGGGAACAGATAGGGAAGAGGACACTCTTTCTGCGTACATTGATATCATTGACCAGTTGGGGAAGTTGCACACAGCAATAGCATCCATCTCTTGAGCTGAATCAGAGGTATAAACCTATGACCCTAGGATCACCTGGTGCCTCTGGCCAGGTACCACTCAACTTTTGGAGAGAAGGAAGGAAATTGTGCTGACTGATGTGTTCCCTTCCTGCTTCCTCTTCTCTGTTTCTGCTCCTGTTTTGTGTCCTGGTTCCAACTCCTTGAACTCGGTGTTCCTGTTGTTGTTGAAGGCTCTGTTAGTGTGCTGAACAGTGGGTGTGTGCATCTATTTAGGGTCTGGTGCTACATATCTGCTGTTCAGACTGTTATCATGTTTTGTTCTGACTTTTGCTAACCTAACTAGTTCATGATTATTACATGTTTTGACTGGCAACCTACCTGCATGTCTTCCTTTGTTTTATTTGTGGTTTGGGGCAAGGAATGGTGTCCCTAGCCTCTGTTTGTCAGAGAGTGGAGATGGATGGCAGAAGAGAGATCACTTGATCATTACCTGTTAGGTTCACTCCCTCTGGGTTACCTGGCATTGGCCACTGTCGGTAGGCAGGATACTGGGCTGGATGGACCTTTGGTCTGACCCAGTATGGCCATTCTTATGTTCTTATGGGTTTCTATTCCGGGGTGCATTGGAGCGTAACAGCCTCCTTTCCTATAAATGCTTGATGCAGCTCAGATTTGTTCAGAGGTCCAGTGCACCTTCCACTTGCATAACAGATTCCCTGCCTCCTACAGTGTGATTTGTGGTAGTTCAGTGCTGCCTTGTCATTAGTATCCATCTTTTCATGCACTGTGTATATATACCTGCCTACTGTATTTTCCACTCCATGTATCTGATGAACTGGGTTTTAGCCCACAAAAGCTTATGCCCAAATAAATGTGTTATTCTCTAAGGTGTCACAAGTACTCCTCGTTGTTTTGGCATTTAAAGATGCTTTTCAGGCAGCAATGAGAAAATGCGTTTCCTCCATCCTTCCCTTCCTATGTAGACTAATTGTTCCAGGGCCCTATCCCCTAAAATGGGAATAAGCAGTAAGCCAGGAGGTGATCCATCTCTAAGGAGGCCCTTTCTGAAGCCTGAAAAAAATGGAGCTGTGTTTTGTCTGCTCCCAGCCTATTGGATCCTTAGTCTGAAACTGGAGATTTGTTGGGACCGCCATATCCCAAACTGAGACTCCTCTGGAGACATATCCACAATGCTGAGTCATTCTTCTTCAGCATCTGGGACTCAGTCTGACTCTACTGCTGAGTCAGTTAGATATTCTCTGGGGGAAAATCCAAATCCATTCCAATCCACTTAAAAACAGAAAAGCTTGAGGGTCCCCTTTTCTGTTCTAGAGTGGGTAGTGGCTTGCTTTTAGACTTGCCGTTCCAAGAGGAGAATCATGACTCTCCCAAGGATGTACTCTTTCATTTTTTTCTAATGTACGTAACAGAAGCTAGGGAATACTCATCTCAGAAGAGGTCAGTTGGTGTAAAGAGGTCAGTCCCAGCAGGAAAGTATTAGCTAATTGGGTAACAAATTTTCTATTTGGTTATTTAACTTTGTGTAGAGGATGCTTAATTGCCTTGAATGTTATAAACTACAGATTAATTCTTTACCTTAACTTTCTCCATAGAAAAAGAAACATGTCTCTTCTATGAATTGTAGGTCATAGCACTATAACAAAGGGTGATATGTCTCCCCTCTGACCGCAATTTGATTGACTTTGTATTTCTTAATGTGTAAACTAACTTAGGCTAATTGCACTAGGAATTAGCCTAGTTCAAAATCTTAATGATTTCCAAAATGCTCTGTATTTCAAAAGGGGAATGACTTTGCAGAGCCATAGAGTTGAACAGATGTTATCTTTTCCCTGAGAGCACATTATGCTCAGTTTATATTCCTGTAAAGAATACAAAGGTCAAGAATAATCAGATTACGTAGTAGGGTGCTCCTTAATATTATCATGGGTCATTTGTGATTCATACAGTGCATTTTGAAAACAATTTAATTTTTAAATGAATATGATATCTCATTCTTTTTTTATGGCTTTCAAAAAGGATGAGGAAAATTTCATCAAGTCATTGCATATAGCATTCACTAAATGTTTGTGTAAAACCAAATTTGTCACTCCTATGCTAGCAGGACAAAATTACTATAATGCAACTTGGCAGTTGCATCTTCTTTTCATGGAAGGGATGAATATGTAAACCTGCGTTAAAAAAAGTTAGGCACATTTTGTGGCTTGGTTTGAAATTACTGAATGGGTCCTCTGAAAGGCATAGATAGAACATGCATTTCCAAGGAACATTTTGTCATGAAAGTCAAGATTTCAGTTTTGTATTATTAACTGGGGAATTGCCCACAAATAATAGTAATAATACTAACACATAGTAATGTCATATACGTTTTAAAAATATTAAACGATGTGATGACTTTTTACAGCCACAGCCCAAGATCAAAAAACAACGATCCAAGAATAGAAATAAGATAGATGTTCTGAAAAAATCTTTGGAGGATAAAATTCACATCTATGACGAACCGATTACAGATGAAAATTTGAGCAAGGTAAATGTAAATGTTGTTCTGTACATTGATGCTCAACAATTACAAAATAACAGTAATTTCCTATGAATACATTCAAGACCGAGACAGAGAGAGGCATGGAGCTCAGACTAGATGATCATGATGGTCCCCTTCTGGCCTTAAAGTCTATAAGTCTCTGATATGCATAAGTATGGAAAATATTTCATCTCTCTTTTGTGCTTGTCTCCTGGACTTTCAAGATTATGTTGCATTTAAAATAGATTATCACTTGTGATTTTAGTTGTAAATTTTAGAGTTCATTTTGTTTGTGTGAAAGGTGGCAAGTTCCCATGTCTGAATACTGGTGTTTCCTGTTTATCACAAGAACACAGTGATGAAGCTGCCACAAACAATGAGCTTCTAGAAAAATTTCTCATCTTGCCTGTGACAAACTCAGTATTCCAGAGGTGCATGTACTCACTAAGACGAGCCTGGAGGAACTGGGGAATCTATCAATTTGCTTACCCCTTTCAGTAACAATGCTTATAGGGCAACCTGGAAAGTTTCTTCCTCTAGGAAAATGTTTTCAAAATATTTGACATTTGCTGTATTTTAAAGGCAAAATAATTTACTCTTTGAAAGTATTTTTAGGAGCAGCATAGATAAGTCTATTCCAACAGGGACGATTCAAGAGTATCAACATAGGGATGAACTGAGGCAGAGACAAGGAAATCAGGGTGGCAGAATTTTAACAAGGGACTCCCTGCAAGATCCAGAGAGCTCCCTCCAGTACATCTGTGTCAGAGCAGGGTATAACAATACAAGTCCCGCACAGCCCCTCCAGTGTGCCTGAAGTACTCTGCTCTAGAAAGCTCACTTCACGGCTGAGAGAATGATTCAGGTTCCAGACTGATTTGATCCTTGACCTCTCTACTGAAACAAGGATGCCGGTGATGATGATAGGAACATCTGTTCACTGGGAACTGAGTGTAGGCCATTACCTCATTTCACATAGATCACCAAAATCCTCCCTCATTAAAACTCAGATCCTCCTGCTGAAACACAGCCTGAACAGCTGGGTTGGACTGGGTGCATGAAGGGGAGGAATTCTCCCTGTGCCAGGAAAAATTAACCCTCTGTGACTTCAGCGCAGGTAGAGAATAGAGTATCTGTACTGTAGCAGATCCCGAGGCTCCACATGTCTCTGAATCACCCGTGTTCCACTCTCTTCAGTGTGCATACACACAAGGAGCCCTTGTGAAGCAGGTTGCGCACCACACAGGAGGTGCACACCCACTGCATGACTTCCACAGATGCTGCTGCTGCTACCTTGCACAATAGACCTATCAGAAGTGGTGTAAAAATTTCCCGTAGTGCCCACTGTCTGTCCATTCAACTCATTAGTTTTGCCACTGACTTAATGGAGCAGGATCAGGCTCTGATAGCTCCAGCTAGGCTCAGGAGTTTCGAGTGTAAAGCCAGAGGGGCAGGGACCAATTTTTACTTTGGTTTTGTACAGTGAAGGTTAAGATAGGAGCCTGCCTCTACTTTCAGATAAAGTAGAATACTACAATAAGTATAACAATACTGACAGGAGGAAAGAATGGTCCTGCAGTTAGGGTGCTAGCCTGGAACTTGGGCAACCCAGATTCAGCACCCTGCTCTGCCAGAGACTTCCCACGTGATAGTGGGCAAGTTACTTAAACTCTCCATGCCTCTGTAAAATGCAGGTAATAGCACTTCCTTACCTCACAGAGGTGTTGTGAGGATAAAAGCATTAGACATTATGAGGTGGGTGTTGAGATACTGTAGTAACGGGTGTCATATGAATACCATAGATAAATAATACAAATAATAATCTGTTAAATGATTGCCTTATCAAGATTAGTTTTCATATATTTAAGATAGACAGTGTAGTGTGTTTGATTACATTTCCTGCAATCTGTATATCCTTTACCAGGGGGCCCAAGAGTAGGAAATACTGGATGCAGTATGTTTTGTTTATGGAAAATTCTGCTTTAATGTGACACTAATATTTTGAGGCAGTAAATGTGCTTGATTTGTGTAACTTCTATAGCCCTTTTTATCATTTCATTGATGGAGAGTTTATTTCAATTTAGATACAGCACCAGGCTCGCACCGGAGTTCTTTTGTAATGTCCTTGCCTGTCTTCTTTTGAGTTGAACTGCATGTTAGCTACCAAAGGCCACCTAGTTTATCCCAATGAGGAGAGTAGATTATTATTAAGGAAAATGATCACATATTATCACTAGTATACCAGAAATGTAACAAAAAACCTTATCTTGTGAGTATAAATAAAGTTTTCATTCTTTCCTTTTGCAATTCATTGTCTAGGTCCTCATTCAAATTCCTACCCATTAGTATTTTTTATATTTTTTTTCTTTAATATAAATGGTTTTCCTCTTCTCACTCACTGTTGTCATCTAAAATTGTATGACCAGTTCAGGAAGGTGAGGGAGAAATGTAAAAATGGAACAATGTTAAGTCTTACTACTTTCCCATTGACTACTGCCACTTCCTAATATCCTGCTGAGCTTTTTTTGAGAATTTGAATGCTGTGTGAGAGAGTTGGCTCTGAGCTGCTCAGTACTGCAAAAGGCTCCTGAACTCAGTGAGTGGAAAAGATGCCTGAAGAAGAAAGGAGCAGGGGGATATAGTCTTTCTTATAGTCTTCCAAGAGGGCTGTGAGAGCAAGGATTATAGATAGGCGATAATGTGTTAGGAGGATATGGAAAGAGTTTGGAGGCCTGATTCTGAGAGGTGCCTGCAAATCTGTTATATAGTTTTCCAGGTTGGACTCAAACAGAATATGTCCTTTCTTCTCTAGTTGTGTCTTAGTTGCTCAGCTTTCAGGCTGTCCCATGTACATGGCATGAGGAAGTGACAGTTGTACAAGACAAAAGACAGGCAAGGGGCATTATAAAAGAGATCCAATACGAGTCTGGTGCTGTTCTGCAGATAAGCAAGAAGACTATAGGACGTACAGAAATCAAGCACAAAATATTTACAAATTTTAGCACGATGAGCCTCTGTCCCTAACTAGGGCCTCTTGGTACTATTGGACTGCAAGTAGTAATTAATATTAATTATAGACCTCATCAAAGATGGTCAGTGCATCTTAGGATCAATTCCTTTATTTGTAAAAATTAAGTGAGAGAGAAACGGCACAAGTAGCAACTAGAGTCAGTAACGAATATGGAAATCGGAAGTTAACACTTTCAAGTGAAGGGCCTATTTTATTGGATTTATGTTGTTCAGTTAAATTTAAAGAACATTAGTTGATTAGGAAATTGCAGAGGGAATCAGCAGCAGGAGAGTATGTCGAAGACGCATAATTTGATGCATTTTCAGCAATGATCTGAGGAATGGAAAATCTACCTTATGAGAGGAGACTCGAAGAGCTTGGCTTGATTAGCCTAACCAAAGGAAGGCTGAGATGAGATATGATTGCTTTCTATAAATACATCAGAGGGATAAATACCAGGGAGGGAGAGGAGTTATTTAAGTTATTTAAGTGCCAATGTGGACAGAAGAACAAATGGATATAAACTGACCATCAACAAGTTTAGGTTTGAAATTAGGCAAAGATTTCTAACCATCATAGGAGTGAAGTTTTGGAACAGCCTTCCAAGGGGAGCAGTGGGGGCAAAAAAACTAACTTGGTTCAAGACTGAGCTTGATAAGTTTATGGAGGGAATGGTATGATGAAATTGCTGACAATGGCATTAGCCGATCTGCAACTGCTAACAGCAAATATCTCCAGCAGCCAGTGGTGGGACACTAGATGTGGGGGGAGCTCTGAGTTACTACAGAGAATTCTTTCCCAGGTATCTGGCTGGTGGGTCTTGTCCACATGCTCAGGGTCTAACTGATCACCATATTTGGGGTTGGGAAGGAATTTTCCCCCAGGACACATTGGCAAACACCCTGGAGGGTGGGGGGGGGGTTGCCTTCCTCAGCAGCATGGGATACAGGTCACTTATAGGTTTAAATTAGTTTAAATTGTGGATTCTCTGAAGCTTGAAGTCTTTAAGCCATGATTTGAGGACTTCAGTAGCTCATCCAGAGGTTATGGGTCTATTACAGGAGTGAGTGGGTGAGGTTCTGTGGCCTGCAATGTGCAAGAGGTCAGACAACATGATCGTGATGGTCCATTCTGCCCTTAAAGTCTTTTAGATTGTTAAAGTAGGAACCAGCATTTTATATGCCTGCTTTCACTGTCTAGTGCTACAATAGTCCTCTGCTTTTGGCTAGGGGTTATTTAATTGGGGGTTTGATCCAACTTCCACTGAAGTCAGTGTGACACATGAGTTGACTTCAGTGAGATTACTCAGATTAAGCAAATATATAAGTGTTTTCATGATTGTGGCCTTTGAAGCTGAGAGGGGGCAGAAGGTTACCCTTAAGGAAGAATTTGTGCTGATGGTCACATCTTTGAGTGCCAGTCTGAATAGCTCTACATTTTGTTTGGTTGAGAGTTGTTAATTATATAATGCTGTACTAAATAAAAAGTGGCTGAACACACTTGAGTGAATCCCCATTACACAATAACATGTTTCTTATTGAGGATGGTGCTTAATAACATGCAAGTGGAATCCAAATTTCTACTTCCTCTGGTTATTTTGGTTCTTGAGTAAAATAATTCCTATAATATACCAAACTGGATGGAGAGCAACAAAACCTTAGAATGTTGCGTCATCTGATTCTTCTACTGAGTTACAACAAAAGTGTGTGTATTTCTGCCAGTGACTGTCACCCTTTTTTCCCTTCGAATTCCACAACTATCAAAGCTCACGTCCTTGCCTCAGCTTCAAAGTGAATGTGAGCTATCAAGCTGTATTTTCTTGCTTATTCATTATTTATTTTAATATTTTAATGAGTTTGAAACCTGTATTGATGGTGATCAGTCATTTACTCATTCATCTATGCATTATTCATTCATTCACTTCCAGACTTTATGCATGTATAATTCATTAAATCCTACATCTAAAAGTGAGCTTCCTGTGAAGAAAGAGGGAAACATTTAGTCCTATTTTGTTTATACTTCTATCATAATAATTTTGCGTAGCTTTTTACAGATGCACAGTAAACTTCTTTGAAGACATTCCTTGCCCCACAGAGACCCCTCAAATGTTACTGCTGTTGTGCCATATGAAACAAATCATGCTTCAAGCATGTTTTTCTCATTTTGAAGATATTGCAAAAATAAAATGCATGCTGGTGGTTAGTATGCTCCACGTGTACATAAAAGCTGGAAGAAAATAATGGGCCAGATCCTCAACTTACATAAATTGTCATAGCTCAGTTACGTCAGTGCAGCTACAACAGTTCACACCAGCTGAGGAACTGGCCTAATATGTAGAACGGATGGCATAACAGAAGCAGATAGCGTGCTGGATTAGGACTCCAGAGACCATAGTTCAGTTCCTTGCTCTGTCACAGGCTTCCTACGTGACTTGAGCAAGTCACTTAGGGCCAGGCTTTTAAAGGTATGAATGTGCCTATCTGCTTCTTTAGGCACCTAAATACCTTTAAAAATGTGGCCCTTAATGTCTCTCTGCATCTCAATTCTTGGTCTATAACTGCACTTTAGAGTTCTCCCACTGACTTTAGTGGGGCCAAGATTTTACCTTTGGCCTCTTGTTTCAAGCTGGGCAACCTAAAATTGAAGCACCCCAAATTAGTCATTTTGGAAATACCTTGTCATATTGCAATACTGATGTCTGAAAAGTGGTAATATAGAAGCTATCCTCAACAGTATAGAACTTTGTCCAGCACCCTTTCCAAAAAAGACTTAGCCCATTGCAAGTCAATATGCTCGGGCTAAGGGTAGGTCTGCAATGTAATCAGAGATGAGACTCTGATTCAGACAGGAGGGAAGTTACTAGGAGTTCCTCAAGGATCAGTCTTGGGACCAGTCTTATTCACTATTTTTATTAATGACCTTGACACAAAAATTAGGAGTAAGCTTATGAAATTTGCTGACACACTATGGGAGGCATTGTCAATACAGATGGGGACAAAACATTATACAGGAAGTTCTGGGTGGCCTTGAAGATTGGAGTTGCAGAAATGGGAAGAATATCAATTGTACAAAGTGCAAGGTCACGCATTTAGGATCTAATAGGAAAAATTTCTGCTACAAGGGGGGCTCATCAGTTGGAAGTGATTGAGGAGAGAGACCTGGGTGTGTGAATCACTCTCAGGATGACTAGGAGCCACCAGTGTAATGCAGCTGTGAAAAAGGCAAATGAAATCCTAGGATGTATGAGACATTTCCAGTAGCGATAGAGAAGTATTTAATGTCATTTACAAGACATTTGTAAGAGCTCACTTGGAATACCGTGTACTGTTCTGGTACCCATATTCAAGAAAGATTAATTTAAACTGGAACAGGTGCAGAAAAGAGCTACTAGGATGATCAGGGGAATGGAGGGCCTATCTTATGAGAGGATACTGGAAGAGCTTGGCTTGTTTAGCCGAGCAAAAAAGAAGACTGAGGTGACATATGATTGCTGTCTACACATAAGTTAGGGGAGTAAATACCAGAGAGGGTGAAGAGCTATTTAAGCTAAAAGACAATGCTCGCACAAGAACAAACAGATATAAACTGGGTGTGAACAAATTCTGGCTGGATATTAGAAGGTTTCTATCCATCAGAAGGGTGAAGTTCTGGAACAGTCTCTCAATAGGAGTTGTAGGGGCAAACAACGTAATTAGTTTTAAGAGCGAGCTGGATACATTTCTGAGTGTAATTGTATGATGGGGTTATTTGTGATGGTAGGGGCAGGGCTTGATATCCCTGGGGATCACTTCTGGTTATAATCTTGTTCCTGAAGCTTATGGCTTCAGAGTTTCAGCGAGCACCAGCAGGGGTCAGGAAGGGATTCTCCCTCCCCTCCCAACCCCCATGTATTCTGAGAGGATTTCTTTTATCTCCTTCCTCTAAAGCATTAGGAGAAGGCCACAGCTGGAGATGGGACATTGTGGGGTTGGTCAGGGCCTCTGAGGTGGCATGGAACATTCTCTTTTTCTCAGACACTTGGCTGGCTGGTTCTTGCTCACATGCTCAGGGTCTAACTGATAGCCATATGTAGGGTCGGAAAGGAATTTTTTCCTAGGTCAGCTTCATGGTGGACCTTGTTTGTTTGTTTTTTTGCCTTCCTCTTCAGCATAGGGGTGCGGGTCACTTGTCAGGATTATCTGGGTATATGTCACATAATTCTTTCCCTGCCATTGCAGGGGCTTTGGCTTCTGGTGCATCTTAGTCTCTCCTATACTCTGCCTGTGGCACATAATATTCTAGTTTCCTGTGAATGGTAATACTCTAGTTTCATTTCAGTTGGGTTAATGTGCAGGTGCTGAATGGTGCTATACAGGAGGTCAGACTAGGGCCCGGTCTACACTGCAAAATTAGGTCAACATAAGAACATCAGAATGGCCATACTGAGTCACACCAAAGGTCCATATAGCCCAGGGTCCTGTCTTCTGACAGCGGCCAATGTCAGGTGCCCCACAGGGAATGAACAGACCAGGTAATCACCAAGCGATCCATCCCCTGTTGCCTGTTCCCAGCTTCTGGCAAACAGAGGCTAACGACACCATCCCTGCCCATCCTGGCTAATAGCCATTGATGGACCTATCCTCCATGAATTTATCTAGCTCTTTTTTGAACCCTGTTATCGTTTTGGTCTTCACAACATCCTTTAGCAAAGAGTTCCACAGCCATAAACTGTGTTAGGTCAATTTAATAATGTATGTTTCTACACTATCAAGTCCCTTCCGTCCACCTAAGTGGCCTGTAAAATCTACTTCTGTATTCCACCTCCACGAGAGGCATTGTGCTTGTCAACACGGGGATAGTGTAGACACTGCGTTGAATAATTCGAATGAATTGGCCTCCAGAAGGTGTCCCACAGTGCTCCTCTGTGACCACTCTGGAGAGCACTTTCAACTCCACTGCACATCAGTCAGATACACAGGAAACAACAGCGCCACTGTTAGAGCCCTGGGAACTTTTAAAGGTTCAATTCCTGTTTGATCTGCGTGGAGAGCTGATCAGCACAGCTGGAGCACATGGAGACTCAAGGCTGGAAATGCGCTCTAGCATGCAGTACACAAGAGGTGCTGGATCTTATTGCTGTGTGGGGAAAAGAGTCTGTGCAGGCAGAGCTCTGATCTAGTGGTCCCTTCTGGCCTCAAACTCCATCACCACAGCATATGTAGACACACCTGCGTTAGCTTTGATCTATCTAGCATGGGTACGGATAGCAGTGAAGCTGTGGCAGCACAGGCTAGCTGCTCAAGTACATACCCAACTCATGCTGCCGCAGCTTATCTGCTCTTGTTGTTTGAGCTAATTACATCAGAGCTCTCTACATGTGCTGTAACCACACTTCTGATTGCAGCATAGACATACGCTAAGAAAACGTTCAATTTTTTTGCCTCGGTATTGAAGTAAGGCACAGTCCTGCCACCTGGCCTTTCTTACACAGCTAGTTCATAAGTAAGAGTATCTTGAAATAACATTCTGAATTTTGAAAGGAAGTTCACTTTGACAAGATAAAAATTCTGATTCATGGTGGAACTGGCTGTCTTGTATAATCTAAATCAAAGTCCTGATTTGCATGATGTTTTGCGGAAGTTTTTATCTTTATTTGATTTTCTATCAGGGCTGCTGGAATGCAGCATACATCTCTGAATGCTCATGAACAGCTGAATTGTGAGGATATGAAAGAAATGGTAAAGTTATTAGCATTTCAATGGAAAGCATTGTGCAGAGACCAAAGGGCCTCAATTCCATTTTAACAGGTTTCTTACCTTTCTGCAAAGAAAATACAGACTTTTCTATTGTTTGAGTCCTCCCTTATACAAACCGAGATAAAATGATAAAAATGAGAAACGGGTAAGTCTGGGCCCAGACTGAGATACTTGGGCTGTTCTCCAGATACCAGAGGCAGCTCAGATTTGTCCATAGAGCTCCAAGGTTTGCCCATGCACTTTCCACTTTCTCTCCCATTTTCTACCACAGTAGTTCAGCAATCCTGCTTTAGCCTTTAGCATCCTGGCTTTGCAAGATAATTTGGGGGGCAGGAGTGAGCAGTAGTCTTCCCACTCACTCGCTCCTCCTGCCCCCAATCCTTCTTCATGTATGAGATGAAAAATTGTGGGGGGGGGGGGATTGTTGCCTTAATGAATGAGAGCAGCTGCTGAGCTACTTCCCTTCTCCACTCTGACAGAGACAGTCAAACAGATCACTAGAAAACAAGCCCACATAGTGCATGCACCATGTGTAAGGAGACCGCAGGAGCCACAACAGGAGGGCTCTGCCACTATTATTCCCAGCCTGCAGACCCTTGCTCTGCCAGGAGGAAGGTGCTGAGAATATGGACTTACTTGTTGGGCCTCCCACACCAGTGGATGTGCTCTGCAAGGGCATGTCTTTTCAGCCCATAGGACTCAGTAAACTGGATTGTCCTCACTGGTCAAGGCCTCTCCAAAGTAAGTCTAAAAACTTCCCCCAATGTCCTAGTCCAGTCTGCTTCTGGAGGAGAAAGGCCCAGGTCCCATCGCGAATTCTTTAGGGTATGTCTACACTGCGATAAAAAACTCTGCTGCACAGAGTCTGAGTCTGGGTCAGCTGAATCAGGCTTTGGGGCTAAAAACTGCAGTGTATATGTACGACCCACCCCCCTGCAGGGTCTGAGAGCCTGGCTCTGGCTCGAGTCCAAATATCTACACTTCAATTCTATTGCCCAGCGAGCCCAAGTCAACTGACTTGGGTCAGTCGCGGCCGTGTCACTGATCTTTTATTGCAGTGTAAACATACCCTAAGTGGACAGTGGAGCCATTTAACATCATTTTGGAGTCTCCTCCTTCACAAGAGGAGTATCTGGGGGGTCTCTGAAGGACGTTTCCCTCTGCTTCTTCCTCTGCCAGTACTGAGACCTACTGTGGTTATGTTTGTTTTTTTTAATGTGTTTCAGTATTGTAAAGAAGCATTTGTGCAGCTTGGCAATTTCCCCCCCATGTTGAGCGGTCTGCACCATTGTAAACATCTGACACACTCCAGCTGCCCCTTTGCAAAACTGTCTGATCTTCTTGAGATGCACACAGGTACAGAGAAAGTATCGACTGCACAGTTGGAAAAAGATTATCATGAAACAACTCTTCTCTATTCCTGTCACGGAAAAATGTGGTAAACTGAATATAGGGCATAAGCAAAGACAAAACAGTACCAACTCCACTCATTCAAAAACCATGAGCTGGGCCCCAAAATCATGCAGTTTTTAAAAATAATAAATGCTGCATTCTTTTTGTTTTCCTTCTGGTAAATTTTTCAAGCTTTTCTCTACAACCATGAGGATTTAAAATTGTATTATTTTAACAAAAACCTAGATTCCTATGTAATCACTGGATTCCAGGAGCTGGGTTTTTAATGAAAAGCATCAACAATCACAAGACTCACAATGAAACCATGGGAATTGACATCACTGTATCACCACAGCCAGTCCAGTTTATTTCAAAGTAAACTTCCCTGATAGTCTAGAACCAGAGTTTATATTTGGTCCCATGTGACCATCAAAATCGAGGCCCTCATAAATTCCACAATACTGTGAAATTATGAAAGCAGCATTTATATTAAGCCTCCTTTTCATTTCTGGGCCACTAGCTAAGGGCTGCAGAATCTACAGGTTCTGTGGGGAGGGAAGGGACAATTTCATATTTTCCAGCTATTTTCCCCATGTTTGCTTTGTTTTATTGTTTAAGATAGAGATTTATATTGAATAATAATATGATTAAGATACATTTTTCTGTCTGTTAAGGCAGAATTATGCTAGTAATATCTAGAAGGTACCTGTTGCATGCACCTTGCCTCTTTAACAGGGCTCTGTATTGCTAGGCTTAGTTGATGATGGTCAGAAGAATTTTCTGCAGATAACTTTCTTCCTCTTGTGTTCAAGGACATCCCATATAATTCAGTAGAAATTTTAGATAATGTCACGTGAATCCTCTTGAATAAGATTCGGTTAAAATCACATTTTGAATTTAGCTTTATATATTGGATAACAAAATTTGAATGATATGCAATCCACTCTCAACAGCAGTCTTGTCAGTAATAATGCCAGAGAAAAATTCATGTGCATCACATTATCTGTGTGTCATTTTAGGGCTCTGAAAAACCTTGTGACAGTCTGTTAAATTATTCTTAAAAGGTAATCAATGGGGTTAATATAATGTTTAATATAATTATGATTAGCATAAATAGACAGGTGATATAGTTATGAAGTTTGAGAATAACTACGCCTTGTCTCTGTTCATTAGTGCAGAGATAACTAGGGATATAGAGCCAGTTCCTCAGCTGGTGTAAATTGTAATTACCATTGACTTCAGTCTAGGCTTTAGGCTATTCCAGTGTACACCAGTTGAGGATCAGGCCTATAGACTCCTTCGCATGTTAACACACAATTCCCATTCCAATTAACAGGAGTGGTGGGCTCACCAAAAGGAGACAATCCAACAAAATGTCTTACTGGGGAGAAGGAAGGATTTATATTAATTTGAAACACCTTGGAATTAATTAGCTAACTTTAAACAAAACTCCTTTGAAATACAGTAACTTTAATATTTTATAACTTGAAACTTTTATGGTGCCTTACATCTGAGAATCTCAGAGCACTTCAAAAGCAATAATTGTGTCCTTGGATGATGATGATTGATTAAATCATTGGATTAGGAATGTATTATTCCTGTTTTACAGACAGGTGAACATACATAGAGAGATTAAGGCCCAAATATTCAAGTGTCTGGTAATTTGAAATGCCTCAGGTGTTGGGTTCCTGACTTAAGATACCAAGCTCCTGATTTTGGAGGTGTTGAGCAGCTCCCACTGACTTCAATTGATTTTTTTGGCAGCTATGAACATCAAGGCCTCCATATCTATTGTGCATCTGAAAACCTAGGCACCAAAAGTCAGTGGACAATTTTGAAAATTTGGACCCATGTGAATTGCTCAAAACCATAAAGGAAGACTGCGAGGCAGAAATTGGTCTAGAATTCAGATCTCTTGATTCCCTGTGCTTTAACCACAAGATCGCTGTCTCACACACAATACCCAGAATTACTACTAAACTTGGGTATTTTCTGAACGCATCCATCATTAGATGAAAAAAACCTCCTCTGACATACTTTTATCCACTAGACATTGGATCTTTTTTTCCCCATTATCTGTACTGTGACATACACAGAGATTTTTTTAGTCTCAAGTAAGGCAGAAATAGGAGAGAAGTAACCATCTGAGAACTTTCAGAGTAACAACCGTGTTAGTCTGTATTCGCAAAAAGAAAAGGAGGACTTGTGGCACCTTAGAGACTAACCAATTTATTTGAGCATGAGCTTTCGTGAGCTACAGCTCACTTCATCGGATGCATACTGTGGAAATTGCAGAAGACATTATATACACAGACACCATGAAACAATACCTCCTCCCACCCCACTCTCCTGCTGGTAATAGCTTATCTAAAGTGATCATCAGGTTGGGCCATTTCCAGCACAAATCCAGGTTTTCTCACCCTCCGCCCCCCCACAGACAAACTCACTCTCTTGCTGGTAATAGCCCATCCAAAGTGACTACTGTCTTCACAATGTGTATGATAATCAAGGTGGGCCATTTCCTGCAGAAATCCAGGTTCTCTCACCCCCTCACCCCCCTCCAAAAACCACACACACAAACTCTCTCTCCTGCTGGTAATAGCCTATCCAAAGTGACCACTCTCCTTACAACCTGCATGAAAATCAAAGTGGGCCATTTCCAGCACAAATCCAGGTTTTCTCATTCCCCCACCCCCATACACACACAAACTCACTCTCCTGCTGGTAATAGCTCATCCGAAGTGACCACTCTCCCTACAATCTGAGAACTGAATCCAAGTCAAGGTAATTGAACGATCCCATCCCACATGGTGTTGCAAAGAAGCAGACATAGGCTAATGCAGGCATGGGGAAGAACATAAATATGTTCAAGGTTCCAGACGTGGCTACAGTCAGGTACCATAATCACTGGTGGCAATAAATTCATCCAAAACATATTAAAGTTTTTGAGATGTCTCCTATGAGTCTCCCATTCTGCAATAGTTACTTTATGTTTTTATTATTTGTACTACACTAGCACTGGGAGGCCAGGGTTGTGCTAAACTAAAATACAGTCCCTTCCCAAGAAAGCCTATGGTTTAAATTTAATACAAGAGACTGCCATGGATGGGACAAAAAGACAGGGAGAGCACAGGGGACTGTTCTACACAGCAATAGAAACAGTAAAAGTTTCAAGGTTCTGCAATGATAGTAATGCACTTAAAAAGTTGTCACTTACCTTAAATACCGATACTTCAGCATTATACAGTGTTTTCCCAAGTATAGTGAATTGTGAGACTTACATGAAATTCCGCGGCAATGTTATCTAAGGCAAACTTATGTATATGACCACTGTAGCTAAGAAATCTGAATTTTGTTTTAAAGAAAATAAATATTTTAGAAAAAAAATAATATTTTTATGTGTTGAGTAATGTGCAAGAAATGACTGTTCTTTTTCTCTCTCCTCCTCTTCCCCCCACCCCGGATAATTTCCTTGCGTATTATGTCAATCATGTGGCAGCCAAATAATTATATATTTTTGAAAACCCTAGAAAAGCTTATCAGGTTTTTGCTGATTTTATTACATTTGGTGTTTCATTATTTTCCAGGTCCATAATGAGCTGCTGCTTGAAAAGGAGCATCAGTTGCATTCTCGGGAGAATAAACTTGGAGAGTCCATTGCTGCTGTACAGTTCCAAAAGACTGATAAGAAGTCCAGAACATTGGAGATTTACACTGCTATCATAAGTGTACAAGCTTTGCTTCTGGAAGAATTGAGCACATCAAAAATACTGTCAGAATCAGAATGTACCCAGATTTTAGAGGCACATAGTCCTGTAAGTAACAAAGTGCTGAGAAGGGTAAACTGTTCATGGGCCAGATCATCAGCTGGTGTAGCTTCATTGACTGCAATCAAACTAGGTTGATTTATACCAGCTGAAAATTTGGCCCGTTATTTATATAGTTTTGGCAGGGTGTGTGTGTGTGCATTTATATGAAAGCTTTCTGTGAAAGAAATACAGATAGAAAGTTACAATTCTGTTTAAACAGAAGATATGAATATTATAGCTAGAAAGATAATATTATTTATTATTTATATTACAGTAGCACCAATAGGTCCCAATTGATATCACAGCCTCTCTTGATAAGATGAAGTAATATTTTTAATGGGTAACTAACTAATATTTCATTCTCTTGATCAAACAGTAAAGGGCAGGGGAGTAACTTAGAGCGAAGACTGGTAAACAATTTTCATGACCAGCTTGCAAAGTTTGTCACATTTGTGGTAGTGAGAGGTACGTGATAAATTGCACAGTCATCTGATAAGCTTGAGTTATTGTGCACACAGAGTATATCCAGTCTATCTCTGGCGCTCTCTCTTGTTGTGCATGTGCACACAGTTTAAATAACAAAAACTTCAGAAAAAGCTTTTGCTTCCTTTTGTCAAATTTTTACAGATTTGGCAGTTTCAAAATCCTGTTGGGTTTTTTTAGTTCTATGCTATATAGTCATAGGGAAGTGTGGGTTTGTTTGTCTCCCATTTGTGACTATCAAAGTGGGAATTGGCAGAGCATTGAAGCAGAAGAAACAGAATGGGTTTTTAAAAGTTAAACCTTTTTGCTAGAGGGCATCATTAGACAGATATCACTGTGAAAACTCCAATTTAAAATTTAATACTGTCCTCTCCAGAGAGCCTTTCTTAAAGTGACAGTATGTTAGTTTAAACATGCTGTTCTGAGTTTGTTTAATGAAATAGTGTATTAAAACTGTAATAGCTATGTACAGTGACAAGAGAAATAAGATCAATGCTGATAAAGCATTAAAAGTAATTTCATTTGGTTTACTGCCTGTTTTGAAATCTTTGCTGGGATACCTACAAAAAAGCCATTGTTGTGCTGAGACCACTGTCTGTCGTGCTGACCAATGATATTTCATTGTTTCCTTGTACTTCTCCATCTGTCTGTCTGTGTCCCTCTGTCTCTTATGTTATACTTATATTGTAAGCTCTTTGGAGTAGGGGCCTCCTTTTTGTTCTGTGTTTGTACAGCGCCTAGCACAATGGGGTCCTCATCCTTGACTGGGACTCCTAGGCACTGCAAAAATACAAATAATACAATAATTACAACAGTGTAACAGGATGCAGAGACACTACCCGGTTGCTAATACACAAAGGGTTAACTACAGCACTTGCACAGGTGTTCAGAGGAAGGGGTATAAATAGGGCTGCTGGAGACATAGAAGAGAGAGAGAGAGAGAGAGTAGGTAGGGTTTCTTATCCAGGCTGTGAGTACTGGGTTGAGCCCTAGATTGGGGAAGTTTCTGTTGGTTACTATTTGTGCTTATGCTACCTGTTTTGCTTGGTTTATATAGATTGTCTCCTGCTGAATAAACTTCCCTGCCTGTCACTACATTTTTTAAGGTCTTAGAAACCTGTTAATTAAAAACCACTAACACCACATCAGATGATCGCTTGTAACTCTATTGATGTTACCATTCAGTAGAACAAATTAATGGTTAACTGTACGTTAACTTCATTAATCTCTCTACAAATAGCATGTTTTTATTTCCAGCACTAGCAGTTAGTCTGCATTTGTTATTTGTGTTATAGATGTGCATAGGCCCCATTGTATTAAGTGCTGAACATAGATAGGGTGACCAGACAGCCTGTTTTTAAAGGGACAGTCCTTTATTTAAGCCCTCCTGCAGATGTTCTGACTTTTTCTTAAAAACAGGCAAATTGTCCCATATTTTCTGTCTCTTCATCTCCCTCCCCCACACCCCACCCCCATCAGTACTGGCAGACCCTGCTGCTGGCCAGATCCCTGCTCACCAGCCTCCTGCCCACCAGTGGTGAGTGTGGCGGGGGGGAGGGGTCCAGTAGCTGACAATGAGGATGGGTATGCAAGGCTGGTGTCGGGGCGAAGATGTAGCGTGCGGGGCCGGTCGCTCCCCCCTGCTGGTCTGCCAGTGCAGCCCCCACTGTGTGCCAGATCTTGGCCAGCGCTGCATGTACCAAAGCCCTGCACAGCACTGGCATGGGGAAGCCTCTCCGCCCCCCAGCTAAGCTCTGGAATGGCGCGGGGAGGGTCAGGAAGCGATTTCCAGCGGGTTCAACCCCCCCCCCAAACCTGCAGGCTCCACAGCAGCCCCTGGGGCAGAGGCTTAACACCCTCTTCACACACACACACCCCACCCTGGGTTCTTCCCCCAGGGAGCATGGAACTGTTCTGTCCCCTAGGCACCCTCCCCTGCTGAGTCACCTCTCTGGCTGGATTCGCTGAAGCCCCTGCAGTCAGGTTCCCTGGGCTCTGATGCACAATGCATCCTTAGGGCTTAACCCCTTCCTGCCCATGCTGTAGATGGAGGCAGGTGGGTTACGTCAGTGGCCAGCAGCAGCCTAGAAGTGTTAGCTGCCTTTCAACACTGTGCATGCGGGCAGGAAGAGACAAGCTGCTTCCAGCCACATGGAGGGCAGAGGGAGGGGGAGGGGGAGGGGGAGGGGGAGGGAGAAGAGATGAGCTCTGCAAAGACATGGGCCAGGTCATCCCTTCCCCATCTCCTCCACCCCTGCAGCTGAAAACAGCTCCTGTCTCTTCCCTCCCGCACAGTGCCAAAAGGCTGCTGCTGGCCACATTCTGGTGTGAACTCTGGCAGAAATTTGGGGGGCGAGGGGGCATGTGACTCTGCGCATCTTTCCATGTGTTGCCTTGGGAAGATGTGGCGCCAGGTACCAGGAGAGACAGGTGTCCCGGGGACCCAAACGGGCATGGAGAGCGGAGAGTGCCGGGCAGGAAGGGTCGGGTCAATTGGTCACCCCCCATGTGTGAGAGAGGTGTGTGGGAGTGTGTGTCACCTCTCCCTGAGTGAACCCTAAAGCCTTAAAGATAAGTAGGTAAATAAAAAGAATCCAGCTACACAGTATTTCTTTTTAACAGGGGCTTAGTCAACTTGATGTTAATTTGACTATTTGTACTGCATAGTTCTGATTGAATGCCGTTGAACTCGCTTGAATGCAAGTAATTTTACCAGGTGTCCAGTATTCAGCCTAGGGAAATATGGTCACCCTAAACATACACCTAGTTAGGGATAGTCCTTGCCCTTATGATCTTAGTCTTCGCAGAGAAAGCATACAAAGGATGGGAGAAAGGAAATATTTATCTTCTCTACTTTACAGATCGGTAACAGAGGCACAGAGATCTTAAGTGACTTGGCCATGGTCAGAAAGGAAGTCTGTGGCAGAACTAGGAACTGAACCCCATCTCCTTAGTCCTAGTCTAATGGCTTAACCACACAGCTATCCTGATTTCATATTAATTATGCAGTTAAGACAAGGATTTTTTAAATGACACTATTAAGCTAGGTCTCCTAAATAGTTTCTGGGAAGGGTTCTTGTTTGAGTGTAGAGATATTGTTTTGTTACTCTGATTTTGTTATGTTGAGTAGTGGTAAATATTTTCCAATTTGAAACCTATTTAGTATTAGTAGTTGATTCAGCATAACTAAAAACTGTCTGCATGAATTTCTCACATTGTGTTTCAGTAATTTTACCCTGCTAAAAATGAGGTAGCTGTCTGATCTTTCAATCTTAGCCATATGGATATTATACATTCCAAGTGTCTCCTACATTGCAAGGTTTCAGACATATTGCCCTTTAGCACAGCAACGATTTACTGATATCTTTAAGCATTGTTCTGATGCTCATTGCATACTAGTCATGTTTAGCGAAGCCATCACAATGAACTGGAAAGTGTAGTGATCACAAGCGATTGGAAAGAATGAGAACAGAATAAAGTAATATTGCAAACCAATGATGCCATATTTTTCTTGACTCCAAATGAAAATTGTTCTTCCAAGGTGAATTGTGAATTGTTCTTATCATTGTACATTTTCAAACTCTAGGAGATTGAAGAACTTGACAGAAAGTTGGAATATGAAATGTTACATAAGGAGACGGCTCAGCAGCAGCATCTATTGAACAGGCAGAGATGGACTTCAGACGGATTGGGATTTTCAGATGAAGTTGTGGAAATGAATGCAGAGAGACAGGTGTCTGCTCTGCTGTATCAGGCATTGAATAAGTGTAAGCAATTAGTAAATCTTCATCGGCAAAGGTAAGGCTTTTTGGTATTAAGTATGACAGCCTTTTTCTATATCTTAGTCATTGCAAGCAGTCTTCAGAGAATGTAACATACCATATCGAACCAGCAAGCTAAACGTTCATTCTGTAAACACTTCAGGGCAAGGGTTTTCCTCTTCATGAAGAACACGCTTCTCTGCTGGGGAATTCTGGGCACCACTGCAATATACCCATTCAATAATAATAAATCTGTTGACTGTAAAAATGTATTTGAAATGCAGAGCCTTACCTTACAATCAGTCTCTCTGGGATCAACCAGTGGGCTAATGCTAATACCCCACATTATCAAGCAGGAGACCAGGGTTGGTTCCAATTCAGTCAGGCTCAAGAAAACAGAATGAAAGCCATAGTCTCTGGGAAAATGATTCCAATCAAATGCAAGCCACTTGAATTTCAATTCCACCACCACCCTGCATCCATTTTGCTGCACATTGAACATACTTTTCTGAGTGTTGCTTAGATAATCAAATTGTTCTAGTGAAAGAGGCCATTTTTAGTTACCACCATGAGCAAAACCACCATCTTTTAAAGCAAAGATGTTTCTGCAACAAAAATGTAAAAGTTTTTTTATATTTTTTATGTGGTAATAGCCATCTCGACAAAAGTGTCACAAAGCAAACTGGGTGAGATTTTGCAAAATAAAATAATATCTGTATGAATCACAGAGACCTGCAGACACACACATGCTTTAAGTTTCATGTCGCACTATGAGAGAGAGCTTTGCATTACTAAGTAGGTGTCACTTGGCCTGATTTGTAAGGAGTGGCATTGACAGGCTTCAAAAGGAGTCCTGTCCTCTGACTTCTGGATCAAGAATTTCAGATTGGGTCCTTTGCAGCCTGGGGTATGTGAATCCCCAGAGCTATTTTAATTTTTAAAGGGCCAGACCACAGTGGGCTCTAGAGGAATGTTTCTGTGTCTTGCTGCAGAAGACTGGGGAAAATAAGTAGGTAGGTAGGTCTTTACTCTCCCTCCAGCCCCAGAAGTCCAAGCAAACCAGTCAGCAGGCCCTTTAAAGAAACAGTAAATAGAGCAATCTAACTTTAAAACTTGGTGGAGGCAAAAAGTGTCCAACCCAGTTCCAAATGACTTAGAAAGATTAAAAATTGTCTTTAGGCTTGCGTCTGAAAAAAGAAAATAATCAGTTATGAGTGAGCAACTCTTAGCCTGAGAAAACTCACAACCTGATAAGTAGTGTGTGTGAGCTTTGAAAAGGTCACAGAGGGAGAGGGGAATCAGCTATCTGCATGTGTCAAGGTTCCTCCCCCACTCTGAACGCTAGGGTACAGATGTGGGGACCTGCATGAAAAACCTCCTAAGCTTCTCTTTACCAGCTTAGGTCAAAACTTCCCCAAGGTACAAAATATTCCACCCTTTGTCCTTGGATTGGCTGCTACCACCACCAAACAAATATTGGTTATTGGGGGAGAGCCTTTTGGACACATCTTTCCCCCCAAAATAATTCCCAAAACCTTGCACCCCACTTTCTGGACAAGGTTTTGTAAAAAGCCTCACCAATTTGCCTAGGTGACTACAGACCCAGACCCTTGGATCTTAAGAACAATGAACAATCCTCCCAACACTTGCACCTCCCCTTTCCAGGGAAATGTTGGATAAAAAGCGTCACCAATTTGCCTAGGTGACTACAGACCCAAACCCTTGGATCTGAGAACAATGAAAAAAAGCATTCAGTTTTCTTACAAGAAAATTTTTAATAGAAATAGAAGTAAATAGAAATAAAGAAATCCCCCGTGTAAAATCAGGATGGTAGATACCTTACAGGGTAATTAGATTCAAAACAGAGAGAACCCCTCTAGGCAAAACCTTAAGTTACAAAAAAGATACACAGACGGAAATAGTTATTCTATTCAGCACAATTCTTTTCTCAGCCATTTAAAGAAATCATAATCTAACACGTACCTAGCTAGATTACTTACTAAAAGTTCTAAGACTCCATTCCTGGTCTATCCCCGGCAAAGACAGCATATAGACAGACTGAGACCCTTTGTTTCTCTCCCTCCTCCCAGCTTTTGAAAGTATCTTGTCTCCTCATTGGTCATTTTGGTCAGGTGCCAGCGAGGTTACCTTTAGCTTCTTAACCCTTTACAGGTGAGAGGAATTTACCTCTGGCCAGGAGGGATTTTAAAGGGGTTTACCCTTTCCTTTATGACAGCATGTGTTGAAGATGTTTCAGATCTGAGTTTTGTAACTCATGCTCTGCACACTTGCTGAGTAGCAGGAGACTATTGCTCTTCGTTTTTCTGACTCTGTTTTTTATTACACCACTCCAAGTCTCATTTCTTCTTCAGTTCCAGCATTAAAGTCTCCCAGAAGTAGAAGATTGTCTTCACTGGGTATAAATTTGATTGTCATCCAAATCAGAACAGAACTGTTCTTCTATTTCCCCTGTGCTGCTCATAGTTGGTGTACAGGCTCTGATAAGAGTCTTAAAGATGTCACTTTCTTTGCTCTGTTCTGAAGATCTGCTGGAAAGGCAAAGTGTCAAACATTAACACCCTTGAAAGAGCGAAAACAACCAGCATTGAGGTAGTGGTTATTAAAGCCCAGCTTAGATGAACAGGTAATGTTATCAGAGTAGGTGCTGATAGACTCCTGAAAAACATCTTCTGTAGTGAGCTGAAACTCAGAAACCACAGGAAGAGTTGTCAACATAAAAACTTTCAGTAGAATCTCAACTCATGCGGCATAAATATAGGGAACATAGAAGACACAGCCAAAGACAGACCTGAATGGAAAGAAACTATCGCTAAAGGTTGTAAATACTTTAAGACAGACGTGAAAACTGATAGAAAAATGGGCCAAGCTTCATGCCAAGTCTTCAGCAGGAGTCTACTCATTCCCATACAACATTTGTTCGTTACCTTGCTCCTTGTATTGGAATATGCAGCCACAACAAAACACATGAGATGCCTTGGTGTCATCAGATATGTTGAACAGTAACACAGCAGGGTCTGGCTCTTGAAGAAAAGTGGAAGAATTGTGGTGTTCTTAGTTTGTTTAAAGAGGTGTGCGGTAAAGCTTTTAACAAAATCTACCAGTAAAATGTTTTCTGAATGGATGAATTTTGGACGTTGATTTCTTATCGCATTAAATACTATGCCTGGGAAGATAATACTAATTTCATCTTTCCCTTCAGCTTACGAGAAGAGCAATGGAATGATGTTGTGCTTGAAGATCTTCTGGAGACTATAGAAATGGATACATTTTTGGCACTTTACAGCCAGGTAAGGGTGTATTTAAATGATTTCCCACTTTTTATCTCTGCTGTATCTGGAAATCAGTTAAGTGAACAAAAAGACTAATTTCTCTGAGATCATAATAGTAAACACTGTGCTCAGTAGTAAATATTTTCCATTGTTTATCATGTCTGTATGCAATTTGCATTTCACTCAGTTTGGACAGTGAAAATTGTCTGGTGAGTTACTTGTGTAGACAGTTTCACTTTCTGGTTTTCATGTGTTAGAACAATGCTGTTGTTTAGGTTTCTGATGCTGCTAGAGAATATTTATATTGAAAAATGTATATGTACACATATAGAGATGTGAATATTCTCCAACAGTATTATGAACATTAATAAACACCATGCTCTCTCTCTTTTTATATATATATATATATATACACGCACATGCTCACACACAGTCATTTAAGAAGAAATAAACAAGTGGCGACATCACAAAACCACATCTTCAGCTAACACTATTCATCACCCCTGTTGGCTGTCTGAGCTTAAATGGCATGGAAAAATGAACTATTGTCCCTCACTCAGAGGTTTTCCCTCCAGGCCATGACTGAGGCATCTGGGCAGTGCTATGAAATTTGGCAGTTTTACTACCTGTGGTGTTCTTAATCCACAGAAAAGACAGCCTCCAGGGCTCTCACTCCGTAATCTTTCACATACACAACAGATTATTTAAACCAATTTTAAAAAACACCAATGGGCTCCTGAAAGTAAAAAGTTTAACAAAATAGCTGTATTTTTAGGAGCCCTGACTTTGGCAATGTCCCTTTAACTATTATCTCTTTAGAGTTAAAGAAACAAATTTCATAATCCACATTCAAATACGTAAAGTCTCAGCCATATTATCTCCCTTCCAAATTTTTCCTCCAAGAAAGACTTGCTGTCTTTTTACTTATAGTTCTTTGGGACTTAAGTCACTTATTCACCACCATGATGCAGGTTATATTGTCCACTTCATCTGTGAATTAACAGAATAGTATATCAACTGTTGATTACTTAGCAAAGGATAAGCATTGTTATGATGATGACAACATACCAGATAACCTGTCTGTTTTTTTTACTAGGTTGTTTTGTGTGTCTTTGACTATGTCTACACTACAGACCCAACAAGCGGAGGTAGCTATGTTGGCCGGAGATGCTCTCCCACCGACATAGCGCTGTCCACACCGATGCTTTTGGTGGTGAAACTTATGTCAGTCAGGCTCGTATGTTTTGCACACCCCTGACCAACAAATGTTTTACCAATAAAAGTGCTGGTGTAGACAAAGTCTTAGTGTGTTTTAAAGCTCATTATTCTGCTGTATGTTTGTGCTCATTGCATATGAAAATGTTTTCTCAAAGTTGTCATGACCAGCATTATCAACCTACTTGTTTTAAATTCAGACATTTTCATTCCCTTTGCTGTGTTTGATTTTCTTCTTTGCTTTTCTGTCTCTAAAACATTTTATCAAACCATCTCCACAGCACGCTGGCTTTGACAGTTTGACATACGGAAAACAGACATGGCTGCCAGTAATCACTGAATTCTATTTTGTCAATAAATTCCCTCCCATTATATTTCCATCTCCACAGCACACATCATACACATTGTAAGGAGAGTGATCACGTTAGATAAGCTATTACCAGCAGGAGAGTAGGGTGCGGGGAGGTATTTTTTCATGCTTTGTGTGTATAAAAAGATCTTCTACACTTTCCACAGTATGCATCCGATGAAGTGAGCTGTAGCTCACGAAAGCTCATGCTCAAATAAATTGGTTAGTCTCTAAGGTTCCACAAGTACTCCTTTTCTTTTTGCGAATACAGACTAACACGGCTGTTACTCTGAAAACAGCACACAGAGTTCACAACATTTTGTCAGGACTCTATTTGTGCAAGTGATAGGAATAAAAGCTTGCAGCCAGAGAAAAAATTTCCGCTGCACACTTTTGTAGATTATTTCCCACAACATTATAAATATTCATGAGATGGTAACTTTTAAGCTTAGTTCTAAATTTGTAAAACTGTAAATTCTGTACATGCTCATAACCTTTTTTTGTAATTTGCACAATACTGATAAGAGACTTTCCAACTTTATTTTTAATAATTTATTTATTCATGGAACAAAATTCTTTTGACAACAACATGAAGCTACATTTTAAGGAACAGCTAAACTTGCATCATCCTTTGGGTGGTTTGTTCAAGTGAGGCCCTTTCTGCTAATCCCTGGTGACAGTATGCTTGGTAATTAAAGATTGCAGGGTACTTTTCCAAGAGAGAAGGAGATAATCTTTTATCCTGTTCAACTTCCCCTTTGTTAATAAAAATGATTAGGGGAATGGAACACATGACTTATGAGGAGAGGCTGAGGGAACTGGGATTGTTTAGTCTGCGGAAGAGAAGAAGGAGGGGGGATTTGATAGCTGCTTTCAACTACCTGAAAGGGGGTTCCAAAGAGGATGGATCTAGACTGTTCTCAGTGGTGCAGATGACAGAACGAGGAGTAATGGTCTCAAGTTGCAGTGGGGGAGGTTTAGGTTGGATATTAGGAAAAACTTTTTCACGAGGAGGGTGGTGAAACACTGGAATGGGTTACCTAGGAAGGTGGTGGAATCTCCTTCCTTAGAAGTTTTTAAGGTCAGGCTTGACAAAGCCCTGGCTGGGATGATTTAGTTGGGGATTGGTCCTGCTTTGAGCAGGGGGTTGGACTAGATGACCTCCTGAGGTCTCTTCCAACCTTGATATTCTATGATTCCTCCCAGCACCTTCTTTGTCCTCACCACAGGACCTTCCTCCTGAAGTCTGTTAATGCTTGTACTCCTCAGTCCTCCAGCAGCATGTCCTCTCACTCCCAGCTCCTTACACGCACACCTCACTAACTGGAGTGACAGCCTTTTTTAAACCAGGTGTCCTGATTAGCCTTAATTAATTCTAGCAGCTTCCCAATTGGCTACAGGTGTCCTAATTGTCTGCTGCTTAATTAGTTCTATAAAGTTCCTGAGTGTTCTGGAATAGTCCCTGTTATCTTACCCAGGGAAAAGGGACCTGCTTAACCTGGAACTAATGTATCTACCTTCAACCACTCTCTTGTAGCCATCTGGCCTGACCCTGTCACAATATTTATTCTGCACCATATGGTGTTGCTGCAAACACAGTGCAGACTTTAAACAGCATAGGTCCACTGTTCCACTATTAGCACTCCCAATATCTTCTCTTGGTTGAATTACAAGCATTTAAATATGCTATTGTCTGATAAACAGACTAATTAGGAGAATAGATTAGAGCTTCAAATTTACCATCATATAGTTTATTTAGCAATTAAGTGGTCTGGGGAATCCACTCAGCATTTGTGGATCAAAACACTAAAACCAGAGGATGAATAGTACAATAGGGTCTCAGTCTTGGTGTTAGCTTGCCATGTTACTGAGCATACATGGGTAAGCATAGTTAGAAGGTGCACAAGACAAGCCAGCTCCTCAATTCCATAGCTCATTTACAGAAGAGTTCTATCCTGAAATGTTCCCTGTTATAGGGAATGCTTTAGGATGTTTGGAGAGGTTGTTCCTTTGTTGCTGTTATCTGGAAGGATCAGAGTTTGGATAAACACTATCTCCACTACAGCTCTAGGCATCTATATCGCTGATAGTGTGTGTTTATTCAGATTCTGTGGCATTTAAAGAGCCAGCGGTTGGTGCATTCACCTAATGCATGATGAAAGGTGGAAAAACAACCCCCTAACAATAGCTGAGTACTACCATTGCTGATTCTCATTCGTTTCAATGGGAACCTTTTCCCCAAATCGATTTTGTCCTTGTGTTAGTTTTTAAAGGAGTTTTCCACGTTTTCTTTCCATGAAAGGTGGTGTCTTTCTTTTGGGGTCTATATGAACTGGAAAGGAGGTCCAAAAGCAAATAAAGACATTTCATAACCCTAGTGACCACAGGAATTAGGAGTCCTGTAGCTTAGCAGTAACTAATTTGCTGATTGAATGGAGGGGGAGAGAATATGGCTCTTCTCTGCTAGTTACCACAGAAGGATGATAGGAAGTTTTGGAGCTCTCTGATACTCTTTGTGATGCTGCTCCAGAAATCTCGCATCACCAGAAAGTAGATGGACTGTGCAGCCAGCTAGAAGGTATTGCCTTCCTGTACAGGCGAGTCTTATTTTACACTGGGGTTACGTTCTGCAGTCAGCGAAAATCGTGTATAGTCAAAATTACATTGAGTGTAATGGCGGGCGGGATCGCCCGCACTACAGGTACAGTATTTGAATTGTTGTTTTTTCTTTTTTTCTTTTTTTTTTCCGACTGCGCAAAGCTGAATTCACGCATGTTAAACTGCAATGAGTTTTGCTGCGTTTCTAACAAGTGGCACAGATGCATTATAAAGCAACTTGGAAAGAACATAGTATGAATTTTTCTAAGTGGAAGTTTCAAAGCATGGTTCAGCAGATGGATAATCTTACTTGTATCTTGTGGTTTCCTCAAACTTAGCACTCTAGCAAGTGAACAAAGTGACCCTGGATATTTACCAGTTTAGTAAGACAAAGACATTTGTGATCAGAAAGAATTTACACCACTTTATTATAATTGAAAATCAGCTATTCTATACAGCATGTGCTTGGAGAATTGAGCTTTAATTTGGTTATATAAAACATAAGCAAGGAGCTGTCCTTTGCTTTGAGCATGCTTGCGTTATTCAGCTTCCACAATAAATGTACAGATACAGCCTTACAGATGTAGTACACAACTAAAATAAAATCCCACTACACAACAGCTATAATAGTAAAAACCCACCAACGCTCTGCCTGCCAACTTGCCATATGCCTGAGAAGAAAGATGAGCCTTGTAGCATGAATAGTCTATTAATAAAACATATAGTGTGACATGTTCCTAGTCTTTGTGTGTTTAATCCTGTGTTATAGAAAGCAAAGCAATAGTGTTGGAAACCATATAAAATCTATGATTTACAATGTATAGAATATAGAATAGAATGGCAAGTTTTAGGCAGCCGTAATTATAGGAGTTGCTACCTCTGCCAGTCATCCATTTTCCTCTTAATGTTAAATGGAATTTTCCCAATTGGGCAAATATTCAGCACTGCCATAAGTGGACAGATCTCCCGCTAAACTTAATGGGCACTCCAGGTGCTCAGCAGCTCTGAAAAAGCAGGCCACTTATTCAGATGCCTAACTTAGACTGCTGTGTTTCAGTGGTTTGGCTCTAGTGTTCCTATTTAGGAAGATTTCCCATTTAAGTCAATGAAAGGTTTGTTTGAGCACAGGATCTTTTGCTGCCCATAGAGAGGTTAGTTTTGAGTAAGCACACAGTTATACTCCCAAGTACTCTAGTTGTTGTTTGTAGATACAACAGATGATACAGGAAGACATTCGTGTGAAAAGGGCAAAGCAAATGTGAAATCACGGCATGGACAGAGCTCATTGATTTTGCATTAGTTGTTTCAACATGTGTTACTCAGTCCAAATCAATGTGATGTCTGTACAGTAGTTCTGCTGTTTTAAATTACAATTTTACATTATTGGTTGTTTTGACTGAATTCAAGAAACACAAACTCCGATGCTGCTGATGCAAGAAACCTCTGGTGTTGTCTGATACAGTTGTTCCCTTGGAGCTACTGTATAGTACTCATATAGCATTGAATTCACCCCATCTTCGAAGTCCAGAGGACTTTATGTAGCCTATCACAGCCTTTGAGTGGTGCATAGAGCATTGAGTAGGTCCTATCAACTGCAGTGAATTTATTTCAAAATATTGCAGTTTTCAACCAAACTTTGCAAGAGTCAGCCTTCTTCTACAGCATGGGGCACGGGTCACTTGCAGGTTTAAACTAGTGTAAATGGTGGATTCTCTGCAACTTGAAGTCTTTAAATCAAGATTTTAGGACTTCAGTAACTGAGCCAGAGGTAATAAGTCTATTGCAGGAGTGGGTGAGCAATGTGCAGGAGGTCAGACTAGATGATCACGATGGTCCCTTCTGCGTAGGGTTGCCAACTTTCTAATTGCACAAAACCGAATGCCCTTGCCCCACCCCTTCTCCAAGGCCCCACCCCACTCACTCCATCCCCACTCCCTCAGTCATTTGCTCTCCCCCACCCTCACTCATTCGCTCATTTTCACCGGGATGGGGAGGGTTCCTTTTCAACCAGCGTGTTCCAGTTGACAACCAGACACCTGGCAACGCTAAATAAGACCCCCACTTGGGCTTTCTGCAGGGATTTAACTCTGGACCTCTCCATCTAACAGTCCATTAGTTCTAACCTCTTTATGTGGTCCAGCCACTCAAAGGGGACTCTAACCGAATGGCTGCCACCCATGCCCTGCTTCTTCACCAAGGGTTCCTCTTCAGTGTGCCCACCCCTGCTTTCCCCTTCTTTGGGGTTCCTTAAATCCCACACCGTCTTTCTCAATCAATCACAGAGTTTCCTGGGGTCTGGTTTCTTTATTTACAAAGTTCCCCCCAAAAAACAAACACAAAACAAATCTTCCACGCTACCTCCTCTCTGAGGTGCTGTCTGAGCAGCCAACTCTATTCTTCAGGGACCACTGCAGGAAATCATCAGCTACAGCCCTCCTCCTAACTCTGCCTTCATGAACAGCCTCAGACCCTTTATAGCCCAGGTGCAGCCCTGCCCCCTTAATTGACTTAGCTGGGAGTACCTGCTCTGGCCCAGGGCAGCTGAACCTAATTTAATCACAGGGGCCAGCCTCGTTGTGACAGGGACAGAGATCTATACTAATGTGGGTTACAGCTGCATGCTGGCATGGGTCAGCAGATCTGCAGCCACCAGAGAGAGAACCCAGTAAGGTGGAAACTGGGTGCCCCAGTCTGGCCCCTATCTAAACATCAGAGTCTCTGGTTTACAGGCCCACTATGATATGGAGGGGAATCTAGCCTGGTGTCCACTGCGGCATCTGAACACCTATCAGGATATATGAACAGCAAGTGTAGTCCTCAAATCAAGGCCTTTGTGCTCCCTGACCAGCAATACCAGCTTAGCACACCCACCCTACTTCCCTCTCGCACATTCATTATTCCCAATTAGTTGAAAGGTGGTGGGGGCATCTGTGGGGGTGCTGTACGCAACCAGAAAACAGAGACACATCAACACTTTTGTGTTCAGGCATATGCTGTGTGCACCTGTTTAGTGGGTGTCACTCTCCTTGTATTTTGACAGAATGTTGACACTTTGCACTTGACAGAAATCATACCGTTACTGAATTCTGCTATATTAGAATACCAGCACATATTTTTCTTCAATCCAAATGATTCTTGATACAGAAAGTTAGGGGTCAGAGAGTGTGAAAAAAGTCTACATCCAAGAACATTTAAGAGTAAACTGCTGAAGGTGAAAGCCAAGAATCATAGAATCATAGAATATCAGGGTTGGAAGGGACCCCAGAAGGTCATCTAGTCCAAGCCCCTGCTCGAAGCAGGACCAATTCCCAGTTAAATCATCCCAGCCAGGGCTTTGTCAAGCCTGACCTTAAAAACCTCTAAGGAAGGAGATTCTACCACCTCCCTAGGTAACGCATTCCAGTGTTTCACCACCCTCTTAGTGAAAAAGTTTTTCCTAATATCCAATCTAAACCTCCCCCATTGCAACTTGAGACCATTACTCCTCGTTCTGTCATCTGCTACCATTGAGAACAGTCTAGAGCCATCCTCTTTGGAACCCCCTTTCAGGTAGTTGAAAGCAGCTATCAAATCCCCCCTCATTCTTCTCTTCTGCAGACTAAACAATCCCAGCTCCCTCAGCCTCTCCTCATAAGTCATGTGCTCTAGACCCCTAATCATTTTTGTTGCCCTTCGCTGGACTCTCTCCAATTTATCCACATCCTTCTTGTAGCGTGGGGCCCAAAACTGGACACAGTACTCCAGATGAGGCCTCACCAGTGTCGAATAGAGGGGAACGATCACCTCCCTCTATCTGCTCGCTATGCCCCTACTTATACATCCCAAAATGCCATTGGCCTTCTTGGCAACAAGGGCACACTGCTGACTCATATCCAGCTTCTCGTCCACTGTCACCCCTAGGTCCTTTTCCGCAGAACTGCTGCCTAGCCATTCGGTCCCTAGTCTGTAGCGGTGCATTGGATTCTTCCATCCTAAGTGCAGGACCCTGCACTTATCCTTATTGAACCTCATCAGATTTCTTTTGGCCCAATCCTCCAATTTGTCTAGGTCCTTCTGTATCCTATCCCTCCCCTCCAGCGTATCTACCACTCCTCCCAGTTTAGTATCATCCGCAAATTTGCTGAGAGTGCAATCCACACCATCCTCCAGATCATTTATGAAGATATTGAACACAACCGGCCCCAGGACCGACCCCTGGGGCACTCCACTTGACACCGGCTGCCAACTAGTCATGGAGCCATTGATCACTACCCGTTGAGCCCGACAATCTAGCCAGCTTTCTACCCACCTTATAGTGCATTCATCCAGCCCATACTTCCTTAACTTGCTGACAAGAATACTGTGGGAGACCGTGTCAAAAGCTTTGCTAAAGTCAAGAAGCAATACATCCACTGCTTTCCCTTCATCCACAGAACCAGTAATCTCATCATAAAAGGCGATTAGATTAGTCAGGCATGACCTTCCCTTGGTGAATCCATGCTGACTGTTCCTGATCACTTTCCTCTCATGTAAGTGCTTCAGGACTGATTCTTTGAGGACCTGCTCCATGATTTTTCCAGGGACTGAGGTGAGGCTGACTGGCCTGTAGTTCCCAGGATCCTCCTTCCTCCCTTTTTTAAAGATTGGCACTACATTAGCCTTTTTCCAGTCATCCGGGACTTCCCCCGTTCGCCACGAGTTTTCAAAGATAATGGCCAATGGCTCTGCAATCACAGCCGCCAATTCCTTCAGCACTCTCGGATGCAACTCGTCCGGCCCCATGGACTTGTGCACATCCAGCTTTTCTAAATAGTCCCTAACCACCTCCACAGAGGGCTGGCCATCTCTTCCCCATTTTGTGATGCCCAGCGCAGCAGTCTGGGAGCTGACCTTGTTAGTGAAAACAGAGGCAAAAAAAGCATTGAGTACATTAGCTTTTTCCACATCCTCTGTCACTAGGTTGCCTCCCTCATTCAGTAAGGGGCCCACACTTTCCTTGGCTTTCTTCTTGTTGCCAACATACCTGAAGAAACCCTCAGAACTCAGTCATAATTCTTTTGGCATCTATGTATATATACATTATTGAATTAAATGACTTACTGAAGGCCCTCTCACTTTTAGGGAAGGGGGATGGTGGTTCATAGGCTGAAATAAGAATTTTATTCCTACCTTAATCCTCAGTGGTTCTTGCAAGATTTCATAAGAGCCAACGGTGTCCAAAACCATCACACAAAGTTCAAGATAGATTTTTTTTTTTCCGCTGCCCATCATCATATCTGAGCACCTTCTGTGTAAAACTGATAGTATTAGTGAAGTCCCTGGCTCTGCTCCCTTTTCAGGGTAAAATTTCTGCTTGGGGTAGGATTATGTTTTAGTCTGGTTCATTGATTATTAGTTTAATTTTGTTTGCATCTTTGATTTTGGGTTGACTGTTGTGCGTGTTTGTTTTTTAATAGAGGTAGAAGGGGAGTAAATGTGGAGTGTTGTCCTTATGATAGAAAGGCTTACTCTGCAAAACCTTCCCTTTTCTGAGAATCCTAACAATAGTCAAACTCTGGATTTGCCTGATCTCTTCTGCAAATTCATTCTATACTGCTGTATAAAATTCCTGTTACAGAGAAGAGTGAGACTTCTAACAGCAGCTGTAACATTTTGAATCCTCTCAGGACAAAGAAATTGATTTTGGCTGTTTTCCTGTTCTGTATTCACTTGTTCCTGGCGGTTTCTTGTGCCTGTGACCTGGCTTTGGTACTAATCTCCCGCATCTGCTACACACAGGCTGGTAAACAGTGCAAAAGTGGTGCTGGCTTTCTAAGGACTCCGGGGGATTATCACAGGAGTGCTTGTGCTAGCAGTGGGTGGTTTAGAACAGCTATAACTGATGGGAGCTGGCCCAGTGTTCCTATGGCCGATCTACTGGGAGCAGATAGAGGAGCTGAATAGGATAGTGAGAGGGAATGGCAGTTAATAATTGTTAGAACGGCACATTATTGCTACATTTACGCAGTGGGACATTTCCTGAACACATGGTATTGCCCTCCCCCCATCCTCACTAACTCCTCTCATATTGTCCAATGCAGCATCCTTTGTGGTGGTCATTTAATTTGTTGTTTTAATCTAGCCCCAGGTTTTCAAAGTGCTATAGATTTTTGTACTGAAATACACAGGATCACTGTCGAAATTATCAGGTGGATGCTGGAGTTTTCACAGCTGGACCGGACATACAAAGGACTCTTGGCACCTGAAAAGGAGTGGGAAGTGGAGTGAGTTTGTTTGCAGTATCCAAGAGATGACTGAGTATTTCTGATTTTTTTTCTGCTTTAGATAGGAGCAGAGATGATTTTAAATTTGAGGGAATGGAGGTTTGAATTCCCATCACAAGAAGCCCTTGGCAGCAGGGCCACCCCGGGGGGGGGGGGGGGGGGTGCAAGTGGGGCAATTTGCCCCGGGCCCCGCAGGGGCCCCCACGAGAATATAGTATTCTGTAGTATTGCAACTTTTTTTATGGAAGGGCCAGTGGCATAGCCAGGTGGAGCGAACAGGGGGAGCGATCACAAAAGCGCTTTTACTGACAGGGCGGCGCTCTGGGTCTTGGGCGGCACTTCAGCAGCGGGTCCTTCAGTGCCGCCGAACACACCCAGAGCGAGTGAAGGACCCGCCGCCGAAGACCCGGAGCGCCACCGGGTGAGTAAAACTTAAAAAGGCGCTTAATTAATTAAAGGGCCCCCAAAATTGCTTTGCCCCATGCCCCCTGAATCCTCTGGGCAGCCCTGCTTGGCAGTAGCCACATGCTCTTGTTGGCAGCCTGTGCCAACGTCTGCCCTTCACCCGGAAACAGTGGATAAGCACACAAGCTCGATGCTTCTGCTGAAATGAAAAGCAGTGAAATACTTAACATTGAAATTGTCATCATTAGGCTTCAGAGTTAGTAGCCTCTTTGAGATGAATGGCCGTCATTCACACTTCTCTCCTAGCAATTGCTCCATGCTGTCTGCCGATTGAGGAATATGCATAGTTGTGCATTCCATTCCCATTTTGAAGGTTTTCTTTTCCACAATAAGGGCTAGAGACTTAATTTTTTTTAAATGAAGGCTTAGACTCTAGAGCAGGGGTGGCCACCTGAGCCTGAGAAGGAGCCAGAATTTACCAATCCGTACATTACCAAAGAGCCACAGTAATACGTCAACAGCCCCCATCCACTCCCCATCCACTCCCCTGCCGGCAGCCCCCACCAATCAGCACATACTCCCTCCTCCCACCACAGTCAGCTGTTTCACATGTGCAGGAGGCTATGGGGGAGAAGGGAGAGGAGCGAGGGCATGCAAGTCTCAGAGGAAGGGGCCTTGGGAGAAGGGGTGGAGTGGGGACAGGGCTTGGGGCAGAGCAGGGGGTCGAGCAGTGAGCACCCCCCAGCACATTGGAAAGTTAGCATCTATAGCTCCAGCCCCGGAATCAGTGCCTAGGTAAGGAGCCGCATATTAACCTCTGAAGAGCCGCATGTAGCTCTGGAGCCACAGGTTACATGGTAATTTCCAAACAATGGGGCATTGCACAGCCATTTATGTGGCTGCATAATGACTTAATGCACAGAGTCAGGCTGTCTATAATCCTGTAGTCCCAGTGTCCAGAAGTGAAAGATCTTCATGCACACACTGGTCCATGGTGGAAGTGATGAAGCAAATGATAATAGCACTAGTTTCTAAAGCCATTGACTTTAAAATGATTTTCATTGAATTGTTTTTCCTCCAAAGTGGTAAATTTTGTAAAGTTTCAAATTAAAAGTTACTGATCATTTATTTTGTTGTAGTGTTGTGTGATGGGGAGGTCTGCCCCTTAAGGATAGTAGAGTCTAGTGGTCAGTCCACCCTGCCATGCGGCATGGCTCTTTAAGGATCCAGTAGAGAGATATAGAGACATAAGGGGGATAGAGCTAGAGGGAAAGTGTCTCTGGGAATGAATAGTGTTTGGAGAAGAGATCCTGTAACTTTAAGCCCCAGGGCCAGGAGCCTTGCAGAGAGGGTGGGGCAAGGCTCCCTTCTCACCCAGCCAATAGAAAAATGAGCTGGGAGAAGGGACCGGTATAAATGCTGCCTCTTCCCTCAGAAGCCAGGTAGATGCCTGTAGATACTGCAGGGGGTGAAGAGTTTCCTGCAGGACCCTGAGTTAACAGGGAGAAGACAGCAGCAGGGGTCGGTCTGCCTGCTGAACCCTCCCAGCCTGAGGCTAGGATGGATTGGGGAAAACGGTCAGGAGGAGAAGCTGCATAAGACCCTACTACTGTCCTGAAGCCTAAATCCAGCCTCAGGGAGGAGATCCAGGAGGTTCTTGTATTAAGGAGAGGGAGAGGGACAGGGTTTTTGTGTGACGTACAACCCAGCCCTGGGAGGAGGGGTGGGCCTGCTGAACGGTGGAGGAAACTGAATAGAACTTTTACATGGTCCCAGAGAGGGCATGAACTAGAGGCTAAACGAGTGAGTTACTGCTGAGGAATAAACCTGACTCTGTTAAGGGGTATATGTTAGAATGTTAAATAAACCAGACCCTGCAAAGAGGGGTTGAACTAACGTGGTCTGGGTAATTGTTTGAAAAGATCCAGAGGGTGCTGAGTACAATGTACCGGCAGGGCATAACAGGCCATAATAGCACATGCCGGAGAGGCACGCCCTCATGGTATGCCGAACGTGTCTGAACTTTTATCATTGATTCCTCTAGGAGCTCCAATTGGCAGCTTATTTAACCAGACTGACAATGGTACCGGTGGGGATGTTGCACAGACTGCTGAACTTACTGCTGCCTTCGAGTTCACAGACTGAGCTTCTTTCTGTTCTGGATTCAATCAGTGACAAATATTCAGACAGTGTTATTGAAAGTGACATCAACGGGGAGGAAGCTGACAGCTGTAGAAAGAGGTAAGTGTGCGTCAGTTTATAGCTGAAAATTCCAGCTGGAGGTTATTACTTTGAGGGAATATATAACCATTGGACCGACAGGAGCAGCAGTCAAGCAAATGAATGGGTTTTCCTGCTGAAATGTTATTCCTGGGGGTGACTAAATCATTTTAACTAGATCACTTTTTCATAGTTATAAATATCTTAACTACAATCTGACTTTAACAGAGGAAAAATGTGATCTGTATCGTTCATAGATGAAACAACTCATTCTTTGCTTTTAGATATTCTTCCTCCATTTTCTTATTTGCTACATTTTCTTTTGATGTATTTTATTGGTTTTAATTTCCATTTGCTTATCTATACACTCTTCTTTTCACCATTTATTTTCGTAATATTTATACTAAGTATAGCAGGCTTCAATTGTTGTAAACTGTTGCTGTAACACACGGAGGTAGGCAGTATATGGAGTAAAAAGATCTGTAAATTACAGTCAAACCTCCGAGTTACGGACACCTCGGGAATGGAGGTTGTTTGTAACTCTGAACAAGACGTTATGGGATGCTCCTCAGGGTAGACTGCTTGGAGCTGGGGCTCATAGCTCTGCAGTGGCTGCCTGGCGAGTGAGGGTGGGGACAGACAGCTGGTTCTAGCCCCCTGTCTGCAAGGGTGATGAGTAAGGCATCCTGGGGCACTGCAGTGTCAGTGAGCGCGCAGTGCAGGCTGTGGCCCTTTAAAACTGAGCTACTTCTCCAGAGCACAGGATGCAGGCAGGAGCTCGGGCTCCGGCTCCAGGCCAGCTTTCAGTAGCAGCTTGGGAAGTTTCTTTCCCAGGCTCTGAGCTTGCAAGCTTGTCCCCCTCCCAGCCTGGCAGGGAGAGGGGAAAACAGCATTCACTACCTCCTACCTGTAAGAGGCTGTGGGGAGTTGGGGGTGGGAGTAGGGACAGGCAGCCCAGATGTGCCAACCTTTAAGATGCAAATACAGGCACGGTACAGTATTTGCTGGCTTGTTTGTTTTGGGGTTTTTTGTCTCTGCTGCTGCCTGGTAGCTTACTTCTGGTTCCCCATGGTGTCCAGTTGACCAGTCAGTCCATAACTCTGGTGTTTGTATCTTGTAGTCCTTTCTAAAGTTTTTCGTTTATTTTAAATATGTTTGACCTTATGTGTAACAAGAAATAAAATGTAAACTAAGCAATAAATTGCAGTTTGACGCTCACAATTCTAAGAAAGCACTATATATACACAGAAGCTCGAATCTGAACCTTTACAAATATATAGGTATGTGTGGCTTTAGATCCAGACAGGGTCTTAAGATTCTGGTGTTCTGTGTTTGAACAAAAATCAGGGGCTAACATTTCCAGTTCAGTTGCAGAGATGACAACTCGCAAGAACAGCTGTGCTTACAAAATTTCAGCCCAGGATGACAGTGATCTTAGGAGAGGAGCTAACCTAGCTAGATTTCCACTGTCTTGGCCAGTAAAAATCTTACATAATCAACTGTCTCATAAGATCACTGTCACTTTGGTCCAAACAATTAATGAGGCTTCAGTATCATCATATACAAACCCAGTTTTAGCAATCAGTTCCCTTTTTAAGTCCTTGCAAGAAACACCATAGATCCATCCCTGGCCAGCCTTTCATCAGCTTGGACAGAACAAAGTGTGTGGTTCTCCCTGAATCCTAGAGGGTAATATAAACACACTACGTAGTGGGCAGCGCTGTCTTATTTTTTGCAGAAATCGTTAAAATGTTCACAGAGCAAACTCAATAACCAACTGTTAATTGCTCATAACTTTTCTATTTTAGGCCCCAGTCTCCAAAGAAATCCATGTAGACAAATTCTTATGTCCCACCTGAGTCCCATTCAAGCAAGTGGGACTTCATGCTTATGCAGATGCTTTTGCAATATAGGGATCTTAATTTTTTCTTCAAGTGCTTGCTCATGTCGATTCCATTCTAGGTGCGTGCAAGCCCACGTGCACAGTCGGTGGATATTTTTGCCTTAGCAGTATCTGTAGGGTCGGCTGTGAGGCCCCCTTGAGTGCTGTGCTCATTCACTGGTATATTAAGTGCCACCGACCCTACGCCCTCCTTCTTACCGCCCGTGACCGGCAGTGCAAGAGCGTTAGCGGTTCTATACAACCCATTGTCTGTTTTCTTTGTTTACGGTTTGTAGGTACTTAGTTAGCCATTAAGTTAACTGTTAGGTTAGTTCAGCAATTAGAGTCCTGGCTGGGACTTCGCCCTGGGGTGGGGCATGCCCCGTTCTCCAGCTTCAAACCATACTCATCATGCAACAGGCCGATGCCTATTAGTGATGCCCACAACAGCTGTGTGAAGTGCTTGGGGGAATCCCATAGGAAGGACAAGTGCAGAATCTGTAAGAACTTTCACCTTACAACCCAAAAGGAGTGGGGTATCGGCTTGAGGGCCCTCCTCATGGAGGCTGCGCTTCATCCTGCGTTGGAGCCGTCCCGCTCGGACCCTGCGCCTAGCACCTTGGCATCGGTGTGGAGTGCTCTGCCCAGCACCATTTCCCCTCGCTGGTGCCTAAGAAGCTGCAAAAGAAGAAGAGCCCTGGAGCTTCACAGGAGTACCACTTCATAGGGGTACCTCTGCAGTCAGACTCCCTAGGCCCCTAGCCTGGCCAGGTATCCCACTCCCAGGAGTGGCAGGGGACGCTGGCTTCTCCTGGGGCCCTTGTTGCCCAAAGTGGCCCCGGTGGCGAAAGATCAAGCAGGCCAGCCAGCACCGCAGATGCCACACCAGGCGCCAGATTCGGCTAAGACCCCAACACTTAAGGGCAAGCCGGTCATGGAACTGCCCCATAGGGCAGCGGAGCATTCTTGGTCTCCAGACCGCAGGCGTGGAACCCCATCTCCACGGCCTAGGACTCCGGCCCCGCACACTCGGTCTCCGGTCAGTAGGCTCAGGTTCCCGATGCCGCGCTCTCCCTCTGTGAGGCATGGGCCACTGGAGTCAAGGCACCAGTCCCCGTACCTCTGGTACCAGTGAGCTTCCAGCCTGAGATCACCGTGGTGCAGGTCATCATCATGGTCTCCCAGACATTGGTGCCCAACAGAGCGGGAGTGCTCCCATTCACAGCACTGGTCTCCACTTCTCTGTTTCCTCTCATCGGGCAGGGACCGATCCTCGCCTTGCTGGTCACCAACCAGGGTCATTTCTCAGACTCAGGCCTCGACGACTCTGCCCTGGTCACCGGAAGGGCAATGGTCCAAGTCGGACTGGGAGTTTAGCCCCCTGCTGAGGAGCGGTGATTCACCCCCAACCCGCGAAGCCGGCATGGCGCCTGCAGTGGTGGAATGGCCTTAGGGACAGTGGCTCAATAGCCACACTGGAACCAGTGGGGCGTGCCCATGATGCCGACCCCGTATTCCCACCGTTCTTCCCTTGCCGCCTCGGACAAACCACCTGAGGCACTGCCGTCACCAGAGTCAGAACACAGGGGGAGGGATTGCTCAGTGGTTTGAGCATTGGCCTGCTAAACCCAGGGTTGCGAGTTCAATCTTTGAGGGGGCCATTTAGGGATCTGGGGCAAAAATTGGGGATCAGTCCTGCTTTGAGCAGGGGGTTGGACTAGATGACCTCCTGAGGTCCCTTCCAACCCTGATATTCTATGATTCTACTGAATGTGACGCAGGGTCAGCACAGCAGGTTACGATGCCTAAGGAGACTGAAGGGGAACCCGTCCCTCCCCTGGCAGTGCAATCATCATAGTTGTCTCCAGACGAAGCGGTGGTGTGCCCCCAACGACTTCAAGGAGCAACAGGCGCTCCATAAAAGAGTTGCTACCAATATGAACTTAAAAATTGAGGAGTTGGCAGAGGAGTCTGACGACCTCTTTAATGTTATATCCTCTACCACCCCAGCATGGGTTACGCTGCCCATCCACCCAGGGGTCCTTAAGATAGCCAAATTGCTGTGGCAGACCCCCCCTCTTCCATTCTGCCTACCTCTAAGAAGGCGGAAAACAAGTATTACATCCCTGCAAAAGAGTTCCAATAGCTGTTTACCCATCCTCCAGCGGCATCACTGGTCGTGTCTGCTGTTAATGAAAGGGACAGGCAGCGCCAAGTCAGTCGCATGCCAAGAGACTGGACTTAATTTGTCAGAAAGATTTACTCGATGGCCAGCCTGCAATTTCAGGTGTCTAACCACCAGGCCCTCTTAGGCGGATACAATTTTAATCTGTGGGACTCCCTTAACAAATACAAGGAGGCCCTCCCACAGGACCGAGCCTAGGAGTTCGATGCTTAGTTGAAGAGGGCACAGCGGTGGCGAGAGAGGCCCTCCAGATGGCTTGGGATGCTACAGACTCGGCAGCCAGGATGGTTGTTTCTGCGGTGGTCATGAGGCGCAGCTCCTGGTTACAGTCCTCTGGGTTATCCCAGGAGATACAGGCCACCATTCAGGACCTCCCATTTGAGGGGGCAGGGCTCTTCTCCGAGCTCACGGATGCAAAGCTCCACAGCCTTAAAGATTCCCACGCCACCCTTTGTTCCTTGGGCCTTCACACCCCTCAGCAGGCCAGGAAGTTGTTCCGTCCTCCACCTCTTCTGCCTCCCCAGTCTAGGTCCAGGGGAACTTCGCAGCTGAGCACCAACAGGAAAGGATAAAGACAAGGGGTCTAAGCAGCATCACCCATCATCTTTCCGTTCATCTGCTCAGCCTGACCCTTCCAGAAACAAAGGAGGCCAGAAGCAGTCATTTTGAGAGTGCACACGAGGACGACGCCCCAGTGACATCCCAGGATCCACCCTCCTACTTTTTCCTCAACCGCCTGTGCCCCTTCCGGTCGGCCTGGTTGCAGCTTTTCTCGGATCGTTGGGTGCTCAACATAATATCTTCGGGTTACACCCTGCAGTTCATGGCCGACCCTGCCTCCCAGCCCCCTGCCTCGTCCCTCCTCATCCCTCTTCTCACTAGCAACTCCTCGTTCAGGAGGTCGAGAATCTCCTGTGCCTGAGGGCGGTGGGGGAGGTCCCTTGGAACATGAAAGGGAAAGGGTTCTACTCCCACTATTTCCTAATCCCGAAAGCAAAAAGGGAGCCTCAGACCCATTCTGGACCTGCATTGCCTCAACAGGTCTCTCAAGACGTTGAAGATTTGCATGGTATGCCACCCTCGACTTGAAGGATGCATATTTCCATTTTCCCAGGACACAGACGCTTCTTCCGTTTTATGTTGGGCCACCACCATTTGCAATTCACGGCACTGCCCTTTGGTCTCTCGTCAGCCCCAAGAGTGTTCACAAAGTGCATAGTGCCAGTGGCCACTTACCTGAGGCGTCGAGGTGTTAAAATTTACCCGTACCTCGACAACTGGCTAATAAAGGGCCGGTCCCAGGATCAGGTGTGGCGCCACCTCGATCTGATTTACTCCACCTGTCGCAATCTGGAGCTGTTAATAAACAAGAAAAAGTCAACCTTAGTTCCAGTGCAGTGCATAGAGTAATTGGAGTGGTCCTCGACTCTACTCAGGCCAGAGCCTTCCTCCCCGATGCCGGGTTTTGAGCCACGGTGGACCTGATCTCGTGCATGCAAATCCACCCTCTCACCACTGCTCACATGTGTCTGCAGTTGTTGGGCCAGATGGCAGCCTGCACTTATGTGGTCCAGCACGCGTGGCTCCACCTCAAGCCTCTGCAAGCATGGCTAGTATCAGTCTACGTCCCCAACAGACACAGCATGGACCATGTAGTCAGAGTCCCAGACCAGATACCGTCATCACTAACATGGTGGCAGAATCCTGGATCGGTGTTGGAAGGAGTTCCCTTCTCTGCCCCATCGGTGACCCTTGTCTCCAGTGTCTCAGGGTGGGGAGCCCACCTGGGCAATCTCAGCATGCAAGGTCGATTTACGATGGCTCCCTACACATCAATGTCAGGGAACTCAGCGTGGTTCACTTGGCCTGCCAAGCCTTCCTACCTCACATAAAAAGCAAGGTGGTCCAGGTCCTGAAGGACAGTACAGTGGCTGTGTTTTATATCAACAAGCAAGGCGGAGCCAGATTGTCTGCCCTTTGCCAAGAAGCCCTCAAGCTCTGGGACTTCTGTGTTCAACACGACATCCATCTCGTAGCCGCATACCTCCCCAGGGCCAGGAACGCTTTGGCAGATCGCCTCAGCAGGACCTTCTTATCTCACCATGAGTGGTTCCTCCATCCAGAAGTGGTCAGCATCATCTTCCAGAGGTGGGGGACTCCCCAGGTGGACCTGTTCACGTCCAGGCAGAACAGGAAATGCCATGTTTTCTGCTTGATTCGGGGGATCGACAGACTTGCTGTTGGACGCTTTTCTGCTCCCCTGGTCGGGGGCTCTGTTGTACGCCTTCCCTCCAGTGCCATTAATTCAAGAGTCCTCATGAAGATCAAGCAGGACAGGGCAAAGGTGATCCTCATAGCACCAGCTTGGCCTTTCCAGCGCTGGTTCGGCACGCTGCTGGACCTCTCGGTGGCTGCTCTGTTACAGCTATTGCTCCGGCCAGAACTGTTGTCCCAAAACCACGGCAATCTTCTGCATCTGAGCCTGGTGGCACTGCACCTGATGGCTTGGCTGCTGCATGGTTAAACACAGAAGAGCAGGAGGGCTCAGCTGGTGTCCAACAGGTCCTGTTGGGCAGTAGAAAGCCCTCCACTAGAGTGACCTACCTAACCAAATGGTTTGCTTGTTGGACTTCGAATAAAGCCCGAGTGGGCCTCGCTGCAGTTAATCCTGGACTACCTTCTGCATCACAAGCTCCAAGTCCTGTCCCTTTCATCTATTAAAGTCCACTTGGCCGCTATCTCGGCCTTTCATCCGCCCCTCTAGTGTAGGTCGGTTTTCACCCAGGATATGACTGCCAGGTTTCTCAAGGGCTTCGAGTGCCTCTACTCACACATCAGGGACTCCGTCCCTCTGTGGGACCTGAATCTTGTGCTATCACAACTCATGGGACACCACCCCTCCCACCTTCGAGCCTCTAACTTCCTGCTCTCTCCTCCTTTCTTGGTTGCAATAACATCAGCCCACAAGGTCTCTGAGATTAGGGTGCTTACCTCGGAACTGTCCTATACAGTCTTTTACAAAGACAAGGTCCAGCTGCAGACACACCCGGCTTTCCTCCCCAAAGTGGTCAGACAGTTACTTATCTGTCTTTTTTCCAAAGCCACATAGGTTGGAGGAGGAGCGTCGGTTGCATTCCCTAGATGTCAGGAGGGTGCTAGCCTTCTACATTGAAAGGACCGAGCCATTCCACAGATCAATGCAATTGTTAGTCATGGTGGCTGACCGGATGAAAGGTCGTCCAGTGTCTGCTCAAAGAATTTCTTCTTGGATCACTGCCTGCATTTGCTGCTGGTACGATCAGGCAAAGGTGTCCCCTCTGGCGATTGTCACCGCCCACTCAACCAGGGCACAAACCTCTTCAGCACCTTTCCTAGCCCAGGTGCCTATCCAGGAAATCTGTAGGGCGGCCACCTGGTCGTCCGTCCACATGTTCACATTCCATTATGCACTTACTCAGCAGGCCTGGGACAATGCTGGCTTCAGTAGAGCAGTGCTGCAAGCCGCAAGACCATGAACTCAGAGCCCACCTCTGAAGATACTGCTTGCGAGTCACCTAGAATGGAATCAACATGAGCAAAGACTCGAAGAAAAATCAGTTACCTTTCTTTTCGTAACTGTTGTTCTTCGAGATGTGTTGCTCATGTGCATTCTATTACCTGCCCTCCTACCCCTCTGTTGGAGTTGCTGGCAAGAAGGAACTGAGAGGGCGTAGGGTCGGTGGCGCCTAATATACCAGCAGATGAGCGCAGTACTCAAGGGGGCGCCACAGCCGACCCTACCGATACTGCTAAGGCAAAAATCTCCAATGCCTGTGCACGCACCTCGAATGGAATGGACATAAGAAACACATCTCGAAGAACAGCAGTTACGAAAAGGTAGGCAACTGTTTTTTTTCTTTTAAATCTAGCAAAGTGACAATACCTCATGAGAACTAGCTGCATTCCAAGGCTCCTGTCTTGCAAACATTTATGCACTTGTGCAACCTCATAATTCACAGCCCCGAGGCACAGTTTGGTTCCTGGTTTCCCCCTCACTCCCTGGGGAATGTAATCTTTCCCCAATCTTTCCTGGTTGAGATTACTTTTGTTAGGGGGCTTATTCCTTCACCCACTTACTTCCCTGGTCCTTCTCACATGAACAGAGAGCAACAATACCCCAAGTCCAAAGGTGCAAACAATTAAATGTTTATTGGGGTGAACTTCAGCAAGCATGATTCCAGTTTCCTTCCTTAGTGTCCTCCTTCCCAGCTCTGACACCACAGAGCCTTACCTGTGTCCCTGTTCCCATTCCTGCCCTTAGCCAAACATGATTCCAATTTCCCCACCCCCATTCCCTGTTCCCATCTCCCCCACCCACACACCCACCCCCTCACTTCCTGATTGACTGCAGACTATATAGTAAAACTTGAGTTCTGCTTAGCTATACCTTAACCAATCATTTTTTTGAAATTTAACTAACCTATCCTAACATATTGTAACATGATTATGTAACCAATTATATCCCACTACCTTAATTAGTTTACACCCAGCAAAATTAATTATACAGCAGACAGGAACAATCACAGAACCAGACAGAGATTATACAGACAAAGAATAGCAAAGTGGGAACTATAATGACAAAACAATACAGAAGTGAGGATTTCACATCCCAGCTATTGATAAGTGAGTTCTTGCCAGACAGGATTCTATCAAACTAAGTTTCCTTTTACATTTTCTAGGTACTTCCCTTTCTCTGGAGGTGATAGGCACTATCAGGACAGGATTGTATTCCTAACAGCCCAATAGCACCTTATTTCAATGTGACTAGTTTGGAATGTGAGGATGTGACCGCTCGCTTCCCAGCTTATGGCTGCCTCTGCTGCTTAGCCAAAGGCCTTAGCCTAAGAACAGGGCCTCAGACTGTCACAGTAAGAGAAGGATCTTACAGTGATTTTGATTCTTTCTTTTATACCTCTATAACTAGCCAAGTGATAAGAATACACCTAAATTCTTCGAGTACAGGCCTTTACCGACAGGCCTGAATATGTATATCCTAACAAATTTCCTTTCTGCACTGGCTCAGTTGTGCTGGCTGGTATGTTGTGAGCATGGAGTCCAGGCTTTGCACAGTCCTTACCCCTGCCCTCCCACTCCTTGCCCACCTGCACAGGAAGGGGGATGGCAGATCCACAAAGGCTAATGCAACCTAGAATGTGGGAAACACACAGAGGATGAAGGAGGAAACTTACACTACCTCACTTCCTTGCCAGGGAGTACAGGGTGAGCCAGGATCTCTCCCATAATAAATATTGTTGGGCAGGAAATTATAGCAAAAATAACTGAACATTCCTGCAGAATGTATTTAAGTTATTATTAACATTCATTTTAATACCTAAAACCAGACGGTGGTGGTGATTTTTGTTTGTTTGTTTTTGGTGTCTTTTGTTTTGAAGGTGGGGATGTAAAATTCAGGATTTTCTTTTGTTTCCCTCCCTGCCCCCGTTATTCCTTCAGGAAGCACCAAGGGTCATGGCAAGCATTAGAGAGCAAAGTAAGGCAGGATCTGATAAGCAAAGGCTTGGAAAAGATGCATTCTGCAAACAGGAGAAAAGAAAGGTAAAGAAAAATTAGTACTTGATATGGGGGAAAATACAACTCCTTGTACCTCATATCTCCCAAGAGTCGTCCTTTTTGTGAGAAGTGTTTTAGAATTCATGAAAATATTCACAAACATGTGTCTTCTACCACTGTTGTCCCAGTTCTCGGAATGCATGTGAATACAGAACTCCTGTTTCATAAAGCATCCTGTACTTTTACTGTACAATAATATTAAAGTCCTTGCAAGGGAAATATTGATGCTCCACATGTTTTGCCCACTTGCCTCCTTGTATGTAACATTTGTTCTAAGGCTGCTTACTCATTGAATGCTATATTTCATACAGTGAAGTGGAAATTTGGTTGGGGTGGCGAAAATGATACATACAGTATGTCAATTTCTAAATATGGTTTACATTAGTCTCCCAAAGTACAATGAATATTTTTTGCCAGGATATGACTATACAGTCAAGCGAACCATTTTGTGCCGGAACTATTATAAATCATTTTTAAATTCAATTTCCGTTTCTTAATATAGCCTGCTAAAGAAGAAGCAACTTGCACTCATGGAAAGAGCATCATTCTCTCATCTCGGATGTTTGTCTAGACACCCTCCTGTGGAACCTTCTGGCCAGCCTGATTCATTGAACACTTCTGCTGCAGAAGCCATTGAGCTATTAGACACAGGGGAGAAGATATTTCTGTTCCGTGATCAAAGGGATCCCATACTTGCTTTGCATAGTTCTCCAAGAAAAAAGAAAAAGAACTTCCTAAATTCCAAAAAGGCTGCATGGGCAAACACAGGCTAATGAGGTGGATAGCCATTCAGTGCATCAATTAGTGAGACGAAGGTTATTTCCAAATAAGGGTCATGAAAAAGGAGCTGGTGTACGTTGAAATCATCTGAATCATTGTTAAAAAACAATTTTTGTATAAGTTGCAATAGTTTGATTTTTGCATTGTAAATAGTTTTTATTCTTAGAACTGGATTTTGTGCTCTTGTCATCCAGCAGTGCACAATCTGTATCTATTAACTATTGTTTTAGTATGCGCAGGAGCAGTAGGTGAATTTTTGCCATACTCTGTGATGCACATTACATAACTGAGGGCAGGATGTAGTGCTCATATCATTCAATGCACCAGTTGTGTACTCTCAGTGTATGCGCAGTGTGCCTAGCCATTTCATAGCATTGTCTTCAGCCAGGTGAAGAGCTGGTAGCTTGCAGTCAGCAGGCACTTGTCATGGATCTGCAACATAGTCTGAAGTTGATCGCATCTACATTGTGGGTCGTTAGAGAAACCCCATTTGAAGAGATTGGCCGCACAATTGCCCTGTCCTGTTTGAAACCAGTTCAGGGAAGCCCACATGAGCCTTGGCAGGTCAGATGGTTGGGTCGGTGATGAGAGAGTGATTTACGACTATCATCGCTGACCACTCATTATGCCAAGCAGATTCCACCGTCATGTCTTGTGGTGGTATAAGTGACCGTAAAGAGTATCTAGAAGACAGGTGAACTTAGGAGGTGGTTGAAGAGGTCTGAGTACAGAGGCAAGTCACATTTCTCACAGATCTTGGCCAGGAGCATACTGGAGACCCCCTCGTGGCGAATATGGGGCGGTGCTATGTTACTAAGTATTGGCAGCCATGGCAACGGAGTTGCACATAACATCCCAGTAACAGTGCGCATAGCTTTGTTAAGCTGCATGTCAACCAGCCTCATGTGAGATGAGCAACAGCAGACAGAAGCACAGTACTCTGCTGCTGAATACTGATTTGACTGTTTGCTATATTTTTATTATTGTTTATATGTTGTGGTAACTTATGTGACGTCAGCCCTGCTTAATTATTGCAGGATACAGTACTAAATACAGATAAGGATAAGGAAAAACTGTATACCAGATAACTGTGGTAATTATTAATAAATAGTTTGTTAATAACCACTATAAATTTGGTTTTATTTTTGCAAACTGCTTTCTGAAATTACAGCAAGTGGGCTAGATCCGCCAAACACTTATGGATGTGCTTAATTTTGCTCACCAGAGTAGTTCCATTGCCTTCAGTTTTTCACCAGCTTCCCTAAACTTGACTGTGAGTTCGGCTCAGGCATAAGTGTGCGAAGAATTTGGCCCAATCTTTGTACTAGTGGAGCAACAATATTGTATCTGCTCACAGACAAAGGGGGAAAATGGGAATTATATTATTTTCCAAAGGCATTAGTGATCACAGCGTTACCAACTGTAACGGCATCGGCCTCTCATGAGCGCCCCCTTTCTCTGGCCAGTGTACCTGCAATCACAGTTCTTTTTCACGGGGCAGCACTCACCTCTTGTGATGGCCCCCTTTGGTTGGTTGGGCCTGTGAGCCTGCTTTTGTTTTTTGGTCTTACATTGGGGTGGCACCCGCCTCTTGCAAGCGGCCGCCTCCCCCGGCCAATGTTCTTTCGGTGGGTCTTCAGAAGTTCAGTCCTCTGGCTGAGCCTCACACACTGTCCCTCCTTCTGGGGTATACAGTCCCGAGTTCTTATCATGACCCTGGTATGGAGCCGTAGCCCTTAGGCTTCCTTTCAGATGCACTGCCTTCAACTGGCCAGCCGGGGACCATCTCAGTACCCTCAGCTAGTGTCCTTTCAGCAGCCCTCCCTGGTCTCAGTCTGCAACCAGACCAGCAGGGCCCATTTGGTACCCTTGTTTGGTCTGGCCAGGTTCTGTGCTCAGTCCCCCGGGCTCAGTCTGCCCACACTGACCTTTTCATGGTCCTGCTGGTGCTGTATTCAGCCAGCCAGGCACCCGGTCTTTGGCAGACTTCCCTAGGCTCTGCTCTGCTGCTTGCCTTTTATCTGACCCTTCTGGCCCCTAATTGGTCGTTCCAGCAGCCCCTCTGATTGTCCACTCCTCTGCTTCCACTCTAGGCTGCCTGGAGGACTTCTCACTGCTCTATTGTGGAGCTGGGTAATGCAGGGCTGCAAGGCCTCCAGCCAGGGAGCCTTTGGACCTAGTCCACCCTGCCACACCAACTCTCACAATTGTAGGTGTTTTCTGAAAGCTCTAGCTCCTGGATTCACGTGAATCCATGAGAATCTGCTCATTATTTAAGAAATAAGATTTTAGCCCTCAAACGGGGGGTGGGGAGGGGGCGCTGAAAATATGAACCATAGAGGCACTGACACCAGAAGGCAAATAAAAACAACCCCAAATGTATTATTTTAAAGATCTCATGATGTTTAAGACAATCATGATTTTTAGAGCATAAGTCATCATTTTTGAATGCCCAGTGTTAGCAATATTATGATCACATACCCTGAAGCTGATTGTATATTAGTGCTGTATATTTTTATATAAACAAGATGTCCGTTTCTTTTGGGAAAGTAAACACTAATTGTATTTGTTTGCATAATTGGTCATAGAATTGTAGAATTGCATTTATTCTGAACCTAAGTGGAAAGGTCACTTCTCTTTATAAAGTTAGGGACTTTACAGACTGTACAATAAAGAACCATTAACATTTTTCAACTACTAACACAGTTCCTGATCATGTGGATTAATTAGCATCACATCCTGATAATCCAATAACAATTCTCAGCCTGTTCTTCATTATCCTCACTGAGTCAAAAGTGAATAAGTTTGTACCATGGTAGAAAAAGGCATTTTCAAGTAACGATTGGGTTTGGATACGTTCAGTTTACATCCTTCCTGGATAGATGCACTCAGCATCCTTCCACTCAGCCTTAGGGAGATGCAGTAGGTCTACTTCTGCATTACAGCCCTAATCCTGCTCTTATATGTAGCACCCTAGGCAATAGAACCCAGGGAGTGAGCACATGATACCAGCGTGGTGGCTAGTTATAAAAGGGATTTAGTATCATGAACTGATTAATGTGTATATTATATTTTGTGTGAGGCTTGGGTTGGGTGTTGGAATTAAATTACCCTTTTATTTATTTAGATTTATACAAAGTTAAATTGTTGAAAGCCTGTTATTAATCAGATAATAAATTATCTTAATTTACTGGGACCTTGGAGAGAACTGAATATTATAGAAAGGGAATTAACTTTTTTTTCCCTCCTATTCCTACCAATCTGTCAGGAACATAAGATAGATGAGAAGTCCTGTCCTAACATCTGAATGCCTGGAAGGGCCCTGCGAGCAGAGAAGTTCTACAGGACGTATTACAGCCAAACAGCATGAAAAATGCAACAGTACAGAACAGACAACGGAAAGTGAAATTGGAAGTTCTGGAAAGTCAATTTATAAACACTAATAAAATAAGAAATAGATTAGTGCACTAGAATATAAATATAATTGAATTTACAAGCAATACTGTCTGTCTTTGCCTTCATATTAAATGCAAGCTGATGTTTTGAAAAAAGCAAAACTGATAGTCACTTCCCTACTTATATGAAAGAATAAAACAAGAAATAAAATTGCTTCACTTAAACCATCTGATGATAGTTTTTTTTAATAAAGGACAAAGCCATCAACAAAATTTTGAAAATGTTACAGCTAAACACTCCCGAGGCTAAAGCATTCTCTGAGATGTTCAAAGCATTTTTTTAAAAATTCCCTAAAGTAGCCTTAAACCTACCCAGCAGCAGTAACGTGTATGCTCCCTTACCTAATAAAGCAATAACAGAAATGAATAAAGGTTTTTTAAAAGCCCCAGGGTGAGATGGCTTCCCAGCAGAATTCTTCTCAAAGTAAAGAGAGATTTTAACCCGTACATTATCAAATCTTTATAATGAATTCTTGTCATTAAAAAAACCCACAGAATTGTTTTCAGAAGCATTTATTACTGAAAATCCCAGTAGAGATTCCACTAATTGGATGGGATAGCTATAAATTATGAGGATAAAATGTATGCCAAAATTCAAGATCTTGTGACTCAGAATCTCATGTGTAAACTCACCAGGTTGGATTTGTAAGAGATTATCTGTGTATCCAATAATGCAAGGATTTTTTGCACATCCAGCTCACCTGGCCAAAAAGCTAAACAGCTCAACAGTTGTAATCTCCTTGAATGTGGTAAAGGCATCCCATAGATGAAATAATAAAAATCACACTTCCATAATGCATTATATTTTTAAAGAACTATATAAATATTGAATCTCAAAACATCTATAGTCAATAGATAATGCCCCAGTCCTGCGCTGATTAAACACACATGCTTAACTATGTATAGGCCCAGTGAAATTATGGGCCTATGACAGTATGTGAAGTGGGGAGTGTCTGTAAGTGTGTCCAAGTCTTTGCAGAATCAGGACCTTAGTAAATACTCTCATCTCCATTTTACAGATAGGAGATAACGCTGCCACAGACTCTGTATTAGCTGAGCACTGTCAAATTAAATCCATTTGGACATTTCTATTAGTTTTAGGGTCGTTACCAGTTACAAAGAAAAGTTTTATGGAGCAAAGGGCCAGATCCTGCAAGATGCTGAACGCCATTTGGGAGTCAGAGGGAGCTGAGGGCATTCTGCACCTTGCACAGCCGGGTCCCAATGTGCTGTCATTCTGGTCTAATACCCTACTGAAAAACAGATGGAGCCAAAGTAGAAAGATAAAAGGATCTGCTGTGCGAGGTCTGGGTCTTGTGAAGCTCACTGCACTATTGGGACCTAAAAAATAAATCCCATTCATCTGAGAACTTTTCCTGTAAGTTCTCCACCTGGGTACAGAATTCACTTTATTAAACAGTGGAGCCAAAGGTTCTGGAAATGAGGGGCCCCTCTAATGAACAGTTCAGTGATCCTGGAGGAGCTCACCTGCCTTCCCTTGAAAGCTTTAAATATTTTTCACCTTCTCCTGACTGTTGATAAGCAGCAATACAATGTACTTGGACTATTTGATCTCCTTAGGGACTCTCCCCTCCCCCTGAGAAAATAACATCCACTCAGTGGGTGGAGGTCGGGAAGGACCAGCAAATGCGACATTCCCCTCTCCTTACCAACAGCCCTCCTGCTTATCAGTGCACCCACTAAGGTAAAAAGAGATCTCACTTTAAACCGTAGAAGCCCTAGAAAAATAACTAATGAAAAGAATCAGGGGAACTAATAATAAATTCCCTTTGTCAGGGAACATTACTCCAGGACACAACAATTTCTGTAAATCATTAAAGAAAAGAAAATAACTCCTAACAAAATGACTTACATAGTAACCATGTCAGTTTAATAAACATTGCTAGCTTTAGCCTTCATACCTGAAGGGTACTTTGCCAGCATTTACAAATTAAGATGTTTATAACTAGCCATTTTAACCCACTGGTGAGCACAAATTATTTTTCCCCAATGCAGCGAGGGGGTGAGTCTGTTACAGCTCCCAGACACAGAACCAGGGCCCAGATCCTTAAAGGAATGTAGCCCTTTAGCTGCATATTTAGGGGCCTAAGTTTACCATTCAGGCACTACTGACATTTTCAAAGCCACTGCTCAGCTGCTCCTGAAACCTGGATGTGCCCATGTCTCCTAGGTACCTACGTTGCTGCTTGTTGGAATTGGCAAAGCCACCTAATTGCTGATGCCATCCCACAGCTAATGAGATGCTTAGAGCTCAAGCCAAAGGCCTGGAGGCCCCAAAGTGGGATTCTCTAGTCTAGGTAGTCGGGGGCTTGCCAGTCTCTTCAGCAAGGCCCATCCCACAGGCAGACTCAGAGCAGGCCTCACACCTGTTACCTGCCAACCCCCACAGCAGGAGGGTTGGAGGCAGCCTATCAGTAGGTAAAGGGGCACACAGAAGACAACCAGGGACACAGATATGTAGGGGAGTATGAAAGAGGTCTCAATGGTGAGAGAAATGGTTTTGGCTGGTAGGACATGGGCTACCTAAGCAGCTGACCTACCTTAGGTGCCTATCTCCAGGAGAGGGTTTGTAGCGGAGGATCTCAAGCGGAGAGGCACGTATCTCTGACATGTCAACCACGGCAGCTGATTAAGCACCTAAGCCCCCCCCCCTCGCCCCCCTCATCCCTTTTTTAGGCATTTCACTCCTGGCTAGCTTAGGTGGGTCACCTTTGTCCGGCTTGTCCTCATCCGTCCCTCCAGGAACACAAGTCGACGCCAGACCATTCCGTTTTGTTGTGAAGACATTCTTTCCATTTCTGGCCAAAGAGTTTTGTCATGGGATCGACCCAGCGCATTTTCAGTCTGCGGTTGCTTGTGGTCTCTGAGGATCCAGTCACTGATGCAGATTGTCCACCTATTGTCTTACCTGCAAACTACATGACCCACCCATCTTCACTTTGCATCGTACATCTCCTGGACTACATCGGTCACCTCTGTATGCCTTCGGATCTCTTCATTTGGTATATGGTCACGGAGCTATATCCTACACATTTGCCTTTCCATTGCTCTCTGGGTGATAGCGAAATTTTCTTCCTCCACTTTAGTTGTTGACCAGCTTTCCAGCTTAGGTGGATGGTATCTGAAAATCCCTTCCTCGGGCACCTAGCTCTCCCCACGCCTTGTATGGGGAGCCTGAGTGCCTAGCGTGGGGGTGAAAGTTCCCTGGGCAGCAGGCTGCCAAAGGGTTAGGCACTGCAATACTGACCAGAGCAATGTCTAAGTATCTTTAACACCTGGGCCCTGGTTCTTTATTTCAGGCTATAAGGACTCTTGCCTATAGGTCTGGAGGTCACTGGTTTGGTCCCTGGTCTTGGCCGATATGGTGGCCATCACACAGGCTGTCTCGGATTTAGTATTAAATAGCAATAAATGTAGTGTGTGGTTTACTATTCAATAGCTATGAATTTCCATCCCTATGAAAAGCCAGACTGTGACATTCAGGTATAGGTCCATCACGGGAAAGGAGTATAGTTAATCTTGCAGCTCCTGTGGAGCAATTTAACTCAGCCTTAGGGAGATGCAATAGGTCTACTTCTGCATTGCCTTGCATCTTGTTACTTACAAAGTGTGTGCTGTGAAATCAGAAAGGTACCATTTCACGCTACATGCAAGGCAGTGAAAATCTGGTCCAATGCTTCCTGGAGCTTGGCCTTTTAACAGCCCTTTAGGAGAGATGGGTACGCTATTCTCTATGGCCCATACAAGTGGTGGTGGACCCTCTGGGGAGCTATCAAGGAGTAGTTCTTGTGCTCAGCAGAATATAAGAACTGCTGTTGCTAGTGGCTTCATATGGAGATGCTGGCTTTTTGGCCCAGATCATCAAAGGGATTTAAAGCACCTAACTCCCACTGGGCACCTAACTACCTTTAAGGATCTGGGCCTTTGTGCCCGCCACTTTGTATCCCTGCATGAGACTCAGGCACAATCTAATCCAAATGCTGCAATCCATCCCTTCTTAAACTCTTTAAAAGCAATATTGCCAACCCCAAGCACTGATTGGCTTTAAAACAATGTTTCTTCTTAGTTTCCTTCTGATTTTTGAGCCTGCATATTTTCAAGCTTTCTTCTGTGATCATGAAGGCCTAAAAAAACTTACTTTTCCTTACAATGGAAGCTAAGAGTCCTGTGTAATCACATGACTCCAGGAGCCTGGGCTTTAAAAGAAAATCACCAATTATCATAACGAGACTTGTGGTAAACTGCAAGAGTTGGCAACACTGGAAGAGGTCCATACGTGGGACCTGTGCAATCTCTTCTGCACTGATGTGAATGTCAGCCAAAATATATAGATATTATATTAAAATATTCTTTTGTGTGTGTTACACCTTGTACCTTCACTAAGTATATTAGTTAGCAAATTCCACTTCATTCATTTTGAGTGACCAGAATCCTTTCTGTCTCGCTACCAGTCTGAATGTGGAATTGAAACAATGTCTAAAATCACAATGTTACAAGAAAACAGTGTGCAGGTGGCCTGGTCCTCTTTATAAGGGCTGAGGTTTAAAACACTTTATTTTTCCTGTCTCCATTTTTCTGGTTGGCGATGTCAGTGGTGTTGGTACCCATTTAGCAGGTAAGAAATTACTTAATCAATTGTTTGACCACAGTATAGCAATATTAGACTATGTACAGAGACGCTGTCAATGTAAATCTGGCTCCAGATTAAAATATTGTCGAATCGAGCTTTTATAAAACAGCAGACCAATAGAACATTTCCACATTTTGCAAACAAATTCCAAGGAGACAGTTCTGTGTAAACAAAATATTGCTCTGCTGTGGCTGGAACCAAAGGGTTGCAGTGGTCAGACAAGTATAACTGTATGTAAACAAAAGTGAAGCTGTATTGAAATGTAATGTCTAAACTGAGAGAAACATAAGCAACTATAATCACTGATAAACTAGAATCAGTCAAGTTTAGTCATCTGAATTATTAGCTAGTATCATAGATTGGTTTGTTTGCAGCACAAATTTTAAACTGATAAGGTGGGTGAGGCAATCTATCACTTTTAGTCATCTGGGTTATTACTATATCAGACTGGTAAAAGGTATTCCCGCACCTGTCTCGTATTGCTAATATCCCGGGACCAACACAGCTGCAACAGCACTGCATTTTAAACTGGCAGGCTCCCTCAAATAAGATCAATTCTGAAAAATAATTATTTGCTTTTATTTGAATCTAATTTATTTGAAAGTCATCCCACTTTCATTTATTATCTCTTCTTCCTCCAGTTGCTATTTTAGCACCTTTATTTTTCAGGGGGAGAGCTGAGTTTTATGCTGTTGTTCTAATACAGCACAGTGGCAATAATTGCACCCCTTCCCATCAATGACTCTCATTTCCTGAGTCTCTGGCAGCGGGTTAGTCCTCTTGAAATTAACTGACCCAGTTCTCCGGCCTGCTCTACACTTAAAAGGTTTGCTCATACAACTATGGCCTTGGCTATGTTTGGTGATGGTGGGATCCCTGTGGCTACACAGCACAGTGAAAGGCAGGCTGCATCCACACTCACTGTGGTGGATAGCTACACGTGGCTGTGACAGGCTGTGGCAGGGGGGAGCCAGTGGGACACTACACTGCTAAAAATAGAAGTGTAGAAGTGGGGAGGCATTGCTTGGGCGTGTAGAGAGCCATGTCAGGTACATACCCTAGGCTTCTGATGTGTCTGTACTCTACTTGCCTAAGCAGCACGCTGCTATTGATACCCAGGCTCGCTGGGTGTGCAGTGTCTGCTGTACATGCTGCTGCAAGTGGAGACCTACACTATAGCAGTGTGGCTAGTGCAGATGCAGCACAAAATTACTTTTGGTTGTGTAGGTTTATAGCAGTTCATAGAGTGAAACAAGTATATCAGCAGAAGCATTTTAATGCCACTATAAATGTGTCTGCACTAGAGGTTTTGCCAGCATAAAAATGTTACAGAAAATAAATGGAAAAATTTATAAATAAATAAATCACACCCCTAACCAACATTGCTATACTGGCAAAAGATTCTAGTGCAAACCCGGTCTCCATTGCCTCGCACTTTTCTAGTCCATGGCACCTATGCAAAGTGGATGTGAAATGCTAACAAAGCAGCACTGTTAGTGTTTTTCACCCACTTTCCACTCATCTTGCACTGCTGTTAAGTAGTTATATAAGGAACAAGGTTGTGAAGAGACAACCCTAGTATTTGCAAAAAGAAAAGGAGGACTTGTGGCACCTTAGAGACTAACCAATTTATTTGAGCATAAGCTTTCGTGAGCTACAGCTCACTTCATCGGATGCATACTGTGGAAAATACAGAAGATGTTTTTATACACACAGACCATGAAAAAATGGGTGTTTATCACTACAAAAGGTTTTCTCTCCCCCCACCCCAATCTCCTGCTGGTACTAGCTTATCTAAAGTGATCACTTTCCTTACAATGTGTATGATAATCAAGGTGGGCCATTTCCAGCACAAATCCGGGGTTTCACAAGAACGTCTGAGGAACAGTGGGGGGTGGGGGAGGAATAAACAAGGGGAAATAGGTTACTTTTTATAATGAATCAACCATTCCCAGTCTCTATTCAAGCCTAAGTTAATTGTATCCAATTTGCAAATTAATTCCAATTCAGCAGTCTCTTGTTGGAGTCTGTTTTCAAAGTTTTTTTGTTGAAGGATAGTCACTTTGAGATCAGAAATTGAGTGACCAGAGAGATTGAAGTGTTCTCCGACTGGTTTATGAAGGTTATAATTCATGACATCTGATTTGTGTCCATTTATTCTTTTACGTAGAGACTGTCCAGTTTGACCAATGTATATGGCAGAGGGGCATTGCTGGCACATGATGGCATAGATCACATTGGTAGATGTGCAGGTGAACGAGCCTCTGATAGTGTGACTGATGTTATTAGGCCCTGTGATGGTGTCCCCTGAATAGATATGAGGGCACAGTTGGCAAAGGGCTTTGTTGCAAGGATAGGTTCCTGGGTTAGTGGTTCTGTTGTGTGGTATGTGGTTGCTGGTGAGTATTTGCTTCAGGTTGGGGGGCTGTCTGTAGGCAAGGACTGGCCTGTCTCCCAAGATTTGTGAGAGTGTTGGGTCGTCCTTCAGGATAGGTTGTAGATCCTTGATAATGCGTTGGAGGGGTTTTAGTTGGGGGCTGAAGGTGACGGCTAGTGGCATTCTGTTATTTTCTTTGTTAGGCCTGTCCTGTAGTAGGTGACTTCTGGGAACTCTTCTGGCTCTATCAATCTGTTTCTTCACTTCCGCAGGTGGGTATTGTAGTTGTAAGAATGCTTGATAGAGATCTTGTAGGTGTTTGTCTCTGTCTGAGGGGTTGGAGCAAATGCGGTTGTATCGCAGAGCTTGTCTGTAGGCAATGGATCGTGTGGTGTGGTCAGGGTGAAAGCTGGAGGCATGTAGGCAGGAATAGTGGTCAGTAGGTTTCCGGTATAGGGTGGTGTTTATGTGCCCATTGTTTATTAGCACTGTAGTGTCCAGGAAGTGGATCTCTTGTGTGGACTGGACCAGGCTGAGGTTGATGGTGGGATGGAAATTGTTGAAATCATGGTGGAATTCCTCAAGGGCTTCTTTTCCATGCAAATACAGACTAACGTGGCTGTTACTCTGAAACCTAGTATTTGTAAAGCTCTTTATAATGTGTTACATTAATGCTAAATATCATTATTGTATTCTAGGTGATGTGTAATATAAATGATAAATTAATGAGAATTGAGAGCATTCATCACTGTGAATGACTGGGCATTCTACTGGACTTGGTGCATTTCTACTGAACCATTTTTTCCACCAACATTGTGGCAAAAAGTTTGTGATTTAGGATATCACTTGAAATAAATTAATATCCCTAAAGATACCCTCAGAGAATGTTTGTATCATCTTTTTTCTGGGGAGCAACTGAGAAGGTTGCCTAAATTATACCCCACTTAGGCTTTCAGTAATGTGAGTCTCACTCATTTCCTTTTACTTGTTTGTCATAGAGATCTGACAGATTTAGTACCCCATTTTCCCATGGCTTCTGCTTGCTTCACCCCCTCTCAATTTCAACTGCATATATTGTTCTTCAATTCATTCTTTAAACTGTTGTGTGGAGTTTTAATATGTTATCAAACAGCTGCCATGTTCCACAGCAGTGGTGGCTGCATTTTGATGTTAGGTGAAGAGATTCCTTCCATATGAGGATGTATTGTTACTAGGGGGAAACATGCTTAATGCCTACTTTGGTTTGTTTATAGAAAAAGTAATCCATAATTGACCATAAGTTAATGAGCTTGCTTTTCCTTTTTTAGCCTTGCCTCTACATCTTTGTTTTCCTAGCTTTGTAGCTAGAGTTTTAGAATTGTATTGTTCATTGTTAGTAACCTGCATCTCACTTCTTCAACAATTACTTTTGGATAAACTGTTTATTGAAAGGTGCCGGTATCTTTTTCACATATCTCTGCTCTTCTTCATTCCAGCTGAAACTAAAGGCGGAAGGACTGGAATATCAACAAAACAGGCTTTTCTTGCACGACTTTAGGCTAGTTTACAGACTCAACTGCTTTAGAGAAAGATGGCCACATATTCAAATCAAACTTCCAGACTTCCAGGGAGGCTCATCATCTAGAAGTATTACAGAAGGAGACTGTGAATCAAGAGATATAGGTTGTATTCTTGATTCTTAACTTTGTCAGTGTAAGATGGTTAGCTAAATTCTCTGATTCCTTATCTGTAAAATGGGATGGTAATGCTGCAGGTGTATTGATCTCATGGTAAAAGGCTACAGTGTGTACTTCTAGATGGTGCAGTCAGAAGGTTTATAAAAGGATGACTTGGAACTTCAGTTAAATCAAAAGGATTTCCCAGTATTTAAGGTAGATGGAAGTGTTAATGGTGAGAGCAGAGGTCTTGGAGACAGGGCTCCTAGGTTATCTGACTTGTTTTAACACTGGCTTTATTTGTGACCTTGGGCAAGTCCTCTCTGTGCTTCATTTAACTCATAGTAAAATGGGAATAACACTTAGCTAGAGGGTGTTTTGAAGCTTAGGTTATTAATGTTTATAAAAAAGAAATCTTGGATAAAAATGCTGTGTAAGGGAGAAATATAATAATTGGCCTGACTTGGGTCTGCTACTTGTGAATCAGGTTTGCTGTCCTCATTTATTGCCATTGCATTTTATATGTTCCAATACAAGATGATGACACACATCTTACCACAGGTTGTAAGCAGAAGCAGATTGCTGATGGTAAGATGATGTTTGCTTATTCCTTTGGGATGTGTACTCGTTTGGAGGTCTTTGAATTATACAGTCTGCTGTGTACGTTCTTTAAACTACCAATGTTCTTGAAGAAGAAGTTGGACATTATTATGTACACGCTTTGTGATTTAAATGCAGTACATCCAAGGAAACCAGTTTTAATAGGAGTTAACTTTACAACAATAGAGAAAGATCTGACTTCCAAACAGATGTGCTTTTGTTCCACCAGCCTTTTCTGTGTTCTTGGTTTGTTTGAAGGGAGATTAGTGAGTAAAAATATTTAGTAATACAAACACTGAAAACAGCAACATTAATGCAGTATAGAATTGTACATTATACATAAATTCATTCTGAACACTGACAAAGTCCTAAATCCTGGATCCTGTGAAAACGTACATGCATGGGGAACTTTGCACATGTGAGTAATTTCATTGAGTTTAATGGGACTACTTACATGGGGAAAGTTCCACGTATGCATAAGTGTTTGCAGGATTGGGGCCTACATGAAGTTTCAGAATGAGTAAAAATTGCAAACCATTAGTCAATGTTATGAGCATGAAGAGTTCAGTGACTGTAAAAATGAATAATTGAAATAAATTTGTAATTGCTGGAAAGTTTTTTTTCCTAATATAGTTTCTCTTCTGTTTATGGAAGTGTGCATAGTTAGTGATTAAATCAAGCAATGTATACTGACAGGATTCTTATTCTTAATTATACATTTGCTTGAAGTTCTTTTGGAAGTTCATTTAAAAAAATGTGATCCCAGTTGTCTATGTAAACTTCCTTTTACATGCATGCAGGAATGCGTTTGTCATTGATAACACTCTAATCTGGGTAATCTTAAGGGCTACATTTTCAGAAGTGACCTCTAGTTATGGATGCTCTAGTTTTGGGGTGTTTCAAGTTAGGCATCCAGGATTACAAGCCACTTTTGAACATTTGACCCATAATACTTAAACTTTTCATTTTACCTTAAAAAAAAAAAATTAAAGCTTTACGACGTTAAGATTTTTCTTTACAAATTCTCTTTCACACACTCTGACTAGTAAAATTTGCATTGCAAAATGTTTCTTTTGCACTTTTATAGAAACGTTTGCAGTATTTCACAAGTGGGGCTATTCCTCTATGCACGACAAATGCACCCACTGTTGCAGCTGAGCTCATGTAGTTCTTCGCGAGGGTTAGGATACCGAGAGAAATCCTGACACACCGGAGGTCCATTTTCACATCAGGATTGATGCAAGAGTTGTGTGAGCTGCTAAAGATTAAATCCCTCAAGACACCAGTATACCACAGGGTAGTGGAGCGGTTTAACGGAACCCTGAAGGCAATGCTGAGGAAGTTTGTGGTCCGTTACCAGGACTGACTGCTACCTCCCCTAATGTTTGCCGTACGGGAGGTCCCTGAAGCCTTCACAGAGTTTTTGTTGTTTGAACTGCTGTATGGGAGACAGTCCAGGAGGATTTTGGACCTCCATCGGGAAGCCTGGGAGGAACAGGAACCCAGAGGTAAAGGCTCACGGGAGAGGCTAAAGTTCTAGAGTGTTTTCCAAAGGAAAACCTCACTTAAATCTCAGCATTTCCAGGAATGCACCTACAGTAGAGAAACCCAGTTACATGAGTTCAAGCCCAGTGATAGGGTATTAGTGCTACTAGAACTGTGAGTCAAAACTGTTGGTCAGATGGCAAGGACCATGGGAGGTGATAAGAAGGGTAGGGCTGGATGACTGAGATTCATCAACCTGGGTAGAGAAAGGAGACACGGATATACCTTGTTAACTTCCTAAAGGCCTGGAGAGATCAGGAAGGCCTGCTTATAACATCACTTCCACTCAAGCTGGAGCTATGGCCCCAAGCCCTGACATCTCCAGGCCTGAATTTGGTTCAAATAGGGGAAGAGCTCTGACATGAACAATGGTCACAAATGCTACAACTGGTCCAGACATTTTCCTCAGTGTTCTTAACTCGCAGGATGGACACAGTTAATTTACCACCACATTGTGATCAGCCAGGGGCAGAAAGTCCAACAGAGCCATCAGCCCCTGCCAAGAAGGATATGGGAAGTGGTTCACAAAGACCTGAAGGCTATGCTAGATTTAGGAGTCATCAAGGAGTCCCACAGCAAGCAGAGGAGCCCTATCATGCTGGTGCCAAAGATGGACAGGTCAACTATATTTTACATCGACATTAGGAAAGATCAGAAGCTTTGTCTAAAGGTCTTGTTCTGTGCTGGGGTCCCCACATGGAAATTTGGTACCTCGTATGGAGGAATCTGCAGGACTTGGTTGAGCCAGCAGCAGCAGAATCAGCAGAAACTCTGCAGAAAGCCCTAGATGGATAGGAAGGGGTGGTGGAGCAGATCTGATGTCATGGCAAGGCCTGACTGGACCCCCCGGTGGTAACAATACTGTGCTGACTTCACAGCGCTCTGGCCTACCAAGCTGGTTGCAGCAGAGTCAAAATCACAGAACTGGTCCAATCGCAGTTCTGTCTGGTCTGGTTTAGAGAGAAGAGAGCCATCATGAATGCTCTGACTACCACTGAGGTTTATTTGCCCTATGAATAGGGGTGGCAATAGGGGGGTGGCAATAGGGGGGAGACCATTTTAGACCCCTATAATATGGACATTTATTATTTCAAGTTGTGGGTGGGGCATAGAGCAAACTACTGAGGTGTTGATTGGAGGTGCTGAAATTTCTCATATGCCAATATATATGCTGGGTTTTCATGTTTCTTGTGACTTATTTTCCCTTTTTCCCCCAAATAAAAAGATACTTTTATGTGCCATGTTCCCAAAGCCTGGCCAGGCTGCTGACTAACTATTTCCTTAAATCACTCAGGTCCCAACTGAGCTGGTTTGCTTCAACTGAAGAAGGCTGGAAGCTGCACCCCATTTGTCTCCCCACAACGCATTTATGCAATACCATAGATTTGCTGATCCCTCACAGGACCACTTTGTGTTCCCCATTTCAAAGTGGCCTTTCCTCAACAGGCCCTTCAGTGGCACAGGCATTCAAAAACTCCCTGAGCTAATCTTACAGAGTCCAGTACAGTTCCTTTCTCTATTCTTTTCACCCAGGGGGATGATTGGCCCTCATTACTGAGTTGAGCCAGAGTAAAAGCGTCAGGACTTAGGTCCACTGGGGTCACAATGCACAGTGTGATTCTTGAATAAAACATCCAGTGAAAAATCATGCAGCCTCTGAATAAGCCAATTTTCAGCCAGCCATAAAATATGCAACACATTCCCTTGCGAGAAAAATCTCACATACAGTGCCGTAGCGAGCTGTTTGAGAGAGATTAAAATTCTGTTGCACAAACCCCTCCAAGCTTTTCTACGGAAAGGTTACTGGCATTCTCCTATGGGCGCCTGGTGCACGGCAGGATGCTGCAATACTGCTGAGAAAGATCTTGAAAACAATCTCCTGCGTGTTGGTGCCAAGGGTGCCGTTACTGTGCTGTTGAGCTCATAGTGACATCACCACAAAATGATTTTATCTGGAAAGTCGTTTTTCTGCCACATTTCAGAATGTGCAGGTGTAAGAGAGAGAGAGAGAGAGGTTTTCTTCCTTGTTTAAATATATATATATATATATATATATATATATATATATATATATATATATATATATATATATATATATGGAGAAGTATGAGAAAAATATTTCCTCTAGCTATCAGAAATAAGATTTCCCATTAGAATGCAAGAAAGGACAGTGCTGCATGTCTTTGAGGGAAAGGAGGCGACAGAATCAGCCTGGTTGGGTCTTCCAGTGTTTACTCATCTGAGCTGTCCCATTGAATTCAATAAGACTATTTGAATGAGTGAAGATTGCAGGAGCTGGTCAATATGGCGGAGGTATATGGCATCCTGCCACTGAATCAGAAATGGAGAGTATTCAGTGTGGGATACATGATCTAAAACCTATCTAGCTCATTACCACTGTCAAGGCTGCCCTATACACAGACATTGATGTATTAACTTTGGCAGCACTTGTGCATCTTATCATGCCAATAAAGTTCCTGAAATTAAAATTGGATTGAAGAGAGTAAGAGAGAGATTATTACATCAAAGGGAGGCCTTTGTTGACTAAGTGAAACCAGGGAGCTAAAGGAGTTGGAGAATTCAAACTGATCCGAGTGTGGGAAGAAATGATTTCAGAGGAGAATTTATTTCTCCAAGGCCCATGCATACTAGAACTTAGTAAAGTGTAGATGGGACGTCAGCAAACTGGTTGTGTGTTTTCATTTAGATCTGAGGGTTTTTTCTTAAGAAGGGTTGTGTTACAGTGTCTGAGAAAGGTCAGGCTTGGTTTACACGCAGGGGCTGGGTGGTAGGGCAGTGGCAACCCAGACCCCAATCCTGGGCCAGCCGGCTGCCCGCCCTGGACTCCCGCCACACGGCTGCCCCAGTCCCCAGAGCTTGTGAGGCCAGGCGGCTGCCCCAGACATGGATCCTGCAGGGCCGGCTGGCTGCCCCGGACCTTGTGGGGCAGGCTGACTGCCCCCGTCCCCTGACACACAGCTGCCCCGGACTGGCTGGCTTCCCCGGTCCCCCGCCATGCGGCTCCCCTGGAGCTTGCGGGGCTGAGCAGCTGCCCCAGGCCCTCAACCCCGCGGGGCCCACCAGGAGCCCTAGACCCCCAACCGTGCCATGCTGAGCTGCGAGGAAACCCAGAACCCTCCGTGACGGGCTGCCGGGAAGCTGGGACCCCGGCACGGGGGCTGGCCTTTAGTACACAGCTGAGCTGGGCTGCCGCTGTGTGCTAATTGGTCTATGCTATGGCTTGTAACTGCACTGGCAACAGTTTTCAGACTCATGCTTTAAGGTCAGAAGGGACCGTCGTGATCATCTAGTCTGATCTTCTTCACATTGCAGGCTACAGAACCTCACCCACCCACTCCTGAAATAGACCCCTAGCCTCTGGCTGAGTTACTGAAGTCCTCAAATCATGGTTTAAAGACTTCAAGTTACAGAGAATTCACCATTTGCAGTAGTTTAAACCTGCAAGTGACCCGTGCCCCATGCTGCAGAAGAAGGTGAAAAAAAAACAGGGTCTCTGCCAATCTGACTTGGGGAAAAATTCAGTTTTCAAACTTGGCTATAACTAGAGCTGATCAATATGTTTTATTTTTTTTATGAAAGGTTTAGTTGAAAAAATGGCCTTTAGTTCAAAATCAAAAAGTTTTGCAAATAATGTTCATTTTAAATGTTTTAGAACTTTTGCAACAAAATGGAAAATGAAAATATTAGCTCCCCAACAAACTAGTTCTCCCCCATCCCCACTCTTCCTTCTCTCCTTTTCCCTTTTGCTCTTTCTTTTTCAAAAATGGCTGAAAACGCTATTTTCCTCTCATTTTTAAAATGGGGAGCAAGCGGAAGGGAACAGAAAAATAAATCATGAAAATTTCTGCATAAAAACTACTGCTCCATTTTGAACCCTGAAAAATGAAAAACATTTCAAACATTTTTATGAAACTGATTTTTCCTTTTTTGCCAACCTGTAGTTAGAATGTGACACTGAATGGGTTAAGAGGAGCTGGAGAGCTCTAGTAGTGCACACAAAGGATATGCCAGGATCACTTTCAGATGAGACCCAGCTGTAGAAGTGGTTACTGTAAAGGCATGGCAGAAGGATGAGGAAGCCCAGGGGAAGAGTAGGTCTTGGGGTTCTTTCTTGAGAAAAAATTGGTGACATGGAGCAGCTACCAGGGTACCGCAAATTCCAGTGGTGAGCTCTGATAAAAAAGGCAGGATCTGGACTTCCAGGGAAAGAGCCCTGGGAGGTGCTCAAGCAGGGGAAACTTAAGAGGGGCCAGATCTATACAGACACACCTTGACTGCTCACTACGGTGTCCCTGGCCTGGAACCCAAAGGAGAGGGAGAGCCTCGGTTCCCCTGCCAGTCACTGGGAAAAGTGGTGTAAAGTCCCCAATATAAGAGGCTAAGGATTCCTGAGAGTCCTGGGATAAGAGGTTGAAGGCCCACTGGGCCCAGAGTTGGGGACTGAAGATCTGGTGTACATTGGACTTCTATTTACTGGCCCCTGTTACCCTGGAAGGGGGGTAGGGGATTATAAGTAACCCGGCAAGAGGGCTGAGTCATGAGAAGAGGAAGACCACTGGAGGGCTGGAGTGGCCATTGGCAGGAGGTGCCAGATAAAGAGAGCCTGCTATGCCATGTCCATGTGTGAGAGGGCACACATGTGATGGGTCTACTTTTCTCCAATCTCTTCTACAGCCTTACATGATGGATCTCAGTTAAATCTTATTAGTACATTAGCAGCAGGTTATTGCACTAGCTGGATTACAACAGTATTTTGAAACCTTGCTAGAAACCTACAGCTCAGTTGTGTTCCCACTGAATTTGTGTTATGCCAGCAACTTCAATGGGAGAAGTATTAGGTCTTTACCTTCTAGCATGGTTTCAACTAATACAATTGTAATGAAAGAAAGGAGCCAATCAATTTACTCACAGTGAGCAGAGAACTTGTTTTATAACAGATCTGACCTCTCAGTCCTTGTTCTTTAAGGAAACCTGAATGACACCTTCAAAAGACAAGTCTGTGAGCTTAAATTCATAACTTTGCTAGACACTAAAAATCATGGATTCAAATCCATGAACTGGATTTATGGTTCATTACAACAATCTGTAACCCACTAACCCTCCTTCGTCCTAGGACTGCAGAGCTGTGAACTGCCCTCTTCACCCTGAATGGTGTCTTGCAACATGTGTTAACTCCTTATGCTTAACAATCTGTTCCACCTCGTATTAAGCTGTGACTTCTGAGTACCTTTTCCAGACCTGAAGAAGAGCTCTGTGTAGGTGGAAAGCTCATCTCTCTCTCACCAGTTGAAGTTGGTCCAATAAAAGATATTGCCCCGCCCACCTTGTCTCTCTAATATGACAGAAAACCTAGTCAGTGGCTGAGACTGACGCAGAATCACAGAATATCAGGGTTGGAAGGGACCTCAGGATGTCATCTAGTCCAACCCCCTGCTCAAAGCAGGACCAATCCCCAGCTAAGTCATCCCAGCCAGGGCTTTGTCAAGCGTGACCTTAAAAACCTCTAAGGAAGGAGATTCCACCACCTCCCTAGGTAACCCATTCCAGTGCTTCACCACCCTCCTAGAGAAAAAGTTTTTCCTAATATCCAACCTAGACCTCCCCCATCCAACCTAAGCCTCCACATGTTCATGGACATTTGTGTTCGCTGTACCCAAGATCAGATAGGGAGTAGAGAGACTTTGAGCCAGACCAAAATCAAATGATGTGGCTCAATGAAGAAGGCTCAGGAGTGGGAGACTGGAGGTCTGGAGTGAAATCCTGGACACACTGAAATCAATGGGAGTATTGGCATTGACTTCAGTGCAGCCAGGATTCCACCTTTGAATTTTATTTCTGGCTCTGCAAGCAGTCTTCCTGGGTGACTTTGGGTAAACTGTTTTATCTTTTAGCGCATCCGTTTCACCATCTGTAAAATGGTGACAATAATGCCTACTGACCTTTGCAGATCTCGAGGTTCAGAAGAAGAAAAGCTGCAATATATTATTATTATTATTCCTTAATACTTGTAGAATCTCTACTAGTTTGTTTTGAAAATGTTTTTAATTTATATCTGAGATTAGTTAAACGGAGTGGAAGATCTTATAATTTTAATATTAAATCACATGTTAATCATCTTTTGTTTTGTTTCAAGGGTACAATTGTTTTCTGATGCCTTTGAGTCAGTGAGAATAGAAAGACTTCACAGAATGAGAACAGATGTAAAACAATTGTTTTAATTTGTTCATTCTTGGAGAGTTACATATTGGATAAAACATGGCCCTGGAATACGTACCAGGCTGTAATTTACATTATAAACAGCAGCAACATAACTTGAAAGTGAGCGTATTCCCTCCAGCCACTGTGGTTTCCTATCAGTGATGCAATGGTGGCCCTAATGCTTTTCAATTGCTCTAGACAACCATTTAGTGACATTTTCAAAGATGGCCTCTCTCTTGGGGTGCCTCAGTTCTCGGGTGTCCAACTTGAGACTCTTCAAGCTTGATTTTCAGAGGAGGTAGGCACTCTCAGTGATGGCCCTGGGTGCCCTAGCGTCTCTGAAAATCAAGCCTGGAGGTATCTCAGGTTAGGCGCTGAAAAATTAACATCCCCCCGTCAGTGGTCCCTTTTGGAAAATTTTAGCCTAAATAAGTATTTACAGTCATCTAACCTCCATATTTGTATGTTCAATAAATTTTGTATAGTAATCATAGGAAACACATGGAACACTGCTGGTTCCCATATCTATTAAGCAAAAAGTTAAGGACCATGAGTTTCTTATGTTATAAACCATCTGCATTAATGCATTGTAGTTGTCAAGTGTATAAAGACTTAAAACCAGATTCTGCCACTCTCACACTGAGAAGCACCTTACTCCTCAAATAGTCCTGTTGAAGTCAACTGATTTCAGAGCACTCAGAATATCCACCATTTCTGTAGTTAGCAGGAATGTAGACCCTACTGCTGCACTGACTGACCTCAGTGAGAGTTTTGTCACTGAGCAGAAGCAGGGTTGCCCCCTACGATCTGATCCACTATCAGGAGATCAGAGAAAATTAGAGAGTCAATATGCTACAAGAGCTGCAATATCTAGATACAATGGAATGTGTTGGGGGATAGAATCTTGGTTTTATTTCTGAATACCTTGTGAATTCAAAGTGGCTTCTCATCTTTCGACACCATCTCATGAGAATTAATGTCCATGGAACCTATATTTGACTAATAGGGCCCATTTGTATTGTTCTACGAATTCACTAATTCTTTTTTGTTGCAGCTGATATTGCCATGTACGGGAACAGATGCTCAGTGGTACAATAATGACTCTAACGGCAGGTTGTTCATCATGAGCCATACAACTGCATTACAGAAATTAAGAGTATTGATCATGTCTCTGGGTATTTTTCCATCAACGTTAAGAGGAAATTCTTTGTTTCCGAGGCTTGACACAAACGCAAAGGAGCCAGTTATGCACTCTGGTATTTGCATTACCCGTAGAGTCGGATACTAACGTTTCTTTTTTTAAATCTGAATTGAAATTTTTAACACATGTAGCATAATACAGAGAGCCAGATCTTCAGCTGGTGGAAAGCAGCATGGTTCCATTTACACCAGCTGAAGCCGTCTGGCTTTTTTTTTTTTTAAATTCATTTTTTTAAACTTTAACAAGCACAGGTAAGTGGGGGGAAATATTGTTTCATAATTTTAATTTTGTAACTGGATGTATGTGCTTCAGTGTTTGGAGGTCTGTCTGACTGCTATATTTATCCCTTTCGCATGATAACTTAGAAATTGTTCCCATAGTTAATTGCAACCTCCCATTTTATTCTGTGCATCAAAAATTACTTTTCTACAAGATACAAATTCCCTTATAGCTGAAATCCATTCCTCCCTTGTATAGACTCGTATACCCTTCCAGCCCCTAAGGAATTCTTGTTTGATTCTTACCACAATTGAGCAGAGTAAAACCCACTTGGGTCTTTGCATTTTGATTGTCTGAGAATACCAAGTAGTTTGCCAGGATATAAATTGTTGAGGAAGTTGGAATGTTAGTTATCTCTTTATGACCTTAAAAATTGCCACTTGGATATTATTCCAGAACTTCATGTAGGGACCTGGGCATGGGTGGTCATGCCTAATAGTTAGTCAGGTGCCAAGTCAGCAGTCAGAGCTGGAGACAGAGTCGGGCATAGGAGCAGGAACCTGGAGCAAGGCAGGAAAGCAGGAACTGGACACAGACAGGGTTCTGGGATAAGGAGTGTAGGAACAGGCTGTTAGGGTAGGGCTCAGGAATCAGACAAGTAGACAGCATCCATAGCAGCCAGCCAGGGATTAGTCTAGTTGCTCAGACAACTTCCTGGGCCTCTTTTTGGCTTAAGTGGTGCGTCCCAGCCAATTAGTGGGGCTGGACATCTCCACTAGTCAGGAACTTTGTGGGTGTGACCGCTTGTGAGCTAGAGCTTCAATAGCCCCCTTCTCCAGTGGGTCAGGTTTGCTGCTGGGTGGCAGCCATGGTCTGTAGCCCCTCTGAGCACCAGTTATATACAGGACCCCATTGTGCTAGGTGCGGTTCAAACACAGAACAAAAAAGACATTCCCTGCCCCCAAAAGCTTACAACCTAAATGTAAGACAAGAGACAACAGAGAGGTACAGATAAAATGATGGAGAGAGAAGTATGTAACCCTTCTGCCTGTCAGAGTTGGCAGCAACAAGGGCCGGGTTCAGTATCTAGGGGTTCCATTCCAATAACACAATGCAAAACCGGCTCGAACCCCCACCCAGTGACCTGGGACAAATATATACCACCCCCGCTGGGCGCCTCCAAGAGGCAATACTTCCCCTCTCGCAAGCACATAGTCTGAGTGTAACAAAAAGCCTTTTAATAACAGAGAGAAACAATGTGGCATTATGTTGGGGAAACACCATGAACAGGATTCATAACACAACCCATGAGCAAAAAACCCACCCCAAGCAAATTGGGGCATGTCCTTTCCCTTTAGTTCTTGAGTCCAGCAACCCAAAGTCCCAAAAGTCCAATGACCCAAAAGTCTGTCCCTGATCAGGGCAGCCCCAGAGTCCAAACGTTTATCTGCAAAGTTTTACTCCCCAGTCTGGGTAAAAATGTGCCTGTGGGGGGAAGGGGGGGGAAAGAGGTAAGGGGCACCTTACGTGACCTGAAGCTGACTACCCCACAGCTCTACAGGGCTCTGCTCCGCTTGCCATCTCATGAATGTCTCCACTCTGCTCGCCGTCTCACGAACGGCTCCACTCCATGTCCCGCAAACTGCTCTGCTCCACCAGCCGCTCTGCTCGGTGTCCCGCAAACTGCTCCACCATAGATCTTCAGGCTCCCCCACTACTTAACACAACACTCGGTGATTTCAGCTCTTAGTAAGTTTAGCTCTTTTGTGACTTCAACTTGTAGTAGGGGAGCCTCAGTGCTGGTGCACCAAAGTGAATTCAGCTCAGCAGCCTGTAACTAGACTCCTAATGGAATCAAAATTAGCTCTGATATTCCACAGTGGAGAGAGGAGGAAGTGCAATTAGCATGTAAGGCCCTCACCGGGGGGGCCCACACCACCAAGTATTAATACCTGTTCCCAGCCTCTCTCAATTCACAGAGTTTTGGAACCCATGTCCCTTGCCTAGCAAGTGCTACTTAGTTGATGGCGAGTCCCTCCATTATAACAAAAGGCCAAGTGCAGTTCCACTGTCCTTGATTCCCATAATCAGGGTAATAACAATTTATTCTTCCTGCCCCAATAACAGAGACACTGGGGATCCCACAGCAGCCAAAGTGACCATTTGGGCAGCTATGGCCTCATTCTAGGCGGGGTGGGTGTGCCTATGCAAATGAGATCAGCCCCTGAAATTCTTTTCCACAACTTGCCACACCTCACCACCAGATATCAGGGTGGAGCTCATCCTGACTCTCCTTACAAGTACAAAGAAACAATGAAACAATATTGGTAGGCAGAGGTCTTGGCACACCAGTAGTTTATCTGTTGTCAAGTTCTTTGTGGTCTTCATGGCAAAGTAGTGTGTGGGGGCCCCACTCTGTTAGGCATTTCAAAAGAGTGTTCACTTTAAATAGACAGGACAAAAGTATTGTTATCCCCATTTTACAGGCAGGGGAAATGAGGCAAAAAGTAGATTAAATGAGGCCAGGTAGTGGAGGAAGATTGTTCTTTCAAATAAAGTCTATTTGCTGATGTGGTGCCTATCAGAGTAATAGCTGAGAACCTCACAATTATGAAAGGATTTTGCCCTCCCACCATCCTTGTGAGTTAGGGACGTACTATCCCCATTTTACAGGTTGAGAATTGAGGCAGCAGGTAGATTAAGTGAGTTGTCCATTGAGACACATGAATGCAGGCCTGTAGGCCATTGCCCTTTCCATTACACCTATGACTTAGCTTCAGTTCATGGCCCTTTTTGTTAGTTTTTGTCACCATTCTTACAGGTGATTTCTTTTCCCTAGTGCATGAGTGCTTGTGGAAAGTGAAAGCCTCATGTATATGTACAAATGTGTTTGCATGAAGGTAGATGCAAAAGTGTTTGCACAGGCCTTACTGAAAACTATTTCCTTTCTCTTTTCCTGTTTATGTGATCCAGTGAGGGAACAGAAACAATGCCATGTGACTTAGGTGACCAAGTGCATTTTGGGACCAGCAAAGAGCCTAAGGTGTAGCTGAGTTGAATAGTTCATGAACAATCATATAGGAAGAAATATGTTTGTGTAAAACATTTGTGAATTTCTGAATCATGAACAAACTGATAAAAATCAAAGTCTGTTTGTGGTAGACTGAACTGCCGATGTAAGCGCTTGCTAGCTGTCCATGGACAGAGCTGAGATTCTCATGATGGGGGGTCAGGAGGAGGGGCTGAAAGGGAGGTCGAGCAGAAATGGAAGGGGAAAAGATTTTTTAAAATGCTCAGTTCAGACAAAGATTGAAGTTCTTTCTCTATCTTAGACTGGATAACACAGGTTGGATGTTTAAAAGCTAGCATTATCTTTGGCATCATTTCAGTTGCTTTTTAGGGAATATTATGTATAGTGCATCCACAAAGCATTTCAGTTTCTGTACCATTGTGAACCTGAGCACCTTATAGAAAAAGAAAGGATGATTGCAACAAAAGCAATTTTAGCTAACTGGGTTTTTTCGATCCCTTTCAGTGGCTAAATTTCACTTTGGTTACCAGCAGGTTAAATACATGTTCTGTCAGACCCAAAATTTAGTAATATATGCAGTATGTGGAGCATAAAGGCTATATATTAAAAAAATGGGTCTGGATACATCATTTTTGAAGCTATAGTGTTTGAAGAGACCCTTCTGGAACACCAACAGATTTTCATGTGGCTGAGCTGAATGGGCAGGGTCAGGAGGATTTGAATTCTAATCTCTGTTCTGCCAGTGGCTTCCTGGGTGATCTTGAGAATGTCACTTCCCTTCCTCTGTAAAATAGGGATAGTGAAACTGACTGACTAAGAGCTGGTGGGGAAAATAGTGTCCTGTGCCTTCCCTCTGGTAGAAAATTTTGATTTTTTTGGCCAAAAATTTATTTTTTAAAGTTTCAAAATGGTGCCACTGTGCTTCATGGGAATTGTAGTACAGGTGCTTTATGTTCCAATTCTTTACTATGGGCTGGGATCCCTGGGGAGACCTTTGAGTCCATTTGTTTTCATTGCATTTGAGTTTGTGATTGCTGTTCTGTTTATGTTACTGTAGTAGGTTTCTCAAGGTGTATGACGGATGCCAGGGACCTGGCTGGTAGAGAATATAGTCTTGCCAAAGTGGAGGTTTCCTATATTTTAGATTTTTTTTCCTCAATAAGTTGCAAACTAAATTCAATTTTTAAACCTCTGCAGGTTTTTTTCACCTCTGCAATCTTGCTTTTAGTAAACCTAGAATGCATCTGTGCTTGAAGAGATAGTATGGTTAGCTTTGCTAAAAGAGTTGCAGTCCAGGGGACAAATTGTTTAATCTCTGAGAACTCTTTCAAACTTTATTGCTTGATCCTATAGTCCTTACCCACCAATATAAATGAGGGTTTTCCCTAAATAAAGACTTCACGATTGGGCCCCTGTAAAAATATCCAGTAAACATACGTTCTGCAAGTTCTGCTTCATGGCTCGCTCTTCATGTAATATACATTGTCTCTTTTAATTTTGAATTAATTTTTTTAAATAACAATCGGAGTGATGTGAAATCCACTGCAGCATTCTGCTAATAGGGGACAGATGGACCTTCCTATGTGTGTGAAGTCGGGTGGAGGGGTGAGCGGTGTGGGTGCAAGGAAACTGTCTTTTCCACACCTGGCACAAAGTCCAGAAATGATCACAGTCCCTGGACTCAGGGGAGCACAGGGACAGCTCCCTCCTTTCACCCAGGCATTATGGGTCCAGCCATGCTGCCAGTGGCAATAGTCCCACTGACTTCAGTGGAATTGGTAACAGGCCCCAATGTTCCCCCACCTCATGAAGCAAGTTGAACTCTCTGGGTGGGAGCAGGCTGCACCAATCACAGAGAGCTCTCTGGAATGGCATGACTCTGACAGTGCCTAAGTGGCATAATCTAGCCCTAAAATCTTCATGGAGATGTGAGGTAAGACAGGTGGCTTTTTGAGAGTGTCACCAGGTTTGCAGATCAACATGTAGAGAATTATATAAAACATGCATTATCTACTAAAGACCATTGCACCAGCCAGAGTGACCGCATTGCACCGGGCATTGGGTAGTGAAGTTCATAGATCTTGCAGAGAATTGGCGGTGTTCAATTGTAAGGAGATATGGAAAGAAAAATTCTTTGAAAAATATCATGTGGTGAATCTGGCTCTTTTAACAGTGTCAGGATTTTTTCTCTTGAAATGCTCGTCTTGGGCTTACTCTCCACTTTTCAACCCTCAGCATTTGCTAGTGCTTCTGCTGACAGATGTCAAATGTATTAGTCATGTTGAGTAAAACTAATATATGACTGAACTAACTCTGAGTATCTTGTGGCCAAGATATTTATTTTCCTTTTGGATCTCCACTCTTCACCCACTTTTGAAAACAGAAGCAGTGTTACAGTCACTTATTTAGTAAATATACAGTTTTGAGTTCTAGATTGTGTATTTGTTACCCTTACTACGGAAGCAAGCACAACAACACATCCAGAAGTATCGCAGGGAGGGCATTTAAGTTGCGTTCCCTGCAATATTTAAATCATATTTGTATTTGTCTTGAAATTATGTTCTCTGCATTTTCTCCATGACAATGAAGTCTTCTCTACTAGAATAGCTTGGTTGCTCTAAAGGGCTCAGTTCTCCGCCTGTCTTGAATGGGAGCCAATTGGGCCCCTTATTTCTGAAAAGAGAATCACCTTAGGCCCTTGTAATGTCCTTTGAAGTTGAAAAAAGAGGACTCGGTTCAATACAAAATGGATGTTTTACTGAAGTTGGTTCTCTGGCTCCCAAATTGATTATCACAGTTTGTATTGTATAGCATCACCGCACAGGATCACCCTAAGTCCTGGCCCGACCTGAAGAATCACAGAGTGGGCTGTTGAATATATAGTAGACGCTGTATGCAGGGATGTATGTGGGATGCCTTCATGAGTAAGGTCGGTCTGTCAGAGTATAAAGGGGACAGCCGTATCTAGGTGAAGCAGACTCTTGCTATATGACCAAGAAATGCAATATTGATGTTGCACTTAAATCTCATCTAGAGAAGGCTATAAATAAAGGCCTTGATTCTGCAATTATCTGCAGTTAGACTCTCCAAAATCAAGGCATCCCAAATTAGTGGATGGTCTTGAAAATTTAGTCTTAGATATCTGGGCCTTCGTTTTTCAAATGTAAAATGGGGCAACAATCTTTTCTCACAACACCTGTGTAAAGTAAGCATACCTGTATTATTGTTTGTGAGGTGCTCAGAAACTGCACTGATGAGTGTCATAGCAAAGACTATCAATTCACTGTTGTTAAATGATGATACTTGCATAGTATGTTGGCAACTGACATACTCAAATGTTAAAAATCAGTTGACTTTCCATTGCAAAGGCCTGACAAGAAGCTGTTCATTGAGTAATTTCTTTTTTTCAGAGTTAGGGCTTTGTAACACCAACTGGATTTTGCTTTTAGCCAACTTATTGCACCCATTCACCTGCTAATGGAAAAGAGGGATTAAAATGGCCCTCCTTTTTGTCAAATAATGTAAAAAGTGACTTTTTAATTAAATATCTGACAGCCGTACTGGTGAGTGACAATGCAAACTTCCCTTTACCTTTATTTATGATTTTCTATGGTGCTCATCATCAGAGTATCCAAACATCTCCCCACAATTCCTCTCTAGGGAAGTATTATTCCCATTTTACACACAGGTCAGTGAGATTAAAGGTCTGTTCCTGCACCCATAGAAGACCATGACAAAGCTGTTTGCTCAAGATCAAAAAGGGATTCTGCGGCATCACTGGGAATAGAAGCCAGATCTCCTGAGTAAAAGTCTTGTACCTTAACCACAAGACCATCCTTCATCTCTCCTTTCTGTCTCTTTCAGGTCTTCTGGGTTCTCATTTGTCAGCCTTCATCCATTCGTCTCTGTCTCCCTAAGATACTGCATTATTTAAAACATTTTGACATCTGTCATGTATTTTCTGCTTGGTACTGCAATCAGTTCTAACACATAGTTTCAAGAATGACAGACCACTGGGCAAATGAGCACTGGAATAATTTTATTTTCTCTAGGGGATTTTAATATATTGGCGACATCAAACTGTTACATTTCTCTTCCTGGATTTTAACTTCGAAGCTGAGGTAGAATTACTGTATGCCTCTACTCTCTGTAATTCCTAACTTCAGCGAAGATTTCATTCCACAATAATTGATAAAGAACTTGGCTGATAGTGTCCTGGGAGCAGGCCAGATGACAACAGGTTCTTAATGTGACCAATAAATGCCTCTTACTTCTTCTATGCTGATGGTTGCAAACTAAAGAAAAAGGCATATTATCAAACCTCCTCTTTTGTCTTAGTCACACACTGGGCCAGTGGTTTTAGTCTCTCCAGGATAAAACTGTAATTGTATTTTAAGATGTCATTGCAAGCTTAAATTGAACCAATCCATCACAGTTTGTGCATTTGGTTCTATTTTCTTTTGGGTTTGAACAAACTCACTGTTTGTTCTTTATAGTCTCTTAAGCAGTTTCTGGCTGTATGGGGATTTTTTTTTCTTCTTTCTCCCTACTAATCCCTTTTAATGGCAGGCTGCAAACTCAGATGAGGGCAAATGATGTGAACAAACATGGCTGGGATGTGAGGAAGTCTGACTAGTCACTGGACTCTGCAGTACCCGGGAAGGTTTGGAAAGTATTAACAAATACAAGGAAAAAGAAATAGGAGCGATCATAGCTCACAGCTGAGAAGCTCTTACTGTTAGGATTAAAATTTGGATGACGCAACAAGCATCTCTGCACATGAATGCTGAAGATCAAATAAGGACAGGGGAATTAGCTTATTAAGAAATGTGCTTCTAACAAATAAAGATGTCATGTTGGTCTGAGCAGAAAGAACCCTAGAGTTCAACTGTCAATAGGAAATCAGTGTTTACCAAGAGATACCCACCCTCTGGTACATGAGGTACTAGAGCTATTGCCCAGTATTCAGTGCTGGGACTAAGGACCTGATCCAAGGCAATGGTAATCTTTCAAGTGATTTCAAGTTTGGCTCAGACCAGAATTTATTTCAGACTGTATTTTTGTTCTGTGTTTGTAGAGTGCCACACACGACTGGCAATCTTAGCTGCTACTGCAATGCAAAGTAAATAATAAGTAGTTATTCTGGGAGAATGTGACTTAAAAATTGTGACCATTGACTGGATGTATAAAACTCAGTATCTACGGTGTATTTCTCAAATAAGAACTCTGCCGCCGTAGGTCTCCTTCCTGATTTTAGCAGATTAAAGCTGGTTTCTTGAATTTGCCCATTTAAACCCTGGGGTTCAGTGCAGCCACTTACTATACTGTTAAACTACATGATTAGATTCACTAACCACCCATATAATAGGACTTCAACCAGAACGAAGAATGTTCAGATAAAACCATTTCAAAAACCATTACTGAAGCAAGTTCATTTTAGTATCAGATGCACTTAATTAAATAACCACTTAAATAATTAAGTCTACATTTGCTGCACAGTGTTGAATCCTTAGGTCCATATTTATGGCTTCCATTGGCCTCTGCTTCGTTCAGATTCCAAATTGTCTGTTTGCTGTAAGTCTCGCTTAACTTCACAAAGTAGAGAGTGATGAATTGAAGTCTCAGGTACCTCAGGTTCTGTTGACTCCAGAATAATTCAGCTGATGGTTAAGGTGCTGGACTGGGAACAGGGAACTCTGGTTCAGTTCCTGGGTCTGGCACAGACTTAATGAGCGGCTATTGTTAAATCACTTAATCTCTCTGCACCTCATTTCCTTCTAAAATAAGGATAATAATACTTCTTCAAGTAGTGTCCCTGTGATTGCTGCACTTCAGGCGTGCATGCACCTATGGAGCCCTTGGTCAGAGATTTTCTGCTGGCAGTGTTTGTTTGGCTCACGCATGTGCTCTATACAATCTCATGCCGTGCTCTGAGAGTATATAGGGCTGCACGGGCAAACCGCCCTCAGTTCCTTCTCTACTGCCTCAGCCTGAAATGGAGCTCTAGCATGTCTGCACTGTGTATGCCTCAGCTTGTTTTGTAGTTGTTGTTTAGTATTGAATTAACTAGATAGTTCTGAGAGGTTTCAGTTTTTCCTCTCCTCCTCCTTTTTCCCACATTTTTTCCCAGGGAGCTTATTTGGCCTATCTGAGCATGCCTGGCTCACCAGGTTTCAAACACTGCCTCCCTTGTCAGGAGCCTATCCCAATCAGTGACGGCCACTCTAAGTGTAGCCATTGCTTCGCAGAGTCCCATATCTCCCAAAAGTGTAACTTTAGCCCGGTTCTAAAATCCAGAGCTCAGAAGACTCAGAAAACCAACCTGAAGCTGCTGCTGTGGGAGTGCTTCCTTCGACCTGCTTTCAAGTAAGGTCAGGAGACCCTCCCCTATACATCTGTCTCCAGACAGATCCAGTTCCCCTTCGACTTTGGCTAAGGTCTCGCCTAAGAAAGGGAAGATCTCAGATGACTCAGGGAAGGCTCCAAAGAGGAGGAGCTTAGGCACCCACCACAAGAAGCCAGCTCCCAAGAAGTCCCAATTTCCTGTTACGTCTATAGTGTCAGAGGTCTCGACCTCTTGACTTAGTACCGCATCATTATAGGAACCCATACTTTGACAAAGACCCTAGCCCACATCAGAAATGGTGGGATAAGTCCTGGGTAGCACCTCCTCTCCCATATAAGTCTCCCCAGTGGCAATAATGGGATCCTTGGGCAGTGTATTGGCAACAATTTGCCAGACCCCTGGCTCCACTGCACCAGGAAACTAGGGTCACACAATCTTCTCCACCAAACCCCCAACACAAGGAGACCTTTGATACACATTTTAAAACAAAATTTCATAGTGGAAACACAGATAATTTTGATTTCCCAGCTTGACCCTGATTAATTTTTATGTTACCTGTGAGAAGATCTCATGGTAGCATGATAAATCTTCAAGGAAACTGGGTTTTCATTGTAGAAGTTCTGTTTCTCTGCTTGACATCACAAATGCAAGCTGCCAGTCATATTTATTATATGTCAATGTGAAAAATAAATAATGTAATATGTATAGTGTATGTAAATATTTCCATATCTTGGCTACTCTGTGTACACTGAATTTTGCTGAAAAACATCCAAGATTTTAAAGAAAAAAAATCATAAAATATTAACTATGATGAGTTAGCAACAGACATTCAAACAAAGAGAATATATTGTTTTGCATGGCTCAGCTTTATCTTAGAACTGTCACATGCTGCCTGGTGTTCTGGGTTTTTGTTTTGTTTTGTCAGGCTTTGAATAATGTCTTTTAACATGGTTGATGTCTGCAAAAACCTAGAAACATTCTAAACTGCATCCTTCTCAGAATGCAAGTGTGACAGACGTACAGATGCAAGGAAGAAGATGTGAAGATACTTGTCTATATACATGTTAAAAAGCTAAATACCCAAGACACCAAAACTTTACTGGTGTCTCCATGTGATGAAACATTTCCTTGAGCTGTAACACAGACTAGGAAAATTAAGCTATCTTAAATACAGAACATACAGAAATATCAAAAAATAGGTTAGTATCAAAAACAGGGAGTAAACTTTCTCAGATTCCTGCACAGCTGCATTTGGATGAGACATTTGATGTTACTGAACACAAACCAATAATGAATCCATGTCAGCTTAGGAAATTAGTAGAATACTTGATCAGTAACAGGATCAGAGGAAGTGTTATTAACACTGACTTACAATGGCAGTGCAGTGCAAATGTCAGAAACTAATGGCATCTTATAATTGTGCAGATTATCATTTCAGTCCCCACTTGAGTGGCTGTGTGTTTGCATGTGGCTACACTGGATTCAATATCTCTACTGAGTTTTTTGACCACACCATGTGTTTTTCATTGTTACCAAGGTGTTAGACATTTTTAATTTGTTGCTATATTGCCACTTGCTTTTATTTTATTTTTTAAATCATGGATGTTATCCAACGAAGTTTACTAATGATGGCTGACTAATGAAGTGTCTGATCCTCCAGACTTTATTCATATGACTAACCTGAAAGTCATGTGAGTAGATGTTCCTTGAATAAAAAGGGAAAGATGGAACATAGAGCCTCTAGTCACAGGGATTCATGCTCCACTTGGGTGGATAATCTTTGATAGGAATGTCAGAAAAGAGCCTAAGAAGATGACTATAATTGTTCAGAGAATCCAAATCAGAGTAAGGAGAATGTTCAATAGTGTCACAACAGGCAAGACAAAGAAGAATGAACACAACATATTCATATTTAAATAAGTTAATATTTACTCCTTAAACCTTACACAATAGTCAGGATTGAGTATTATGAAGTTATGCAATTTTTTGCCAAATCCAAAATTCTGATTAAAAGAGCAGGAGAGACAAAATACCTGACCCAGCTGGTCTTTTCCTAGAATTGATGCCTGCAGACAGCTTTGTATGCTTTTCACAAAGCTGGCAGGACAGTCCCTTCTCATTGATCATGATAGATTACTAACAGCCCATCCATGTGCTCAGGTAGCTGCTGATTACTCAGATGGGCTGCCCTCATGGTTAGGAGTTTTTTAAACATGAGTGACGCAATCTCTCACCCAAAAGTTGGCTACCCATCAGTTTGCAGAAAACTCACTGAGTGTTCCCCTGACATGAGCTGCACAATTTACTATTAGGATTCCTTCCAATATTCATGTCAGAGAGCTCTGTTTGCTTGCCAGAGACTGCTTGTAAAGGATTTGGGTCCCAATTCGCAACCGGTTGAAGTTAATGGGAAGATTTCCATGGCTGTCAATGGCTTTGGATCAGACCCATAGTAGACTATCATTCTTTATATCCTCTTGTATGTGTCTCTTGTTGCTGCTGTGTGTATTTGGGAGGGAAGGGGGGAGGAAGAGATGTGGGAGAAGATAAATTCTTTTTAGAGAAGCACTAAAAAATGTTTATCAGACAATTCTCCAGGATACTCTGCTACATTGTTCAATTTTTGGAAACACAAAGGTCAACACTGAAGCTGTGCAAACTTCACTGACTTGCGGTTCTTGGTTCGGTCTAATTTTTGCTTCCTTACCACTGAAGAGTGGATAGGGGAGCATGACAGCTGGCCTCACCCTAAAGCTCTCAAGGAGGAAGCGAGGAAGGGATATCAGGTAACAGGTTATTACTTCACCTACCTCTACAGGAGATGTTAACAGGCATGCTATGCAGAACATGGGGATGTATGTCTGGTTTCAAGTTTCTGAAATATTTTGGACAATCCCTAGACACATTCAATTAAACCAGAAGCTAGGAATACCATAGTGCATGACAAAGTCATTACTAATCCCTGTTTACCTTTTTACCAGCCCATCCTTTCTCACAGGACATCATAGAATCATAGAATATCAGGGTTGGAAGGGACCTCAGGAGGTCATCTAGTCCAACCCCCTGCTCAAAGCAGGACTGATCCCCAATTAAATCATCCCAGCCAGGGCTTTGTCAAGCCTGACCTTAAAAACTTCTAAGGAAGTAGATTCCACCACCTCCCTAGGTAACACATTCCAGTGTTTCACCACCCTCCTAGTGAAAATGTTTTTCCTAATATCCAACCTAAATCTCCCCCACTGCAACTTGAAACCATTACTCCTTGTTCTGTCATCTGCTACCATTGAGAACAGTCTAGAGCCATCCTCTTTGGAACCCCCTTTCAGGTAGTTGAAAGCAGCTATCAAATCCCCCCTCATTCTTCTCTTCCGTAGACTAAACATCCCCAGTTCCCTCAGCCTCTCCTCATAAGTCATGTGTTCCAGTCCCCTAATCATTTTTGTTGCCCTCCGCTGGACTCTTTCCAATTTTTCTACATCCTTCTTGTTGTGTGGGGCCCAAAACTGGACACAGTACTCCAGATGAGGCCTCACCAATGTCGAATAGGGGGGAACGATCACGTCCCTCGATCTGCTCGCAATGCCCCTACTTATACATCCCAAAATGCCATTGGCCTTCTTGGCAATAAGGGCACACTGTTGACTCATATCCAGCTTCTCATCCACTGTAACCCCTAGGTCCTTTTCTGCAGAACTGCTGCTGAGCCATTCGGTCCCTAGTCTGTAGCGGTGCATGGGATTCTTCCGTCCTAAGTGTAGGACTCTGCACTTGTCCTTGTTGAACCTCATCAGATTTCTTTTGGCCCAATCCTCCAATTTGTCTAGGTCCCTCTGTATCCTATCCCTACCCTCCAGCATATCTACCTCTCCTCCCAGTTTAGTGTCATCTGCAAACTTGCTGAGGATGCAATCCACACCATCCTCCAGATCATTTATGAAGATATTGAACAAAACCGGCCCCAGGACCGACCCTTGGGGCACTCCGCTTGATACCGGCTGCCAACTAGACATGGAGCCATTGATCACTACCCGTTGAGCCCAACAATCTAGCCAGCTTTCTATCCACCTTATAGTCCATTCATCCAGCCCATACTTCTTTAACTTGCTGGCAAGAATACTGTGGGAGACCGTGTCAAAAGCTTTGCTAAAGTTAAGGAACAACACGTCCACTGCTTTCCCTTCATCCACAGAACCAGTTATCTCATCATAGAAGGTAATTAGATTAGTCAGGCATGACTTGCCCTTGGTGAATCCATGCTGACTGTTCCTGATCACTTTCCTCTCCTCTAAGTGCTTCAGAATTGATTCCTTGAGGACCTGCTCTATGATTTTTCCAGGGACTGAAGTGAGGCTGTCTGGCCTGTAGTTCCCAGGATCCTCCTTCTTCCCTTTTTTAAAGATGGGCACTACATTAGCCTTTTTCCAGTCATCCGGGACTTCCCCCGATCGCCATGAGAGATTATTTCAAAGATAATGGCCAATGGCTCTGCAATCACATCCGCCAACTCATTTAGCACTCTCGGATGCAACGCATCTGGCCCCATGGACCTCAGTCCCTGGAAAAATCATGGAGCAGGTCCTCAAAGAATCAATCCTGAAGCACTTACATGAGAGGAAAGTGATCAGGAACAGTCAGCATGGATTCACCAAGGGAAGGTCATGCCTGACTAATCTAATCGCCTTTTATGATGAGATTACTGGTTCTGTGGATGAAGGGAAAGCAGTGGATGTATTGTTTCTTGACTTTAGCAAAGCTTTTGACACGGTCTCCCACAGTATTCTTGTCAGCAAGTTAAGGAAGTATGGGCTGGATGAATGCACTATAAGGTGGGTAGAAAGCTGGCTAGATTGTCGGGCTCAACGGGTAGTGATCAATGGCTCCATGTCTAGTTGGCAGCCGGTGTCAAGTGGAGTGCCCCAGGGGTCGGTCCTGGGGCCGGTTTTGTTCAATATCTTCATAAATGATCTGGAGGATGGTGTGGATTGCACTCTCAGCAAATTTGCGGATGATACTAAACTGGGAGGAGTGGTAGATACGCTGGAGGGGAGGGATAGGATACAGAAGGACCTAGACAAATTGGAGGATTGGGCCAAAAGAAATCTGATGAGGTTCAATAAGGATAAGTGCAGGGTCCTGCACTTAGGATGGAAGAATCCAATGCACCGCTACAGACTAGGGACCGAATGGCTAGGCAGCAGTTCTGCGGAAAAGGACCTAGGGGTGACAGTGGACGAGAAGCTGGATATGAGTCAGCAGTGTGCCCTTGTTGCCAAGAAGGCCAATGCCATTTTGGGATGTATAAGTAGGGGCATTGCGAGCAGATCGAGGGACGTGATCGTTCCCCTCTATTCGACACTGGTGAGGCCTCATCTGGAGTACTGTGTCCAGTTTTGGGCCCCACACTACAAGAAGGATGTGGATAAATTGGAGAGAGTCCAGCGAAGGGCAACAAAAATGATTAGGGGTCTAGAGCACATGACTTATGAGGAGAGGCTGAGGGAGCTGGGATTGTTTAGTCTGCAGAAGAGAAGAATGAGGGGGGATTTGATAGCTGCTTTCAACTACCTGAAAGGGGGTTCCAAAGAGGATGGCTCTAGACTGTTCTCAATGGTAGCAGATGACAGAACGAGGAGTAATGGTCTCAAGTTGCAATGGGGGAGGTTTAGATTGGATATTAGGAAAAACTTTTTCACTAAGAGGGTGGTGAAACACTGGAATGCGTTACCTAGGGAGGTGATAGAATCTCCTTCCTTAGAGGTTTTTAAGGTCAGGCTTGACAAAGCCCTGGCTGGGATGATTTAACTGGGAATTGGTCCTGCTTCGAGCAGGGGGTTGGACTAGATGACCTTCTGGGGTCCCTTCCAACCCTGATATTCTATGATTCTATGATTCTATGACTTGTGCATGTCCAGCTTTTCTAAATAGTCCCGAACCACTTCTTTCTCCACAGAGGGCTGGTCACCTCCTCCCCATGCTGTGCTGCCCAGTGCAGTAGTCTGGGAGCTGACCTTGTTCGTGAAGACAGAGGCGAAAAAAGCATTGAGTACATTAGCTTTTTCCACATCCTCTGTCACTAGGTTGCTTCCTTCATTCAGTAAGGGGCCCACACTTTCCTTGACTTTCTTCTTGTTGCCAACATACCTGAAGAAACCCTTCTTGTTACTCTTAACATCAGAGCATGGCATCTCTCTTATCCAACTTTCCAACATATTTGTTGGGATCCATACATGTAGCTTTGTTTGCACATCATCTGCCCTTCCTTGGGAGCTGAGGCTTTCATCTAGGTGTACATTTTCTCTTTCCTACTAGTGTATTTCAGTGAGTCTGAATGTTTGTGTGCTGCAGAGTACTAATGTCCCGCAGGTATCTGTCTGGGAATCATTATTTCAGCTTGATCTTGTGAAAGCACATGCTGACTGTAGAATACAGAATTCTAAATAAAAAAACAGCTAGGAACAAATATCTGTATAGAAGTAGCAGCCAAAGCCCACAACAAGAGCTGTTTCCATTTTTTCTCTCCTCCCTATAGTCATAAATAATAAGTAACTGGGGGGGTTTCAGATGCCTGTCTTTCCTAGTATATATCTTTGAGCAATATGTGCACTTGGTATACCGCTCAATGACTGTGGCTTGCAGAGTTTGATCCCATGCAAGGCAGGCTTCATGGAATATGCACTTGATAAATAATTTCCCCATTGAATAGCCTGGGGGACATGTCTAGAGCAATGCTTTGGCCAACCTATTCAAATGTTGTTGTAGATAAGAGATCAATAAGGGACAGCACTTTAAAAAGTCAATCTCAAATGGTAGGGCCCCTGGGGGGAATGTAAGAATTGTTGTTGTAGCGATAACTGAAGTAAGAGTAAATACTATTTTTATCTCTGCTCGGTTGCTGAGAAGAATTCTGGCCTAGCAAAAGGAGCCTGGAGAGACCACGTCTAAGGAAAAGCTACTCTTCTTTATGAATCCTATTGGGAGCACTAGACCTCACTTTTCTCAGTTGTGATCGGTGGGGATACATGTATATGCTCTTCAGTAGGATTGACCTAATTTTGCCCAGTTTAGGACCCTGATGGCTGTGCTATGGCTGACAGACACTACAGGCTGCATTATATCACTCTCCACCTTGATCCGGATAAGTCAAATGATAGTACCAATCAAGCACAGACCTTCCAAAGAGATTCATAGTCATGCTGAGGCTGTGCAAGGAAAACTTCAGCTTTAAAAGACAACTTGAGCAACTGTAAAGGTGGGTTAGAATGAATATGTGAACTGTCTGTGAATGCTGTAATCATAAAGGCCTCAGTTGTGCCTGATAGGCGTGGATCTGAACCGGGGGCCATGAGACTGTGAACTAATATCCTGCCCCAATGGGAACAGCAAGAAATAGTGTGCCCCAAGGGGGCACAGTGCTGCTCTAATTTCATCATGCGCCCCAAGAAATGAGAGCTTCCTAGAACTGGAGAGCTGCTCTCCAAAGGAAGAGAGAACTTGTGTCTGGACTTCATATATCTCATTCTATATGTAGAAATTATTTCAGATAAATTTTAGGTGTCTAGAACTTTTCAAAGTTAATTTTGCTCTTTCTTCAAGGCTTGCGCTAATTGAACTCAAGACACTAAGACAACCTGGCTTCATAGAAGAAGGAATATGAAAAAAAATACCACCACTGACATTTTCTTCAGTAATTTTCCTGTCAGAGGTGTGGCATAAGCAAAATGCATGATGGTTTGGGGGTGATATAAAGGCTTTGTTGCTATCATTCTGGGATGGCAACTTTCTTCATAACCTAGAGGGCCTATTTACTGTCCAAGGTTGAAAATAACAAAACAATTTCTTTTGATTGGCTTTCAAAGAACTGTCAAAATATTTCAACCAGCTCTGTCTGAAGGCCTTGATCCTGCAAGCTTTTCCTCATGAAGGGGCTCCTTTGCCATACAAGGTACACAGACAACCCTTCTGGTATTTCCTAACTTCTGAGTGTTGGACTTTGCGACATTACTAATAGTCTTTTAACATTGTTTTGTTGTGTGTAATTTTCTCGGGTTTAAAAAAGCAAACTGGAAAACTAGATATTCCATCATATGTAGAGCTGGTCAGAAACTTTCTGATGACATGTTTTCCTGTCAGAAAATGATGATTTATAGAAAGTGACTTATTCCATGCAATGAAATTTCATTGAAACCTTTTCTGCCAGCTCACCCGCCTTCCTTTTTGACTCCTGAGCAGCATGTGGTTCTCCAGGCTAACTGGCCTGTCAGCAGCTTGTCTGGCAGGATATCATAAAGCCGGAGCTCCAAGGGCTTCCAGTTCCTGGAGACCATATTTCATTTGGAAACTCTAAAAATCATGCCTGCAGTGGGAACATTTTGATCATTCTGAAATAAAATATTGCAACTTACAGTTCCATAACATTTATTTTTCATCCTGAATTGTAGCTGGACGTGTGTTTCCTGCCCAGCTCTACTCGTGTGGCATCACATGGTTCATCAGCCACTTACCCATCTGACTCCTCAGTAGCCTGCTTGCCAAGCTGTGGGAAGCTCAGACTCTATTGATTCTAGGGCTTCTAGGCTCTCTGACTCCTCATCAGTTTGCCTGGCAAGCTGCTGCAGAGTCATGACTCCCAGGGCTTCCGTGCTCCAATTCAGGACAAAATATTTTCCAAATGCCCAAAGTTTTTCACAGAAATGGAAGTCCATTTTCTACCCATCTCCAATCATGTAGCATCATATTGACATCCACACGGTTTACCAGCAGGGCTGGAATGGGTAAATCCACAGCACAGGCTTTTGCCTTATAAGCTAACAGTGACTGACAGTGCTAGTACAGTGTCATCCTTTTGGTGGACCAACAGTAGCGAGGGATAAGACACGCACTTTGCCAGTCGGTGTCACAGTTATTTGTTGACTGTAGAGAAAAGGTGAGACTTGGGAATCTTGGCTTCCATACCAGGGTCTGAAAGGAAATGTCCTCTCTAGTGGGCACAGACTCTTCTGCTCATCCTTACCCCACCCCCAAAACTTGACACCTTCTGCCTTGTCCCCTCCAATCTGCTCCTGTACCAGTCCTCTCTCTTGCCACCCCGGCTCCTTGTCCCAGTCTCAGGCGCCTTGTCCAGACAGTCCTAAGTCTCCTCCGCCATGTTCACTGTCCAAGTCCCAAACTCTCCTTTCTCAACCAGTCTCAGTATCCCCTCTCCTTGCCTTGCCACTCACAGTTTCTCTCCCCACCCTCCAGTCACAATCTTACCAGGCTCCTTGTCCCTTTCCTTTAGCTCACTGGTTTGAGCATTGGCTTGTTAAACCCAGGGTTGTGAGTTCAATCCTTGAGGGGGCCATTTACAGATCTGGGGCAAAAATTGGGGATTGGTCCTGCTTTGAATAGGGGATTGGACTAGATGATCTCCTGAGGTCCCTTCCAACCCTGATATTCTATGGCTTTGTATTGAGCAGATTTTCACCTTCAGAGCGAATAGAAACTCCTTACTTTAGCTGACACTGTTGCTTTCATCATTCAGAGGAAATGGATCCATAATAGCACCAGTAGCTTCTCTTGTATCTTTTAAATTGAAATGAACTTTTTAGGTTCCTTGGTGATATTGCTAGAAGGGCTCCTATGTTGTGCCCCCGACTCATTCCATTCCTTTCCCCTCCATTTTGTTGTCCCCGAGACTCTCATTTACAGACCCACTCATTAATATTTAACCTGCCAAATCATTTTACAGCAAATGGAAGGCATTCTTTGATTGCCACCTTTCCTGTCCTCTCCTGTGGTGCACAGTTCTGTCTTCCTGGCCAAAAAACAGAACAAAACAAAAGCTTTGTTGTTAATGAGAAACACTCACCAAACTGCCTTTTAGAGAGAGGTTAAAAAATCGTGGTTTTTTCCCCCTTTCTGTACCAAAGTTCTCAGAAAGCAGAAAAGATCATTAAATATAATTGTTTTCAAAGATAGTATCTAATCACAGTGAGACTATCCAGAGTAGTATGGCAGCATCTCTTAAAATTGGAGGAGCGAGATGGTTTTGAACATGCTTTCTTAAACTACTCATTGTTTTCTATAACCCCTTATACCCAAAGTAACATAAAATGGGAAGAGCAGCACATACTGACATTAAGGTTTTTTTGTGCAAAACATTTTGTTCCAACCTAGATAAAAATGCCTGAAGTACTTCTGGGCTAATATCTGACATGAGGTTCATAATAATTTAAATCTCAGTGCTCAGAAAGTTCTATCCCCTGAAGAACCCCAGTCCTGGCTTGAACACCATAATATGAAGACAGATTGAACACTGGTCCCTTTTCAGCATGTAGCTGAAATGGAGGACAGGTAAGTGATGTGGAACTTGCACTTCATATCATTGACATGTAGTTTGGTACATTTCCAATTCAATATACAGTGTACGGTTCAGTGTATGCGCTTTTCCTATATAAAATACATGTATTTTCCTCTCTGCCATGTGACAGGGTCAGGCCAGATGGCTATAGGAGAGTAATAGAAGGCAGATATATTAGCCCCAGGCTAAGTAGGTCCCTTTTCCCTGGGTAAGGTAACAGGGAAGGTTCCAGAACAATCAGGAACCTTCTGGAGACAATTAAGACAGGCTGATTAGAACACCTGCAGCCAATCAAGAAGCTGCTAGAATCAATTAAGGCAGGCTAATCAGGACACCTGGGTTTTAAAAAGGAGCTCACTTCAGTTTGTGGTGTGCGTGTGAGGAGTTGGGAGCAAGAGGCACTAGGAGCTGAGAGTGAGAACTTAGACTGTTGGAGGACTGAGGTGTACAAGCATTATCAGACACCAGGAGGAAGGTCCTATGGTGAGGATAAAGAAGGTGTTGGGAGGAGGCCATGGGGAAGTAGCCCAGGGAGTTGTAGCTGTCGCACAGCTGTTCCAGGAGGCACTCTAGACAGCTGCATTCCACAGGGCCCTGGGCTGGATCCCAGAGTAGAGGGCGGGCTCGGGTTCCCCAAATCCTCCCAACTCCTGGTCAGACACAGGAGGAGTCGACCTGGACTGTGAATTCAGAAAAACGGCCAAGCTGAGGGCTGCCGTGAAGCTCCAAGGCGAGCAAATCCGCCAATAAGCGCAAGACCCGCCAAGGTAGAGCAGGAACTTTGTCACAGCCAAGATATAACTTGTACAGATGTTCAGTATATGGTGAGGCTAACATATTCAATAAGATATATGATTCCTTTCTTAAAAAACAAACAAACAAAAAAACCCTCGCCATCTTGTTCTGCTTTTTAAATGGCCACTTTCCTATATTGTAACTTCCCCTGTCTCTGTAGTTAAAGTTGTGTGAGTTACTCCAATTAGACACTAGCTTCAAGACTTTGCAATGGATTTACAAAATCCCCCCTGAAACCCATTTTATTTCCTTTACTTTCCTGCTTACAAAATTAGATTATTACAAAATGGCCAGTTTAGCTGGCAAATGAATGTGCTTTGGTTTGTTGTGGATGCTGCTCTGCTTTCTCCTACCTATCCAGCTTTGCTTATGGCTATTAAAATCCATATTTTCACTTATTTACAAACTGATGTATCCACACTGAATACTGATACCACCTTTAAATCTCTCCAAGAGAGCTGCAGTCTACTTAGCATGTCAGCATTCCCTGGCAGAATGTGTCCATAGTAAGGCTGGTCTAAAATAATTTTGATGGAAAATGGCTTGTCAACAAATTGAAAACTTTTGCAAAACTATTTCTGTAATTTTTTGTTGTTGTTGAAAAAATATAAAACAGAACTGAAAATGGTTGGTGGGGGATTTGGGAAGCCAAAAATAAACTTTTTCTGTTTTTAAACTATTTTTTTTCAGTTTTCTGACCAAAAAAACCTGAAATTTTTTAAAGAAAAATAATTTTCTGACTAGTTCTAGCACATAACAGAAGGGGTTGACATTATGGACATGTAATGCATTGACTAGGGGTATTTGACTATGTCTCCAGTTAGTGGCTGACCAGTATCAGGATAAGAAAATTACTCTTAGGTAGCGGAGTTACTTCTTTAATTCAAGTACTATGATTTTTGGTGCTGACAGTCTTGGGCTTGACCCTGATGACAAATCATCATGTCTATATGAATGTGGCCATAGGGATGTTAAACATGCTTGTACACCTTAGAATAGAATATTAAATAGAATATTTTTGTCACTGTGCACTATTCTTTATGCCTTAGTTTCAGTGCTCTAATAAGTCAAGCACTGCAACCTATGTGTGTGTCCAAAGAACAGCCCAAGGGACTTAAATAATGTGGCTGGAGGAAGAGATCTTGCAAGTGTGGCAGCATCAGACTTTTGAAGATATCGTGTCTGGAACCTAGTCACTACAGACATAAGCACAGTGTGGGGGCCTCAAGGCTCGTAAATAGCCCACTTCTGCCTATCTTAGGTTCTGGCAGCCTGAGTAGAGATGGATGAGAGCCAGGAAAGGGAATACATTCAGACATCTGTGGAAGACACTAAAGTGGAGATAGCGAGAGAATGGAAGGTAAGGATGGTACCTGTAAGAGAGAAATTAAAGGGTATGATGGGAGAGAAAAAGGATCGTGGGATAGATGTGTGGGAGGTGGAGAAAGGAGAGTGGAAGGTTTGGTTGTCTTCCATCTTACAGGTTTATGAAATGGAGTGACTTTTGGGGGGTAACAGGCTGAAATTATATGTTCAAAAGATATGGCTCTGAAGATGATATAATCTAAAGTGACCAATTTCTGCAGTATCCTGGAGATGGCTGGGTTTGGGAGAGGGGGAACGGATATAAAAGGACTAACAAAGATTGCAATGCTTGACCTATTAAAACAAAAAGAACATAATGCACAATGACAAAAAATATTGGGTCTATTCTAAGGCATACGAGCATGTGTAACATACCCATGGCTACATTCACACAAAAAACACTGCACATATTTAATCTAAACTTTATTGAAAGGATTTGCAATAATATTCTGATGCAGAGCAACTAATCCTCTCAAATTAGCTAATAAGTAGCCTTTAGGTATAATAACTAAATTTTATTAGTAGCAGTCTCAAATAGTACAAAATGGTGAGGGGTTTTTTATGGACTTAAAAAAAGTAGAAAAGAAAATGAATTATATGATATAAATTTCCTTTTTATTAAAAGAAAATAGTAATGGAGAAAAGCAATCAAAATTTCTCATATCGAGTCATTGTGTTAGAGAGGACAGAAATACAAAAAGATATTTTGTTTAATCCCCAAAAAACCCCAACGGCCAGAGTGAACTAACACATGTAACATGTTATCGTTAAACAGGTTAAGGAAGAGAGAGAATTCACATATTCAAAATCTACTGCATTCTTTCTATGGATCAAGCTTTAAAAAAAAAGGGCCTTAAGTTTAGGTCACTACGGCAATTTACAATTGCTGCTGGGTGCTCGGCACTTCTGAAAAATCAGGTCAATTTTTTTAGGGACTCAGGTAAAAGCTATGGGGCCAGATCTTCCACTGGTGTAAACTGGCAGAGCTACATTAACTTCCTGGGTACTACAGCCCATGGAAGTAGTTGAGCACGTGGCTCCAGGAGCCTAACTTTGGGCTCCCATTTTTGAAAATCTTGATAATCATAAATAAATACTCACTTGAGGACTTATCCACAGGGCAAGCTAGTGCACAGCAAGCCAGGGTGTGAGACTACAGTGCATCAGATTGCCCCACACTAACATCACATGTGGACACCACTACAGCACAAAGTCCTGGAATGCAGCTTAGTGTATCACAACTTCCAAGTATATTACACTAAGCTGCATTCCATGACTTTGACTATGTCATAGTAGTGTCCATGTGGGACATTAGTGCAAGCTAAATCAGTACAACCAATTAATGAAGCAAAGACAGGTGCATATTCACGCACCTCTGTAAGAAGTGTAAATACTTATAATCACCTATCCTTTCCCTTTGACTATTCCTTGATATTATGCTGCAGATTTAAATCCCTCACACACTCCCAAATCATGTCAACCTGAGCCCAATCCCTCTGCTGAAACTTGGATAAGTGCCTCCTAGCTAAACGATAGTCAGTTCTGCCCTCTCCTTTTCTAAAATCCTCCCAAATGTATGGCTGGATGTCAGCAAGTGTTATAGTCCCTTCTTGATCATGTTAGCCTTGGTTATATATGATTTCAGAGAGCTGCCTCTGCCTTTATCCTGGAAGGATTGTTTAGACCTACTGATATTTCATCATGGAAGTAGAACAGAACTTAACTAGGGTCAGGGAAGAAGATTTAAAGAGGAACAAAGAATAGGAGTCACTGGATCTCAGCCAATGCTGACTAAACTTTACTTGGTGGGAAGCAGAGGGGCTGGGTTTGCAATGAAAAGGTGGGAGGATAAAAAGGCCGTGACTGGTTGTGGTAGGAAGTTATAAAGAGACGATTATGTAATGGACAAGTGAGGTGAGGAAGAAAGCTAAAAGGCTTCAATAGACTTGGATGAAAATTCAAGTTGAGGTTCATCTATTGATCATTGCTATTTATATTGTAGACTGTCACACCCAGTTTGTCACATAAACCCTTCCTGTTCAATACAATGTAAATAAGTAGCATTAACATGTTTAAATATTAGTGTCAGGCTGAGCCTTATCTATTTATGTTAAAGAAACTACCCTTATTCATCAAGCTGCAACATTCAATATCAAAACATTGTAAATTCCAAAAATAAGGAATATAAATCCTGGAAAAGAGTCTGCACTACTACCTTTTAGAATCTCTTCTCCCCCCGTCCCCCACCCCGCCACTTCTGCCTAATCTAAATCAGTTTTCTGTCCTATCTAGTAGATATTTTGCAGATCTCAAATCCTCAGACACGGGGATAGGGGTATATATTACAATCTTCTAGCTTTGGTTTGTGTTATGTTTCATTATATTTTAGGCTTCCTGTTTGGCATGAAAGAGCAAAGCTTCTTTGGCTCACTTCTCAGGAAAAAAATCTGATTTTTACTTCCCTGAATGTTTTCCTTTGCTCATACATTTTGACATGAAGATGACTCCTTCAAAGCTGATGATGAACCTGAAGCGGATGGGCTAACAAGTGTCGTTCACAACTAATTTCTTTTAATTAAGATATCTCTCCATTAAAAAATGAGCCAAATGTATGATGTTTTACTGTAACTTTGCCTTAATAAAAAGTTTAAAATGTATCTATGTCCCATGATGAGATTGCTATTGTGGAAAAGATTCCAGGAATCATTATCAGTACTTCTACTGTACAGAGATATTCATGATTGGCTTCCTCAAGTAGTTTAAGTGCATTTGTTTGCTGTCCAAATGTCCTCAGCAGATATTAAGAAAAACCTTTTGCCAAATGTACACAAACTCACTGAGCAATTAATGGATAGTTGGAAGGTCAGCTTCTTCTTAATCAGGCTACTAAAGAGAAAAAGGTTTAGGCATTATTGCTATCAGCAGCCAACAAAGTAAATGGCCCTACTTTATTAAAGAATTAAAAAGAATCAATTGTGCTATTTGTCTAGCTATAACCAAATGATATGGATATGATCATCAAGAAGACTGATTTCTCAGTGGTATGGACTAAGCATGTTTTTTTTATTTTTCTAACAAAGCTAGATGACTCACACCACAGGGTAGATGAAATTCAAGGTAAAGCGTGTTGGAAGGAACAATCTGAATAACTCATATGCATTGCTGGCCTCTAAATTAACAGAAAAAAGATCAGGGCTTCACTGTGCAAAGTTCAGTGAAAGCATCTGCTCAATGCACAGTAGTGACCAAGAAACAAAAACAGTATTAAGAATGGGACAGAAAATAACTGATATATTAAATAACACTACATTCTGATCAGGCCATCATCAAGGTGTAGCCCAGATAGGATGGTTCTAAAGATAGTAACAACATTTATTACAGGTATGGAGGGATGAATATGATATATAGAGATGAGGAAAGAAGGAAAGTTTAGGGTGTGTCCGCTTAAGAGAGGAAATGAATAAGATAGGACCTGATACAAAGTAATGAATGGTACAGAAAAGGACAAGAGAGTGCTCCCATTTATCCTTTCTCAAAACACAAGAATAATAAGCCACCCAAGTGATGGAAAGGCAACAAGAGTAAAGCTGATTAAAAAAGTAGTACATTTTTTTACACATCTCATAATTTGACCTGTGGAATTCAATGTAACAAGATTCCATTGTGGCCAAAGCTTTGTGGGTTTTTCAAAAAGGATTAGAAATGTACATGGATAATGAGAATAACAGCAGTTTTATGTCAGGTCCGATAACGTAGATCCTTCTGAATCTTTTTTTCTTTCTTCAACAAAGAGAGGAAGAAACTTCCTTTAAGACAAGTTATTCCAAGAATTTAGAATTGCAGAGTCTCTTATACCTAAGAACCAGATTTTCATGAGGCTCTATAGCTTGCCTTTGAACCAGACTCCCATAATTCTATAGAGACATGTTAAAAAGATGTAAAATAGCTTGCTAAAAATTACCAGGAGAGATCTGACAACCTCTACAAGAATTGTTAAGCGAGGAATATTATTTTTAGCAATGTACTAACAGCAAGTTACAGTGCTTAAGTAAGCAGAATTTAATATACTCACCAAAAAGTTAGATAAATAACAGATGTTACTGGAAATTTATGAGTGAAAATAAGAGGGTTGTTTGTGGAATATAGGAAATAATGAAAACAAAACTGTGAACAGGTTGTCTATAAAGATGCTAAGCCAATGGCAGAATGAAAAATCAGACAACAATGCAAGCTGTTTATTATCAGGTTCCAGATTTGGTATGTATATAGAACATATGAATGGCCATGGTGGGTCAGACCAATGGTCCAGCTAGCCCAATATCCTGTTTTCTGACAGTGGCCAATGCCAGGTGCTTCAGTGGGAATGAACAGAACAGGTAATCATCAAGTGATCCATCCCCTGGCGCCCATTCCCAGCTTCTGGCTAACAGAGAGTAGGGACACTCAGAGCATGGTTTTTGTATCACTGACCATCCTCGTTAGTAGACATTGATGGATTATCCTCCATAAATAGAGCTAGTTCTTTTTTGAACCCTGTTATAGTCTTGAACTTCACAACATCCTCTGGCAAAGAGTTCCACAGGTTGACTGTGCTTTGTGAAGAAGTACCTCTTTTTGTTTTAAATCTGCTGCCTATTAATGTCATTTGGTGACTCCTAGTTCTTTTGTTATGAGGAGTAAATAAAACTTCCTTCTTTAGTTTCTCCACACCAGTCATGATCTTATAGACCTTTATCATTTCCCCCATTAGTTGTCTCTCTTCCAAGCTGAAAAGTCCCAGTCTCATCAATTTCTCCTCACAGGACAGCCGTTCCCTACCCCGTCATCATTTTTGTTGCCCTTTTCTTTACCTTTTCCAATTCCAGTATGTCTTTTTTGAGATGGGGCAATCAGAGCGGCATGCAGTAGTCAAGATGTGGGCGTACCATGGATTTATATGGAGGCACTATGATATTTTCTATCTTATTAGCTATCCCTTTCCTAATGACAGGGTGACCATATGTCCCATTTTGGCAGCACAGTTCCCTTTTTAAGCACTGTCCCTGACATCCCACTTTTTCTGGCAAAACTGGGCATTTGTCCCGTTTGCTCTTACCAACTTAGCTGTTGGCCCTTCCCACAGCCCCCTAATCAGCTGGCACACGCAAATTTTGCCAAAAAAGTGGGTCAATGACACCCCCCCCCCAGGTGGGCACAGCGGAATGGTCAGGTATATTTTGGCGGGAGAGGAACCTGGCCAATGTGTTTCCCCTATGCCCTGCCCCTCCAAACAGTGATCGATAGAGTGTGATGTGCTCACTCTGCAGCCCAGTCATAGGACAGTGTGGTCAGGACCCTAATTCAAACTTGGTCTCTGACCAGGCCATGCAGGCAAAACTCATGGGTGCTGGGCCCTACTGGGCAACTCAGCTGGTAAGTGCACAACTGGGTCCCACAGCATGTACTGGTGCCAGGGCACTGAGTGTGGCATGGCCCTCTCCACTGCTCCCTGATGAGTCCTTGGGGCCTGCACCCTGACCTTGTGTCCATTCCACAGACAGTCCTTCCGGGCCAGCCCCCAGAGCTCTCACCAGACTCCCCTGCGCCAACCGGCTTCTTTCCTGCCACAGGCCTCCTGGAGTTTTGTACCACCGGCCTGGAGGGACACCACCTCCCCAGTCCCCCATCGCTCACTTCTCTCTCCTCACTGACCAGGAGGTCCCGCCTCCCCACCATACCAAAATCTGAAAAGGTGGCCCTGCATCACAGCGTCCCCTCCACCTCCCTAGCGCTGCTCTTTGGTCTCTCCTGCTATCGGGAGCCTCCTTCCTGCTATCCCAGCCCTCCAAGGGGCATCACACTGCTAATTGGATCATAGTCCAATAGCTTCCCTGCCTGGATCTGAGCCCAAAAGCAGGGCTGGCCCACAAAATTTTGGCACCTGAGGCGGGGAGCTCAAATGACGCCCTCCCTGCCCCCTCACTTGGGCCAAAACTTTGAAAGGTCTCAATTCTGCCTTCTTCCTGTTCTACTCCTCTCATGGTACTGCTCTGCTACCTACCCCAAGAAAGGAGAACTAACAACTTAAAATGCCTTGTTCAAAGATTTTAACTAACTCTTAACTTTCAAACGCCTGAATAGCAAATGTAACTTTTCTTGTCTGCATAGTAAACACTGGCATTTTTATCTGTTTGAATAATCAAAGTGTTGCTTTCCATGCCTTCTTGGTTGCAAAGATTTGAACTGCTTCCTGAAGGTCCACAGTTTGGGCCAGTTCATGCTCTATTGAGACGGTTGCAAGGCTGACCAGCCTCTCCTGTGTCATTGTGGAGCGTAGATGTGTTTTTATTAACTTCAGCTTGGAGAAGCTGCGTTCTCTACTGGCAACTGTTACAGGAAGTGTTAGAAGTATGCGCAGAGCAACAAAAGCATTTGGAAAGAGGGTGGTCATCTTTTTTGTGCACATATATTCCAGAACTGCTGAAATGTATCTTGAAAGGGCTTTCAATTCATCACCTAAATCACTCGCATCAGTATTGCGCATGTCATCATGTGTCAACCCTGTCTCTAGTGCCCTGCATTGCTGGTGTAGGTCTTCTTCGGGTATAGTGAGGAGTTTTGGAATATCATACAACATCCCAAATGTACTGCTGTGTTCCTTGAGCTGCATGAAACGTTCTTCAACTGTCTGTATTGCACAATCTAGCACCTGGTTAAAGAATTCAACTTTGAATTGTTGTTTGGGGTCTCTTATGGGATTATCCCATGCCTCGTAATCAAAATGTTTTCTTTGGTGACACTTGTATTCTTGAATGGGTGGGAAAATAGCTTCAGTGTTAAGTTCCTCTGCCAACTTCTGTGCACTCTTCAGAACGTTTTGAAATCCCTCATCTGACCGGTAATACTGTCGGTATTACTTTGCTTTGTCCAGTTGTTCCATTGCTCCAGAAATAGCAAGGTCAACACCTTGGAGTCTCTTGCTTACAACATTTATTTCAAACAGTATGTCATGCCACAACACTAAGCCACACAGAAATTTGAAGTTATGTATGTTACTGGTGATTCCATTTCCCACTGCCACTGTTCTCCCATGAACAGTTCGTGTCATAGCATTATCCTCCATAAAGGCAACTATGGCATCATCTGTCTTCCCATTTTGGTGTTTGATAGGCTTTATTGCCTCCACTCGACTTTCCCATCATGTGGTTTCAGTGTCAGAGGGGATGTTCCCAGATGTTGCTTCAAAATTTGCCATCGATGAGTTGATGCAGAGAAAAATACAAAGATGCTTTGAATTACATTAAAAAATTCAGAAGCCTCACTAGAAGCTGACCGCCAAGTTCAATGACTGAGAACTGCATGGGACAAAAAAAGCTTGAGGGTTTAACTCTCAGATCCGTGTCTGCACTACTCTCTTCTTGCCTCTCATGTTGGCACCATTATCGCAGCCCTGACCTCTCATGTCAGCTATCGCAATTCCTGTATCTTCCAGCTTTTTAAGAAGCACATTTGTCATACCAGCTCCTGTAGTATCATCAATGTCAATAACTTCTAGAAAATGCTCTCTGACATCACCATTGCAGGGACATTTTCCCTAGGTTCTGTTGTTACAAAACGCACCATTAAAGTCATTTGTTCCGTATGTCCGCTGATGTCAGGTGTGCAGTCCAGAATAACAGAGTAATATCTTGCTGACTTCAGATCTGCCACAATCTTCTGTTTGACTTTTGTTGCCAGTAACTGTATGATCTCATTTTGAATTGTTTTTCCAAGGTAGTGTGTACATTTCTTGGGTGGTGACTCGTCTTAGATGCTCCTGGAGTACAGCATCAAACAGCCCTCAGCTTCACAATTTTAAGGAAGTTTCCCATTGTTTGGCACATACAGCTGATCTGAGGTGCCACGCAGTGCTAGGTTTTGGGAAGCAAACATTCTCACAATGGCAATGAGCCTTTTCAGAACATTTTGCCAGCAAAGAGACTCTGATGCAATCTTCTCTTGATGCTGATCATCTATGGTGCCCTTTAACCTTAGTCTCATCTCAAGCTCTTTCCACCTATGGAATGTTCTCTGGCAATTTGCTGTCTTCTCATGGCATGCCAGATTTCTAGCTAGATTTTTCCAGCCCTTTGTTGCTGTAGAACCCAATGTGGCTGGAACTTTAGCCTGGAAGAGTTTGCAACAAAAACAGTATGCAGCATTCTGGGGTTTTGAGAACATAAGCCATGGCCTCTCCTCTTTGTCACCATTGGGGATTTCATGCCAGTCATGTGTTAGATGGAAACTTCTATTTTCATTGTCTTTGGGGAACATGAAGTTTTTCACTTGCTGTGGCCCATGCAGTACAAGGAAGTCCCTCAGGCTATTGCTTAAGCGGGTCCACAGTCCTGGATCATCTAGACTTAAGAAACTAAACTCAGCAGCAGCTGTTTCTTGCGCCTCCACCACACTGTTCTCTGATCTACACTTTTCTTCAGAAATGTGCATGGTTACATCCATTTGAGATGGAGATATGGATTCTGCAGTGGCTGCCAGGTCACCTGCACGCTAACTGGAAGATCAGGCATCTCCTCACCACTCACATCCTCACTGGGGCTGGAAGGCTCACCTTCAGGAAAGCTCCTTTCTGCTTAGATAGAAAAGCTTCCTTTGCTTTCTTTCTTTTATTGAATGCTGTCCCAGAGAGGCGTTTTCTTCTCTCACTCATGACTGCTGTTCTGTGCCAGCTATAATGGCTCTCAACACTCAACTGAAGGGAACAAATAAGAGGGCTGGTAGCAGGGCCTGCGTGAGGGAAGATATCAGCGTCTTAAGGGCATAACTGGCTCTACTTCACTTGACTGCCTGTTCTCCTCAAGTGGGTTCAGGAAAGCAGCAGGAAACAGAAAGCTCCCTGAGAAGCTGGTGTTAATCAGCCCAGGCTCCTGGGGCTGCTAGAGCGGTACAGAGGAGGCTCCTCCTCCTCTCTCTCCCTGCAGCTCCTGCTGCTTTCTGTTATTCCCTCTCACCTTTTCTCCTGCCTACCTGTTATGTCTCTTGTGCCCTCCTTCCTCCAGCACAGCACTCCACCATCTCTGTGCATCTAGAGCAGAGAGAAGACATATGCACCAGCAGCAGACACAATTTTCTACACTCTGGGTCCTAGTGGTGCCCCCCCACCCCCCAACAGTCTGGCACCTGAGTCAGCCGCCTCAGTTCGCCTCATGGTAAAGCCAGCCCTGCCCAAAAGTACTCACACTCGCATGCCCACACTCTGCTTTGCTGCCCACATCCCAGCCCATACCCATGCCGCTTCCTCCCCTCCCCCATCTCTGACATTTGGCTCAACAGGGGGCATTGAGGAACATTTAAGAGGGTGCAGGGGATGGGTGGCAACACCAGGCAGCTTGGGGCAGCCCCATACATCACATTTTCAGTATAGGGAAATACTGTCACTGGATAGCCACGGTCTTCAATCTGTGGGGCACGACCCCCTGCCGGGGGGGTGGGGGGGCATGCAGAGTAATGTCTGTGGGGGAGTGCCGCTGAGGTCCGGACAAATTCCAATTGGGGCGGGGGAAGGGAGGGAGCGCTGCCCAGCCCTGGCTGCCGGCCCCTTATGCAGGGATCAGCTCCCAGCCACGGCTAAGCACTCTGGGTCTCAACACCAGACTTCTTTTCACTCCTTTCTCCAGCACAAAACAAACATCTTCCAAAGGCCGTGGTTGAAACTCAGCAGCTTTGGTATTGCTAATGCACGCTGAGGGAGGCTGAGAGCAAGATACTATTCTCCGTGCCTATATTTTGTCATCTAAACTTTATTCACCTCCCTTGTTCATTCTATCATGCAGCTGCTGAGATGTGCTACTAATCACTGTGTTCCAGTGCGCCCAAGTTAGACCAGAGGAAAGGTAACAACAGCAGCAGCCAGTAGAATAATACACTCTTCTATCCTGCCCTCTATATTCTGCTACACACCAACCCTGAAATTTCAAGTGAAAGTTGGGGGGAGGGGGTGAGTGAGTGGGTTGAGGTTTTGGGGTTGGGGGTGGTCAGAGAGGAAATCAATAAGGTGTATATGTGATTTAACAGAGAGGCAATCAATAAGGCATTTGTATATAACTGCCACCTATTATATCTAATATGATTTCTCTGTTAGCTGCTTCTTTAACACACCTTTACCCCGTTTGCTTCTCTCGACCTTCATGTTATATCGCAAATGTTTAGAGTGTAAGTTCCTTAGGGTAGTAACTGGCTTTTGTGTTTGGCATGAGTCCCTAATTGGGGCAATACAAACTAATAATAAAAGGCTCTATAGAAATTATGCTCAAAACATTGAAAGGTGAATGAAATCCCTGCTGTGGAATTCTATTTGCTGGTTTAAGGGAAGTTATAATTGTTAATAAAACTCTACAGGATTCTTCCATGAGGGAAGCTTAATGTCAAAAAATAAATGCTGTTGGAAAATTTCAAGAGTGCAAAATTGTCTACAATAAAATCAATAACGATTTTCAAGTGACAGCCCTTCCCAAGCCCAAAATGTTGGATCATATTAAAGAAGTTCTGTATTAAAATCACAAATGAGTTTGATTCCTCATAGTTTAAATTCCAGGGTATTGCTAATTAAGAGGTCTCTTGGTTTTTGGTCTCTTGTTTTTACTGTTTCTCTCCCTCTATGTGTGAAACTTGCAAGCTGCTAATTGTGTTAGTACATTCTAAGACAGAGTCTGTTCTCAAAGCAATTCTTTGTAACAACAACTACTCACACAGAGAGAGACTCAAAGCCATACTCTGTAACAACAGAAACAGCACCCAGAGACTCCCCGCCCTTTTGTTGTATTAACAATTGTGATTAAAATAGAGATAGAGGATGTATGTGGATGGATGCTTGGTGTGGATAATAACTGAATGATCAGGGAGCTGCCAGCCTAAGAATGCTGTGTCCATCAGCTGAAGAAGGCGTCAAGTGGAAATAACCAGAGGACCCCCGGAGGGCAGACTGGAATCCACCCAACAGCCTCAAGAATGGGAGAACCAAAGAACAAGATAACATCTGGCAGCACGGAGCCGTCAGGAATGTGCCATCTGCTGATTGATTCAGCAACAGCATGATGAAGCAATTCCCATAGGCTGGCATAGGAAGAAATTCCTATAAAAATGGACTCTAGAAAGTGAGAACTTTGGGGGTCTGATTCTGCAAACCAACTTCCAGGAGCATCAGATGTGCATCTGACGAGGCCCTGCTCCCTCCTCATGTCCAGGCCACCTGGCCAGTGGCTTGGCATGAGCATCTCTGAGGCTGGTAACTATGATAACAACCTTGCAGAACCTGTGTGTATGAATGAATGTGTGAATAAATATGAAATTGAATGGAATTTTATAGCTATAACTAACTGCTTACTATGATTCTTTCTGTATTCACAATAAATGTGGTATTTTGCCTTTTCCCCTTTAATAAGATCCTGCTGGTTTTTATTTTATTGGTATAACAAAAACACACACACATTTTTCCAGAGCTCAAGCGCAAGACTGGGCCTAAACCTGGAAACACTTATGCCTGTGAGTAAATGTATTCATGTGAGTAATGAGTAATTCTGTTCCAGGCAGTAGTCAATGGGACTGCTTATCTGAGTTCACTTATTGGGGTGCATGTGTGTGTTTCCAGGGTTGGGCTTGTGGAGCGGCTCTGTCATTAGGCCTGTTTTCTTTGAAGGGATGTTAAACACCATGTATGTCCTGGGACCTTTACATGGTTCTTTATTAATTTTTTTAAATAAAATCTCTGAACAACAGAAACTTTCTGTTTTTAGACTATTATATTTGACTCTCTGAAAGGACTTGTGATGACTACTTAGCTATTTTGTAAAAAATGCTGTAATTGATTAGCCATATTCTTCCTTGCAAATTAAAAATAAAAAAATGAACGGAGCCAAGTGCATTACCATACAGAGCATAACTAATATCAGGCACTATTAAAGTCCTGATTGTAGAGTGTGTTTTCTCATAAACATGATTATAACAACCTAATTTGCATTACTAAATGATTGCTAAAAATATCAAAACATTTTTTTCCTGCTGGTCAAAAAAAAAAAAAAAGTTGATTCAATCAGTAAAATAGAAGGAACACGACTGCGATGGAAGCAAAGATGATTAATCACAATTTGCATAAGAGCGTAGTTATTATTTAGCTAACACTATGCACGCCAGAAGAAGACTAATTGCAAAGCACTTGTTTAAGAATCAGGTCAGTCTCTCACAGAGGCTCATATGAAGCATAGGTTCCACAAAAAGATTTGCATGAATATTTAGTCAGATTTTAAGAGCTAAATCATGGCTTTGCTACAAGCCCTGAGCAAGGAGCTGCACATCGTTGGATCACACCGGGATCAGCTCGTGCTTGCTCTGTAGGGAATGGCATCTGTTTCATTCCGATATCATAGAATTGTAGGACTGTCATGCAGATGACTTGCCCTGCTGTGCCGGCTCAGATGTGCTGGCTAGCATGTTGGGGGACTGGAGCCAAGGCTCTGCGTACATCCAATTCATGCCCACTCCCCTCCTCCCTGCATGGTATGGGGAGTAGCAGCCCGCAGAAGCTGCTATCTCCTATAGAAGTAGCCTATGCAGGTGAATGAAGAGGGTGCCTTCTGCTCCATTGCTCCCCTGAATAGGAGGGTAGCCAGGGTTGCTGACTGGCTCTAAATGAATTTACATTGGCCAGGCTCTGTTATGTTTGCTTTCTACCTGCAGACACACAAGTGAGATTTCCTGGCACAAATGCTCTTAAGTTGGCAGTGCAAAAATTGGACACCAAATTTACATTGGCATGTGCAAACTTTCACACTAGAAGTACTTGTGCACTTATCCAATCTGATCGTGGCAACAATGCCATGTGCCTTATCTAGCCGCTAATAACTCACCAATGCAGCTCAAAGAGTCACAGGCTGCTATTGGCTATTCAGTCAGAGTCCAAAATATATAAATAATTTTGAATAACAAGGACATTAACAATTGTGATTGTACACATTCTGCAACCAGAAAAAAAACTAAATTAATTGGCTAGCTGGATTGCTGCCTATGACGTACGCTGGATTATATAATTCTTTGAGGTATGTGCCCATAGTGTGCTAGGATCCATTACCAAAACCCAGGAAATAGTCCATTAATAATTTTTGTCATGATTGCAGATGACAAGAGCCAGTTGTATTTTAAGCCAGTTAGTAATTAAACATTTAAGATAACGTGCCGCTATTTAATATACAACCTAGAAAGAGAAAACCGAACAGAAGGCAGTATCTGGTATATTGTATCATGGAGAGATTGTGGGACTGTGCATCTTCAGTACTGTAATTTTACAAAATCAAGTGCCACTGCAGTAAAATGTGGTAATAAAAATATAATTCCCCCCTCTGCTAACAGCAAACCGGTTAGACTCCCCTTATCTGCTCAGAACAAAAGTGTGACCCAAAACTTTACCCTTGAAATAAAGTATTGCTCTGATTTGAGTAAACAAGAGAAGCCCAGTGATCTGAGATCATGTAGGATGGTAAAGTTATAAAGGATGAATGAGCCCCGAGGAGCCCCTTTCAGTTTTATTTCTTCCTTACTTTGACCTCCCCCGTATTATTCTTGTGTTTTGGAATAATCATCCATAATTTGGCTGCAGCTTGCCCCTGGCCTCTTCCTGGTCCCATTTCTGCAGCTAAACAAAAGGTGTATTGACTTCAAGGAGATATAAAGCACATTTACAAGTTAAATTAACTCTTTCTTTTCTCTTACCTTCTACCACCTTAAACTGGAAATCAGACAAATGACCTAAGCCCACTCCTATTAAAACCAGCCGACTGATTTCAAGAAGAGTTGGATTGGGTCCCAAGTGTGTATGTGATCTCCAGAGTGACTATACCAAAGGCCTCCTCAGGGGTAGGTCCTTGCCTGGGGGTAGGTCTTATCTATACTGATGGAAATGAGTTTCTTACAGCTCTTATCAACCCTGTGATGTCAATACTACTACAGAAGAGGTAGCTGGGTTCCTTACTTTCTTGTGCATCACCATCAGACATTCCAATAACAGGCCAATCAGCTACACCTGCACAAACATGTGGATGGTCATGATTTTGCACAGGTGTCATTAATGTCATTTCTGGAACTCAGTGGGGTTCCACAAGAGTAACTGAAGGCTTAATTTGATTTGCAGAAGCTTTAGTGGTGATAATGATGTGCAGGATGGCAAGAACCTAGCTAGACTTTCAATGCCCAATGAATGGGGAGGGATGGAAGGGGATGACACTCAGATCCGGGGAAGGGTGCGTTCTAGGTCCATGACCTTTCATGCAAAGTGAACATATTTGCCTCATAAATGGAGTGGCACTAAGCATGGAACCCAAAATGCCAGTTTAATAGTTGCCTTTTAGAGCAGAACTGCACACTAGAGAACCAGTCCAGGAGTGGGATGAGTACCTTCTGTGAGTAGGGTTGCCAACTTTCTAATTGCATAAAACCGAACACCCTAGCCCCGCCCCTGCCATGAGGCTCCCCGCCCCAGTCACTACATTCCCCTTCCCTCCCCCACTTTCACTAGGCTGGTGTGTGGGCTCTAATTTGGGGTCCAGGTTCTGGGGATGAGGGGTTTGGGGTGCAGGAGGGGGCTCTAGGCTGTGGGGGTGGGGCCCAAGGGATTCAGAATGTGGGAGTGGGCTGCAGATAAAGGCAGGGCGTTGGAGTGTGGGCTCTGGGCTGGGGATGAGGGGTTTGGGGTGCAGGAGGGGGATCTGGGTTTGGGGGGCTCAGGGCTGGGGCTTGGGGTTACCTCAGGCGGCTCCTGGTCAGCGGCGCAGTGGGGCTAAGGCAGGCTCCCTGCCTGTCCTGGCACCACGCTGTGCCCCGGAAGCAGCCAGCAGTTCTGGCTCCTAGGTGTGGGGGCCAGGAGGCTCCTCACACTGCTCTAGTCCACAAGAGCTCAACTCCCATTGTCCACGATTCCCAGCCAATAGGATTGCAGAGCCAGTGCTCAGGGTGGGGGCAGAGCCCAGAGCCCTGTGTTCCCCCCCGCCTAGGAGCCAGACCAGCTGGCCACTTCAGGGATGCAGTGCGGTGCCAGGACAGGTAGGGACTAGCCCGCCTTAGCCTGGCAGCATTGCTGACCGGAGCAGCATTGCTAACTTTTAACGGCCCGGTCGGCGGTGCTGACCGGAGCAGCTAGAGTCCCTTTTTGACCAGGTGTTCCAGTCGAAAACTGGACATCTGGCAACCCTATGTGAGGTGTCAGGACACCGAACACCTGGCAACAGACTGTAAGGCATCAGGCCCCCTTGCCTCCAGCTGACTATAATGGGAACTGAGGTCTTAGTACCTTGCAGGACCAGATCATATGCTCCTGCTGCTAATTAAATTCCACCTTTAGGAGAAATCCTCCGTTTAGGATATGATTGGTTGCTGAAGAAATTTTGCTATAAAGAAATTTTGGAGTGGATCACTACTTTCCTTACATTTCACTCCATGGATGCAGAATCCCTTATGTTGCCAATGCTGCACCAGACCGAATATGTGCAACGGTAATAGAAATGTAATTTCACCCAAAACAATCATAATTACAGTGTGTATAGCCATTGTTCTGGATCGGTCATGCTCTTTTCAACTTAAACATAAATAGTGCATGACATACTTGTAATCATAGATAGGGCTGAGACTGCAAATATTTACTCATGTGAGTGGTCCCATTCACTTCTATGGGACTACGCAAAGAAGTAAAGTCACTCATACGGGTACTTTCAGGACCATTTCCTGTATGTTCATTTAAATTACAGTAGGAATATGGAAGTCTCTAGAAACCACATGAAATGGTATCAGCTGTGCTTCCTCCCAAGAGAAACAAATGTTAAGCAAGAACGAGGTCATTCTAAAAAAAAGTATAAGCAAAAAAGTTTATTTTGGACAATGAAAGCTGCCCTCTACAGGCCCAGAAAAACTCTGCTCCTTGTCTTGATCCTGTTTATTCCAGGCTATGCCACAGCTAAGCAATTAACAAACATCATTTTCAGATGACAGATCTAAAATAATTTTATTTCACTACACTAGACTTGTAAGCTGCTAAGTTATTCATGGGAAAGCTGTATCAGTTTGTGGAGCAGCAAGAATCTAAATTATGAATGTTTTATGCCAAAAAATTATATATAATGTGCAACCAAATCTAAAAATAGACTCAATTATAAAAAACAAAGAGGATTTGCGTAAAAAAATTAAGCTATAATCAATACAATAAAATAGAATGCTTTAAATAAAATGTGCTTCTTATCACTTCCAAAAAGTCTAATTTATTTTTTAAAAAAGTTGAAAATGAACATTTGCTTACAGATGTTGATCTTAAAAAATATTGAAAGAACACAGCAGAACAATTATGCATTTATTAACAAAATGTGGATGTACCAAATTATGAAAATACTATAAATATATGGAGGTGTCCATAATTTTTTTTTTAAAAATTGTTATGTATCAGTGTTACTCCTAAGTAAGTGGATGTATTTTTCCCTACCCAAGACAATTCTTAACCAGAACAGATCACTAGAAATACAGACATTACTTTTTCACAGTTTATAACATCTTTCTCTCTAAATGTTATGTACATGAGCAAATTTCTAACAATTTTAGTTCTTAGATTTTGAGTTCTCACTTGCGCAGCCTATGATCTTTAACCTTCATAATAATACACTATCCATGTGCCTGAGTTCTGCTTCCACTAAAATCAACAACAAACCTCTCATTGACTTTAATGAGACTAGGATCAGGTCGTCTACTATCAAGCAGAATGCAAAAAGTTAAAGAACAGTGTGAATACATACATTCATGCTACGACTCTTTCAACTCATTTCAAGTAGTTAAACGAAAGTATTAGATATTTGGTCTACTGCACACTACATTAATATATTTACATTGTATACATACTTTATGACCTTGATGGCAAATGTTTGGGCTGTGTTTAGCAGTCTCCCGAAATTCCATATTTAAGTAGATTGTTTTAATTAACAGAGATGGCAGAGTATTTCCTTTAACATTTGATAAGGTAAGATTTTAAGGACAAAGCTGGCCCAGACATAGCACTGTATCTTGCAAGTAACCAGAAACCTGCCAACCTTGGAGACTATGTCCAAATGAATTCTTTCAAGTTTTGTTCCAGGATTTTGAAGATGTTACAAAAGGAGGGTCAACACATAAAATCCTTATATTTTGCTGCTGATGGTAATTTTTCTGGTAGTACAGTCTAAAGAGAAACAGTGTCATCTGTGTAAATTGAGCTCCCAATCTGTGAGCTTTGTATCTTTGAACTCAGCAATGGGATTGCACTTTTTGTAGGAGTCAGTTTTCCTGGGGGAAAAGGTGAAATATCAAGCCGTGCACAGAGACGAGTGTTAAACTGTGCAACAAGATGTGTGTCCAACTAGCTGCTGCAGCCTTTTGTGCACCCATGTCCCAGTAGGTTGTTGTTGTGTCCATCCTGAAGTTTTCCATGTGTTTGAAGGGATGCTCTCCTGTCCAAACTAGACGTCGGCCCACTTTGTTCCTGCTGTCTTCTCAGTCTACCAGGGATTAAAAGGATACATATATTAACTGTGGACAAATAATCATATAAGAATAAAAGTACTGTGCCTGTTGGCTTAGGGATATGTACATATTGCCACTGCACACTGGGCCCAGTTTCGCCCCCCAGTTATACCTGTTTGATCTCATTGACTTCCCTAGCTCGCCCACTACTTGCCCAATACCCACTCTACTTTGAGTGAGTGGGAAGGGGAGGAACAAAAAAGGAATGTGCAAGGGGAGGAACCGTGGCACCGCCCACTCCCCTATGTTGACCACAATGACTGGGGAATTACTGTGATGGTATATAATCACCGGCCTTTTTTACCTTGGCCAAACAGTACTTCTCTGTGGCGTGAAGGACTTTTCACAGAGTTGGGAATTGGCAGGTCTGACTCCCTGAGGGGCTGTGGGTAAGTCACTGTGGTCTTCGCCCTCTTCCCGGTGTGTAAAGTGGGGGCGATGATCATACTTACCCAGGCGTGCATGAAGAGTGACATGTTTATCTGTGCAATGCTTTGAATATATACATGACGTGGTACCATTACCCCAGCATTTCCCAGTGCTTTAAAAACTGACCAGAGCTAACTGCAAATCTGATGTGGTCATCTAAGGCAAGTGGCAGCTTTCTAAGACTTATATACACTTTTTGTTCACAACTATTGCACCTACTTGTTGCTGAGACAACACCACTGGTCATACATAATTGTTCCAGACTCTGGTAAATCACTGGGGGAAATAGGAGAGGTTTGCTGGGGAACAGGCACTGAATGACCTGCTGGCAGTTGCCCACCAGGATCATTCTGGGCCTGGCTAGAGGGCCATTCCACATCCAGTCTCAGCGCATGTCCTCTACCCACCGCCACAGGGTGCAATTAACATGCTGGTCCTGAGAATGCAGCACAATAGTGCCACCCAGTGGATGCTGCAGCACAGTGTGTGGAGGACTTCTCGGTTTCATGCGACATTTTTCCAGGTTTCTTTGGCAAATGGTTTCACTCAGAGTGAAAAGAAAATCCTTTAAAAACTGGCTTTTATAGTAAAAAACCATTATAATTTGCAAATTATGCTGACAACACAATGATATACAGGTGGTCCACATTGCAGTTACTTACCACACCTTTTGATGGCTGGTGTCACATGTCTGTTGGTTGGAAGGTGGAGAGCATGAATGAGGAAAAGGTTACTGTGTTTTCTCCCAGCCGGCAGTCCTACCCATCAAGTCCCAATGCACCCTATTGCTCCCCGCCTTCTCCCATTTCCTAGGTGCTTATCTTCTGTTAATTTCAATAGGAACTAAGCACTTTTGAAAATCTTAATTCCCATTGAAATCAATAGGAGTTAAGCACCTATGTGTTTCTGAGTGCCTTCCTCATAAAATCAGTAACAACAGTGAAATCCTTAGCAGACCTCATGGAGTCTGTCACTTCTCCCTTTTTCATGTCAAAACTCTGATTGGGGTTGGTTTTTCTTTTTTCTTTTGATTGGTAGGGATTTGGGATTAACAGGATGTTCATACTGTGAACATCACTTATGGTGAAAAGACTTCCTCCAAGAGGAAGGATTCACAATGTTTCCTAAAGATAGACTCTGGATTCAGGGTTTTCAGACTTTTGAGAGTCTCTGAATAGACTGAGGGGTTGTGTTTCTTTTGACCTTCATGCAGTCTGTGTTGACAGTGAGTTGCAACTGCACACTCACATCAGAGCTTGGCATGGTCTTGCCCTCTGTGGAGTCCTTGATGTTCATAGTTTATAGAGGCCAAGAGCATTGTGATCTAGGCTGACCTCCTACATAGCACAGGCCATAGAAGTTCTCCAAAATAATTCCTAAAGCATAATTTTTTTAGAAAAACATCCAATCTTGATTTTAAAATAGTGATGGATAATCTACCATGACCCTTGGTAAATTGTTCCAGTGCTTAATTACTCTCACCATTAAAAATGTATGCCTTATTTCCAGTCTGAATTTGTGTAGCTTCAAATTTCCAGATACTGGGTTAAGTTATATCTTCCTCTGCTAGATTGAAGTGCCCATTATTAAATATTTGTTCCCCAGGAGGACTCTCATAGACTGTAATTAAATCATACCTTAACTTTCTCTCTGTTAAACTAAATAGATTGAGCACTTTGAGTATTTCACTAGAAGGCAAGTTTTCTAATCTTTTAATCATTCTTATGGCTCTTCTCTAAACCCTCTCTAGTTTATCAACATCCTCTGAATTGTGGACACAGTATTCCAGCAGCGGTCACACCAATGTGAAATAAAGAAATAGAATAACCTCTCTGCTCCTACTCAAGATCCCCTGTTTATGCATCCGAGGATCACGTAAGCTCTTTTGGTCACAGCATTGAGCTGGGAGCTCATATTCAGTGGATTATCCATCACAATCCCAAAATCTTTTTCAGAGTCCTTGCTTCCCAGGATAGAGTCCCCCATCCTGTAGGAATGGCCTACATTCTTTGTTCCTAGATATATGCATTTATCCATATTAAAACATAGTAAATATTGTTTGCTTGCACCCTGTTTACCAAATGATCCAGATTTCTCTGAATCAGGGATATATAATCTAAAGGAAAGATTTCTACAGGGTTTATGATTTACATTTCAGTGGGGAATCTCATGTGACAGACACATTTTGTGATTTACCTTTACAGGCTTAAATATTTGGAATTCACTGACACTGAAGTGGTAGTGACAAATTCAGCAACCCAGGTGGCAAAGTGCAGATGTAAAGTGCAGCTGCCCGCGCCAACTAAACCTGCTGCACCAACAGGGGCTCTCATCCTTTTGCAGGTCAGCCCATGGCCCAACCACCTCCCCACCCTAAGCCTCTGCCAGAGGTACAGATTTCATTTCCAGCAGGACCATCCTTGAGGTTGTATGCAAGCTTAAGCTGGGGGTGAATTTAGCTTTTTATGTGCTACAGCAATCCTTTGTTTACTTCCACGGGAAGCTCGCCCACACCCACAAGGGTGCCCACACTATAATATTAGGGCAATTTTTGAAAAGTCATTGTCAAGACCTACAGTATGTGCATGTCCTGTAAAAATAATGGGCTATATGCACCTCTTTGAAACCCTCCCCCATTATCTTTTGGGCCATCATTTTACCATCGATTGTAGACAATGGCTGTCTGCAGTAGAAGAAAATATCCACACGGGAATACGATTACTTGGACAATAGGCAGGTTGGCTTGATGGCTGGCTGCCACTGTGGAGCATAAGAATTAAGCTTGATACAGAAACACTTGATAAATTCTCTGTCCGCATTTTCCTAGCAGGTTTTTCCCCCCTTAGGAAGTGGCTTTTGCTGTTCTGGGTATTTGTGAAACTGAACAAGCTGGGAGTATTTTTCAGGTCATACCTGAATTTTATTGTTGGCCTTACACCTGCATCACTGCACTTAATTCTCATGTGCCAGCTTTTATAGCTAGCTGCAGTTTGAGGAATAAAAGAGACAGAAACAAAGAGAAACAGGCAAACTCTGCTGCTGAAGTTGATACCAATTTGCCTCACTAAATCAAAATTTTGGGGAGTTATCTCCCCTGCTGAAAACAAACTGATCAACTGGGTGATAGGAGTGTAAAAATCCTTGTCATTTCTTGGGTTTTTATTATTATTTAGATCTTACAGCAAAACAAAAGATGATCCTCTTGTTAGATAAACACACTTGCTAATGCTGCATTTCCATACACAACGAGGAAAATATTTACTTCCAGATGGAGGGAGTTTTAATTTAGAGGAAAAACAACAAGAATGAACAGCAGCAAGAATGAACAGTCTACATAAGAGAACAGTGTCTCCTCTGTAATAGATACAGTATGGCAACTCTATGAGCAAAATGGCTGCTATCCCTGTGCCAGATTCATAGAAATTTAAAGGCACAGATAACAAAGGCATTCCCGTGTCATAGCTAAATATATCAGAACTGATGTAATAATAATTTTACATTAAATTGAGTTATCAGTGTGATGCTGGCACATCACATCACTTCACTTGTGTATTAGTACAGATCAAAATAATTGTTAAATGGATAAGAGTGTATTTGGTGTTTAAACGTCATGAAAACTAATGGGATGTTACATAGATTGTTTTCACTTCTCTGTATCCTGTTATAATGTAATAGCAAACATTTACATTGTAAAGACCCCTGTAACTAAATAACCCATCAGACAAGAAAGAGGCCTTGTGAAATGCAAACGAAGAACTTTAACAGAAAAGCGGTAATTTGAAAGCAAGTGTCCATTGTGTGTGGTGATTAAGGCTGTGAGTCTGTCATGGAGATCGGGAAGTCACGGATACCGTGACTTTCCAGGACCTCCGTGACGTCTGCGTGGACAGCGGCTGGGGTGCACCACAGGGCCAGCTGGTGCGGTGGCCCTGAGCAGCTGGCCCCTGGGCTGCCAGATCAGCGGCTGGTGCCGCTGGCCCCAGAGGCTGCCCAAGCAGCGGCGGTCCCAGAGCAGTGGCAGTCCCAGGGGCCCGGAGCTGGGGCCAGTTGGCCCCCAGGACCCCCCCAAAGCAGCAGTGTCCTGAGGCCACCCAGAACGGGGGCACTCTGGGGCCCTGGAGCTGCTGAGTTTTAGTCAGGGTATTTATAGTAAAAGTCATGGACAGGTCACAGGCTGTGAATTTGTATTTATTGCTCGTTACCCGTCCATGACTTTTACTAAAAATCCCAGTGATTAAATCTTAGCCTTAGTGAAGATCGGAGGTCAACGACTCAAAATGCATTCCTCACTCGCCATCAAAGGAAAAGCTCACCCGGGTAGTGACACTGTCAGCTTGTTTTCTCTGAGAAGCAGCTATAAGAATGGATTAAAGAAAAGATCCTTCATCTCTGGACGGTTTGGATTGTAACAGGGCAGAATAACTGAATGAGAAGATGGCGATCCCCAGAGTTATTCTGGGTAGCCCTCAGAGACTTTTGGGAAACTGGCAGTCTATTATATCACTGCTACCATTTGGAAGTATAGACTGTGACTCACCTGTACATACTTTTTACTGCTTTAACATCTCAATAACTCATTTCCTTTTCTTAGCTAATAAATCTTTAGTTTACAATAGAATTGGCTGCCAGCATTGTCTTTGGTGTAAGATCTAGAGTACCAATTGATCTGGGGTAAGTGATTAGTCTCTTGGGACTGGGAGCAAGCTGATGTGATGTGATCTTTGGTGTAAGTGACCATTTATCACTAAGTCCAGTTTGTCTGGATGGCAAGATAGACTGGAACATTTTAGGGGACTGTGTGACTCCATAGTAAGACTGGTACAGTGATCCAGGAGTTCACATTTGGTACTGGCTTGGGAAAATCTAATTATTGAACACACCACCAGTTTGGGGTGTCTACCCTATTTTCTGACAGTCTATCCTAAGGTAGGCTCTCACAGTTGTGAGCCACTCCAGAAATTGGGATAATCAGAATTTTCCCTTGCCTGTGGTGCTGAAGTTATCTTTTGTACATCTCCCACAACACACAAACACTTCCCACTGTACATTAGGACCCAAGAGGCAGGCTCTTGTGGCCAGCTCCCCTGTCAGCAAATGGCTTCAAGATGTTTTCATGCAAAAAAATTTAACACACAATCTCTGAACCAAGCTTGAATTTTCTGAGGATTTTCAAGTAAATGGGAAGGCACCCACCCTAATGGGGCAGATTTATGGAGGAGGTACAGTCTTTCTGGCATATGGTGGTTATGTAAGTGTTGAGGCATCTGCTTTTGGGTGGAAGTATGTACTGTTGGTTGTCTTAACTATTAATTTTTAGCTTTCTAGACTTTGTTAAGGTTGATTTTTAGATAATGCATCTGAACTACGCCACAGTGCAATATTTGTGTGTATATGAACAGAGAGCTGTGTAGTGCTATCCATCTTTCTTGGGGTTTTACAGCGCTGCCCATCATTGTAGTATCTGAGTGCCTTCCACGTATAATCAATAGCATTAGCAAAGTCTCTAGTGGACTTCCAGCAGTCTCTGGCACTTCCCCCTTTATGGGACCAAATCTCTACTCCTATTCTTCTTTGCTTGGTTATTTTAGGCCCCAATCCTGCAAGGTGCTCATTGAGGGTAGATAGCTGAGCCAGCATAGGGACTCAGTGAAGTCAGAATTCCATGTGAACACAGGATCTACCAGTGTCATTGCAGGATCAGGGTCTTAGATTCTAAGCTCTTTGGAGCAGAAACTGTATCCTCCTATGTGTGTGTGAACAGCATCCATTACAATAGGGCCCTGACCCTAATAAGGTCCTCTGGGCACTACTGTAATAAAAACAACAAGAATCATAATATACCACAATAACCTATATGCTACATCACTTCCCAACATTGTTTTTGCTTACTAACATGTGTGTTTTGGTAGCTCACTAGCTTACCAGGTAATCACATACGTCTGTTTAATTTAATTCAATACAATTGATAGATCTGTTTTACCTATAGCTTAACATTACGGATAAAATTCTGGTGGAAATGGCCCTGCAAACTTAAATACCTTCTTGCACTGTTGGCACTCCGATGACTTTTACTCCTACTCATTCTTAAAATCCTCAGGGAAACATGCCTACACCATAGATAATTGATTCAGGTTGATGGTTCCTGTTGAGTAATTATGTTCAGTAAATGTCTGTGAATATAATTTGCCATCAACTGACACTTTACAATCAAGTATAATGGGTTCAGGTGCACATAAAGACTAACTAACATGTGAAATACTGGTATGTGGAATTCAAGGGACAAATTAGACCAGATGCTGTGATACTGTGACCTACAGTGCCTTGAAATCTCAGGCTTACCATGGGAATAGACAAAGCAAAATAAGACTCAAGAGAAGGAATAAATAAATGAAAACAGCAACTGATGTGCCACCATTTTAAAAAAAATGAAACATAAATGCCAAATTAGCATTAAGGTTCAACCCAGATTAAGAAAATAGGTCATGCTTAAAAATATGTTCCCAGATGACTATGACCAGATATGCTAGTCTACACTAGTGTTTAAAAATGTATTAGTTAAAACATGATTTATTTTTCCTAGTCTAGGGATGGCCTTTGTAACAAGTATACAAGCCAAGTAGAGGCTGCTCCTAAAACCTCCCATAGATCTACAGGGTAATAAGTCTTTGTGGAGCTTAAACAGGGACAATGGTTTAGTCTATCAAAGCCATGCTCTCCGTTCCTGTTCATACATTGCTCCAGGCTCTTGCTTACGTATGGGTATTATTCTCAGAAGCAGACAACCTGCCAAAAGGTATTCCAAGCAAAGACACATTTCCCAGCCTGCCTTGAATGACCACTATGGTAGGGTGAGGTTGGGAGCAAGAGCCTTCTCCTTTTGAAAGGCAGTCAGCAGACTACCCACAGCAGGTGCTTTGACCTGCCCACTACCAAGACCACATCCAAAGGAAATTATGGGGGAGTAGGACAGTGCTTTGCCTGCAACCACATGTGGAGCTGTTTGCAATAATTATCCTCCCAGCCATTCAGGGATGCTCCATCTCCACCTTAATCCTGGAGCTCTGAGTTTGGGGCCTTAAAAAAAAAAAAAACTATGAAAGACAGGCTCATTAAGAAGCTGTACCATGTTTCCCCCAGACTTCTCCCTCATCTCAGTGACCTTGTAATATGTCACTGGCCAAAGGACCTAAAAGAGATAATGAGTCATCAGGTCCTTTGTGATGCTGGATGGATATAAAGACATGACTTCTTGAGGTTGCACTGTTGATATATGCAATGCCGCAGCTCACTGTCAACATGTAGTGATGTAAAGCCATGAGACAGTATGACACAACCCCACAACAGCAATCCATCATTGCTTTGTGACTCTCCTACCCTCTCTTCCCTCCCCCCACTTCCTGGCTCCTGAAAGGAAGGGCATGGTATTGTTTTCTGGTGGCTTTAGAGGCAGGGGAGAAACTCAGCAGTTTTTGCTTATTAGTACCCAATTGCCTAATGCTGTGTATCTGTGCTGCTGCAGGTATGCCAGACAGGCGCTGTAATCAAAACTGTGGACCCACGAGAGCGGATATCACAAGAAAAGAGACGTCCGGAATTATGGTGTGTGGAAGTCTAAACTGACTACATGTGATCATAAATGTGGGAATATAAACTCTGCCTGACAGACAACAAACATGTAGGGGCTGGATGGCTTAGATGATATCACTCCTTCTTCCTGTCTAGCAGCAACAGACTGCCAGGGAATCAGAAACAGCTATTAGCTGCAGCCTGAAAGTGGCTGTAAACATTGTTTTACAGGCTCTCCGGTGTCATATTTATCTTCCTGCCCTCCTAGAAACACCTGACACCGGACAGGAGTGCGCATTACAAACAAGAGACAAAACAGCTGCTACAACTCTTAAACAGTAACCAGCCTCCACCAATCAGAAACCTCCAATCGACAGAGGAGCCCTGGGCTCCTCACCACCTGTAGGAAGCAGAACACGCCCTTTCCTGCTCCCCACCTCCCCACTTGGAACCAACTCCTTCCTGTGTGATCTTGGGCAGGTCACTTAATCTGCCATCTGTAAAATAGGGATAATACTAGCCTCTCTCATGGAGGTGCTGAGAGGATAAAATCCATTAATGACTGTGATCCACTCAGATCCTGTGGGGATGAGTGCCAGGTAAGTATCTAGAGACATAGAAGTTGTTGGAACAATTGTCCATTGAAATCTTCTATTTATCTACCAACCAAGCCAAGCACAGACAGCAGCTGGGCACGTTTCCACATTGCTCTATCAATATGCCTCAGCTCTGGCTTGGAGGAACCCCCTGTAGTTCAGTCTCTGCAGCCCATGTCAACTCTGCTGAATGCTAATAAGGACACAAATAAGCATGGTTGTTCATGATTATTTGAGACACATGTCCACTAGGAAATGGAAATTATTAACCCTTTCCCCAGAGGCTGAGTAGTCAAGAGATTACCCCAGTTTGGTATATCCACTACCATCTAGCTACATCATTTTAATAGGGTACTGATTAGTTTGCACGGGGTTTGCTTTTGTTCTTTTCATGGGTTCAGTTTTTTATAAGTGGGGGGTTATTATGAGAAATGTAGGTCAAAGGAGTGGGCTTGCATTTTGGTCTGCTGTTGCAGAGGCTCATGGCCATTCTTATCTCTTCTGGGATTATGTTCCAGACTCATAGGCCAAGTGCTGAGAAAGCTTCATCTCCTGCATACACAAGGTTCACACTTGAGGTTGATAATTCTGTTTTTCCAGTGGAAGGTAGCCATCACAGGAAGTTGTGATCATGTGGTATGAGGTAGCTCCCCAGGTAACTGTGGTCAGGCCCATGGAGGGTCTGAAGATGATGATCCAATTCTTCAGCTAAAGCGAATGTTCCATGGAGAGCCAGTAAGACAGCATGACAGTGGGGTGATAGGCTTTCAGTGGCCTGTGTCACTGAGCTGATTGGCTCGTTTGTTCTTAACCAATTGTAGATTTTACGGTAGGCAGTTCCGTACCTTGGTGTAGATAACTGAGGCCAGGCATGCACGTATCATTGTGACTAAGTCTGAATCTGACAGGAGATGGCAAAGCCTTATGCTGCAGACAAGAAAAAGCCCTTTTTTCATGGTCATGGCTATCTGGGTAGATGCCCAGATGCATGGTTAAGGGTGCCGTATAGGAAGCTAAATAGAATAGAAAGCAGTGAGGAGTATTGGGCCCTCGATGATTGGAACCACGCTTGAATTGAAACGTGAAATTCACCCACTCGCAGATTTGGATTTGGATATAAACTCCATGGCTCAAGCCATTTTATGTAAAGAATGAGTAAGGGGAGCCATTGAATTCCTAAGCAGCAAAGATCCAGTTTTCACACCAATGTTCCCATTAATTTAAATAAAAGGGAGAAGACGAATCCAGAAAAATCTCTGCTATGCAAACAGAAAGACCTTTCAATAGAAAGTTTTTCTAGATTTTCCATCAGCAGCTAATCCTTTGGGACCAAGTGCTTTGTGAATCATATATATTTGTAAACAGGTCTGTTTTAATAAGTGTGTAGACTGATGAAGGGGATAAGGACACCATGCTGGAATTTCCTAGGTTTTAACTAACATTTATAATTGGAAATGACACTAAGGATAGAATATTTAGAGGTTTTTTTTAATGCTAATGAAAATTTACATTACTCAGTCTTATTAACTATAGTGCCATGACCACATGCCTGTAACATGCAGGAATCAGATTTGACCCTCAGATGCCTAAATGGCTCCCAATGATTTCAATATGACTTGCTTCATATATAATTGACAGGGGAATTTTGCCATAAATTTGCATTCCTTTTCCTACGTGTACAGATCTCTCAGCTTGTTCCACTTCCAAGCTACTAGTCCAATATCCAGCTGTGGCATTTATTCCTCTCTTCAGACACCAGAGTTGGGTGCGTTCAGTGCAGCCAATACATGAGGCTAACATCACCCTTAAATTTGTGCAGTAAGGGGCAAGTCTGCAATTTTCTTCTTTTCCTCCTGTCATTCTCTAAACAGCTCTCCTACTTGGACACCGTTGGCCTGGTCCTGCAAGGTGCTGAATGCCTCCTGGGAAGGGCTAAGGGCCCTCACCTCCCAAGAAAACAGGAGTAGAGGAGTCTCAGCCGTTTTCATAGATCTTTAGATCATTTTGATCATCTAGTCTGATCTCCTGCATAACACAGGCCTAAGACTCACCCAATAATTTCTGCATCAGGATCTGATCTTTGTAGGATAAGATTTACTTTACTTGTCCTCTGTAATCCCAGTCCTTTTCTCCATTGCGATTTAAACACAGGGTTCTTGTGCATACTCCTAAGGATTTTAGTTTGATTGGAGTTGAATTATTTTATCATTTAGCGTGTGCATAGTCGTCTAGCCACGTGATGGCATCTTCAGTGGCATGATTCAGTTCTTCTTGGCCCCACCACTGACCCTAGTCAGTAGGCATTCCTTGACAATGTATGTCATTGTCTGTGTTGGGCTGCAGCTGCACAAAGGGCTGTCACAAAGGCCCCAGCAATACTGGTTGGCTGCACAAAGACCTTGCCCGGTCCGGAACCTGTTCAACAGGGATCATTGGCGACGGGGCAGGTCAAAACCAGGCGGGCAAATTGTGGGGTCTGCGACGAGGGACTGGTTGGGGATTATAACTGATATCCATTCCTCTCGCCAGAGTGTTTCCAGCCTAACATCCTGGCGTGGCAAATAATAATGGGCGATGTGATGGCAAACATGCAGCTGGTTGTTTAAAAAGGTCATTGTGCAGCAGCAGGCTTGAGTTGGTGCATACTTTCTCCAGTAACTTACCAGTGGCAACCTTCTTGTCCGATATGAGGAGGAGCAATATTGCTCAAAACTGGAAGCCATAGGAGCGGAGTTGGACGCAGGGTGCCAGAGATGATGCGCTTGGCGACATGTAACTGTGTATCCACCAGTTTGGTGTGTGACGATCGACTCCAAATACCACAGAATATGAGGTAGCAAATGCCACTGAATATGAGGTGGCAAAAGCTGACATCCGCGAAGTTGGAGCACGAGCACCCATGATGAACTTGCCAGTTTTCTAAGAATATTGTTGCACGTCTTAACTTTAGCTGCTGTCTTCTTCAGGTGGGCATGGTAACTCAGTGTGAAGTCTAAGGTCAGACCAAGACAGACTGGTTCTACTTCATGCTTCACCATTCAGATAAACATTCAGTTCTCGGGTTGCACTGGCATGGTGAAGATGGAACAAACTGGAGACAGTTTTTATGATGCTTGGCTGGAGGCGCCAAGTCTTACAGTAGTCAGCTAACTTTATCATGTCCCGTTTAAGGTGGCATCAAGCTCATGAAACATCTGGTCCTCAGTATTGCAACAGATGTCGTCCGTGTAAATGAACTTTTGTGACTCCGTTGTTGACAGGCCATTGATGTAAAGGTTGAACAGGGTTGGAGAAAGCACGGAGCCCTAGGGTAACCCATTGCTCTGTCGTCTCCAAGCACTCGTCTTCTCCCCCATATGGACTCTGAACTGCCTATCGTGGAGGAACAGTTCAGTGACACCTGTGACCCAAGGTAGCAGGAGCCATACCACCTTCATGAGCAGGCCAGTGTACCATACCTTATTGTACACCGCTATTAAATGGATGAAAACAGTGCCTGTTTTCAAGTAGAGTTGAGTACTCATAATGATTCATTATGTACCTGGTTGGATTTTCTTTTCTTAATAGGGGTTTCATGTCTCTGTAATGTCTATCTAGGTATTTATATCACTCATCACCATAATAGCTGAAAGCTTGTCTTTTTTTCTTCTTTCTTTCTTTTTGCCACTCAAAGTATGCTCTGCTGACCTTGCTTCATCTTAAATCTCTCTCTCCCCCAGTATTTCAGGTCACTGTGCTACTTCTCACTAATCTCTTCCTTGTTCCTTTTGCAATGGACATGCCTGCCTTTCTTCATCAGCAATCTTACCTAATTAAAAAGATGCCTTGCTAAGTATTATTGAGTCTGGCTGGCTTCTCAGGACTAGTAACTGCTCCTTAGCACTGAACTTCTCCATTTCTGTGCAGTCATTTGTGTTCACCATTAATGATTTAGAAGTACCAATCCAGACTCGATTCTTTCCCCCTTAATTGAGTTGCTGCATGGTCAGGGACTGGCGTTTCATTTGAAGACAATTTCCACTTCAAGACAGCAACTCATCAAATAATGCCAGGAGCTACATAATAGTAATTAGAGCCATACCCTATGCTTTTTAATATTAGTTCTACATTACACAGCATCTATGTAAGGCTTTCAGCATTAAGCTAGAGGCCCTGGCACCAGAAAGTTTATGAAAGCAATGAGGCCAGAGAATGCAGGGGTGGTGGAACAATTTGTATAGTGGGGGTGCTGAGAGCCATTGAACCAAACTGTAAACCCTGTATATAATGAAAACAACTTCAAGCCAGGGGGCACGGCAGCACCCCCAGTTCCAGCACTTATGAGGGAATGCACTGTTTTTCCACATTCTATGCTAGAGAGCTGAGGCAATGCAGCTACCTTCACTTGGGGTGAATCTCTCATGGGGCCCAAATGTACACCTATTATGCCAGATGCAGTGGTCTGCCTCATCACCCTATTAAGCCTCAGGACACCTCTGTGAGGAAGGCAAAGTCGCATTAAGCATGCATGGAAATTGAGGTTAGAGAGTTGAGTGAGTTGCCCAAGGTCAAAGCGCCTGATCTAAAGGCCACTGAAGTCAGTGGCCGAGAAGATCTTTCTTTGGATCAAGAGTCCATGGAGGATAAGAACTGGGTGTTCTTGCTTCCCAAGCCACTAGCCCAGACTTCTGCTTCCATTGTGTTTTTCTTGTATTTTTGGCTATTTTGGTTCCTTCTCATTTGTTAATAGAAGCAGCCAGATGTGAAGATTTCTCTAGCGATGATAATATTGGAAGAATAGCAGGAATAATTTGTGTTCAGCCCATTTAATAAAATCATGAACCACCAACATGATTTTGTCTTTACAATTTTTTTTTAAAGGAATTGAAAATATAGCTTTCAGCTATGCTTTCGCATTAGGGGATTCCTTTTATTAAGGCTCTACTAAACAAAATCAGCTTCTTAAGAAACTGTTGGCAAAGCTGTTAGAATACAAATTCAGATACTTCTGCAAATGTTTGGGGGAAAGCTATCGCTGGCTTTTTATAGAAATAATAAAAATCCTAACAGTAGAAATAGAATTATGGACTTAAAAACCTTGTCAACAGAAAGGATCAAAACATCACTATGAAATCTATGTTTCAGACAGTGGGTCTTAGCTAGAGAAAACAAAGGGGTAATAAAGCATGATACTGATATTGTTTATAGAGTCTCTCTTTTTTAACTGAGACATGTTAGTATAGCTCTTAAAGAACAAAGGGAAACATTTACTCTTGTTATCAGCTTTAGACTACATCTACACAAATCCCACTTGCCCATTTTATTTGGGTTTGTGTTAGACACATACACATATATAATTGCTCTGCAAAGTGCTAGTATTGGAGAAGGTAACCAGTGTGAAAATTTCAGAGTAACAGCCGTGTTAGTCTGTATTCGCAAAAAGAAAAGGAGTACTTGTGGCACCTTAGAGACTAACCAATTTATTTGAGCATAAGCTTTCGTGAGCTACAGCTCACTTCATCGGATGCATACTGTGCATACTTCTACACTTTCCACAGTATGCATCCGATGAAGTGAGCTGTAGCTCACGAAAGCTTATGCTCAAATAAATTGGTTAGGCTCTAAGGTGCCACAAGTACTCCTTTTCTTTTAGTGTGAAAATGTCTCTGTCATGAGATTCTCTCTCACTGAAGGTTGTGCCTTCTCCAGGCTGCTCTGGTGATTAGCTCTCTTCCAGGTTTGATGCCTCCCTTGTGGTCTCTCCACCTGATGTCCTCTCTCTCACTCTAGGTGTCCCCTGTTTTGCTCCAGGAGCTATAGATTCCTCTTTGTGACTCAGCCCTCCAGCCAAGTCACTGTGTGGTTTCCCCTTCTGGGGTATGCCCTTCCCTCAGGGCCAGGCTCCTACTCTTTTCCTGGGTTCCCTCCTTCACTCTCTAATACACAGAGAGGGGCTGAAGACATCCTCACTACAGCCCTTTCTGTTGCCAGCTTCCTGGCTTTATCCCAGCCCATACCTGCTCAAGTGAGTTTCACCCTCCAATCTGGGGCTGCTCCTCCAGTCTACTCCCCTCATGTGAGGCCTATCACACTAATTGGCTCTTTCTGAGCTTCCTTTCAGGGTTGATGTGGGGTAAACCCCCCATCACAGTCCCGTAAAATTAGTTCCATAATTTGTAGCTCATGTTCAGCTGAAATAGGCATGCTAATAAAAATAAAGTCTTTTATCCAGTGACAGTTCTGCCACTGGTCTATATGGAGCACTGGCCCATTCAAAAAATAGTAAAGTGTATTAAACTCCATCCCAACTGCACGTGACAGTCAGAGCTCTCAAGAGTTCCCAAATTAAACTGAACTGATGCAGTAATGGGCCAAGGTTGCCTTGGTTTTTGGTGCCCAACTTGAGATAACAAACAGGGGCCTGATATTTTAGAAAGAGTTGAGCACCTTCCCCCTAAAAGTAGGCCCCTTTAAGAAGTCTTAAGTGGGACATAATTAAAAAATGGAGCCCTACAAAATCACTCGTTGCTTTTGAAAACCTTGGTTATGTTGCACAGGGAGGGAGGATTTGGGGAGCCTGTGGAGAAAGTGTGCACCACCTGTGCATAGCTATGTAGGGACTCCCAAAGTGCTTTTGTGTGTGTGTGTGTTAGGGGGGAGAAAGGGGGGAGGGTTGGGACATGGGTGTCCCAAGGAAGGAATGGGAGTGAGGCTGACAGATTGGCTGCTGTGCAGATCCATGCATATTGCTCACTGTATAATAAGGCAGGGGTGCCACAGGAGCTATCTGTTGCCTCAGGAGCGGCTCCATGGCCATTTTGCAGCTTGGGAAGGAGGATTTGTTTTTTCCTTGTATTCAGGGAATGATCATGTTATTTTACACTCTGGAAAAGTAGGGTTTTTTCTATTTCTCATGATACTTGGCACTTATATGGAAGTGTCCATACTCTGTACGCTGTATCAATGTCTGCATGCTGATTACAGCTAGGTACATTCAGTCTTCCTCAAAAGGCTGCTTTCAGTCATGCATTTTACTGCTTTTGCTCACTACAATGTTTTAAATCTGGGTGCCTATAGTTAGGCTCCCACGTCATTATTTTAGTACCTAAATAAGTGGGCTGATTTTCAAAAGTGCTGCTTCCCATTTATATCAGTGGGCGCTACTGAGTGAACAGCAATTTTGAAGATTTGGCCACTTATTTAGGTGCCTAAGTAGGTATGTAGATGCCAAACCTTAGGCACCTATTTCTGAAAATCTTGGCCATAATGCACTTGTTTATTTGCTGAGTCCTGTGCAGTTAAACCAAACGTGCA